>NC_046290.1:4887500-5195555 GCF_004115265.2 Rhinolophus ferrumequinum
TTTGTACCCTGCAATACTCATTTTGGACATCAATGTTAACGGTGCGAAGACTTAGCTCCCAGGGCGTCCACTAAAGTGTTTGCAGAACATCGACAATAAACAAGCAAAACAAAGCAAACAACCTAAAAGTTAGAACACATTCCATTGTTTCAATAAATGAATTCTATTATTTAGTTATATCCAGCCATTACAAAAGATGTTGTAGAAAAGAGATGGAAATATATATTTTTGATGTTATTAATTAAAAAGTATCATTTAAAAACATCTCAAACAGTATAATACCAATTTTCTAAAATAATCATGCCAATAATAAGTAGCAGAAGAAAAAGCCTGGAAAGATATACACAAAATAATTAATAGCCTCAAGTTGGATATTGGGGATAGTAGGAGACCCTTATTTTTTTTACCTGTTCTTTGTGTCTTTCCTAATTGTTAATATCAGAGGTATTATTTCTATAAGCAGAAAGAAAAGAGTCATTTTAAAATGTCTGACAAAGTCAACCATAGGAGCTTGGCCATGTGGGCACTCGGTACTCTACCAAGCACTTAGAGCATCCCATCAGGAAAACTACCCTGTGAGCAGGTACTGTGGGAGTTCCCATTTTTCAGGTGAGGAAACTAAGGCCAAAGGAGACTTCAGTGCATTACCCAGGATACCAGTGGCTATTCCCTTGCTGTTAAAATGCCAGTTGATTGCATTGATTAATTATATCAAAAATGTCAATGACTATATTAACTAATACTCGCTGAGCTAACTTAATGTTAACTAATATTAATGAATGATATTATTTAGTAATTAAAATAATATTAATAATTACTAATTTAAATTATCATATAAGTGACGAGTACAACTCTTAACTACTCATTAGATTAACTGTATCAAACCTGTATAAAAATAAGGTCACCAGGACTTCTCCCCTAATAGAGAACAGCTCGGGAGCCTGAACTCCGCCACCGGCCATTCTCCCTGGTGGGCTGCGTCCTGAGGTAGTGACAGCTGACGATCAGGGCTTCTGGCTTGGCCTTCTTGAGTTATTCTCCCTCATTCACACATCCCTCTGTGGCATCTGCAGGGTCCCAACGTCCCTTTAGTTAGTTCCCAGAATACCTGGTGCATGGCCTGCAAGCATTCTAGAGAGGTTTTTCCTTAATAGAAAATGGACTAAAAGCCTATTTTCCATTAACGTATGTATTTTCATAGATAGTCCTGAAATGTGAAAGCTTTTTAAAAGCCTCAGAAATGCATTTTAAAATGAAAAACCATAGACATGTCCATACAGGTATTGACTGGCATGCTGTTGTTTATAGGGTTATTACAGAAAACCTTTACAATCCTACCCCCCTTAAGAAATATTCATCTAAGTAGCTCCTTATTTTGCTGTTCATTTGATGAGGCTGAACTGGTTGATACCTGTCATTCTAATAATGGTTTTTAGCATAATTTTAGAAGCAGAATCCTTTTTAAAACCAAATCTCCCAATGATCCCCAGTTTATTCTTATAACAGCAGACTCTACATAAAGGAAGAATCACTTGTCTGACCGCTGCAGCTCACTTTTTGACTTTCCTTTCTTCCCCAAGAACAGGACTGATGAGCTAATATCGGTAGCCTTCCAGATAGCTTATTGTGGATGACCTTAGCTGGGGAAATGAAAGAGCTAGAATGGCAACAATCAGCAATTTATCCATGGCTTATTCCACGTAATGAAACTAAAATGGAGTAGCTTACAAAGTGGGCTAGTTTTTAAAGACAGGGTTTATCAAACATCCGTCAGATATATGTTTTATTACAATTATTAAACCTTTTTCAGTACTTTTTCTGTTCCAGGAATGCTAAGCTAGTACCATAACCCCTTGTTGGTAAAAACCATAATGTAGCAAATCAAGGCTTTGAGAGAATGGCAGCCATGTCGTTTAGTCCCTCCAGGCTCTGAGCGTCATTTCTTCTTCTCAGTGAGCTGAGAAGACAATGAGGATATTATTACCCTCATTTTACAGATGAAGACACTGCGACACAGGCAAGCTAGGTCACTGACCTAAAGTAACTCAGGTAATGAGTGGCTAAAGCAGGGCTATCCTGACTCCACTGCATCCGTCCATCGTGGTAAATAGTGAGAAAGTTAACCCTGGGCTGTCCTGCAGCTGCTCCCTATGAACTGAAAAGATGGCAAGTACCCACTTCTTCCCATACTCGGTTCTTCCTGTTTCTTCCAGTGCCTGTCCATTTCCAGGGTATTTGACTTACCTTGGTCAAAACTTTTAGTTTTTAAAATCCTTCGTTTTATATAGCCCCTCTGACACACAGTTTTTCTTTTAACAAAATGCCTGTGCTTGTTATGCTTTTAACAGAAATACCCATAGTGATTTATAGCCTCTTAATGAATTAAAGAAAGTGGCGCCAATCCCCTCACCTTCCCCCTTATCACCACCCCCCCTTTGGGATTAGAAAGCACAAAATTGCCACAAGGATACGAAAGTAAGTTTGGGGGATGTAATCAATAACATTGTAAAGGTTTTGTAGGGTATCCGATGGACATTTGTCTCATTAGGGAGACCACCTCAGGGAAGATGTAGATGCCTGATCACTGCACTGTACACCTGATGCTGAAGCTGAACAATAATGAATGTCAACTACAAGTTCATATATATATATATATATATATATATATATATATATATATATATATATGCTTACAAGAAGCGGAGTACAGCATTAGGAATAGAGACAGTGGAAATGTAATGGCTCTGTGCGATGTCAGAGGGATAGTGTATGGGGGAGGGGGTTGACACAGTGTGAGGGATAGAAATGATAAACGTCTAATTATGACTTTGTTTTGTGCACCTGAAAGTAATAAAAAACAAAAGGCCAAAAAAGATTCTGCATGTTCTAATTTTTAAAAAATCTGTAAATGTGTAGGTAGTCATATTTTCATTTTCAAGAAGCAAATGGCGTTGGCTTATAATGTCCAAATTTTTTTGGATTATTTCTATTTGACAATGTGCGTGATTATTTTTATTAAACATGCTAAGCTGGGTCAGCAAGCCACGCAATGAGTATTCTAGATCAAATGTGTTCAAGCACTGACCACTGGATCAATGAGCAGAAAAAGGCATCTGCTTTCACAGTACATTTCTAAGTTGACCAGTGAGCTTGGTGGTGGTCCCCAGTTTTCATTCTTACTTCAGCATTTGTCAGGAGAGGTCCTGAGTATTCATGTGACATGTCTTCCTGTTCTAGTACTTCATATACAGCTGCATTCTGGGACTGATATCCTGCTCGGTTTTCCTGCGGGTGAATTACGAGTTGAAAATGCTGATCATGATGGTGGCGCTGGTGGGCTACAACACCATCTTTCTCCACACGCACGCCCACGTCCTGGATGATTACAGCCAGGTCTTATTTGAGAGGTAACCGGCTTCCTCTTCCTCCTCTTTACGTTAGTTCTTTCTGGGGACATTGGCCACGTGAGTGTGGGTTTAGTAACTGCAAAGTAGCAATAAGAGAGTCATTAGTAATCACTGTGTGAGAGTTTCCTTCAAGTGATGGTTCAGAGGATGATGTGTGTGTTTATTACAGATTGCGTAGAATGTGTATTATCATAGACGCTCAGAAAGCACGCCGTGGTTTAAAGAGATGATTTTGTTATCTGTACTCTATCGATATGAATAATCCGGGGTTTCTCAGCCTCAGCATCATTGATGGTTTGTACTGAATAATTTTCTGTTGGGGGTGAGGAGCTCCCCTGTGCATTGTAGGATAAGGATAATTAGCAGCCTCCCCGACCTCTGCCACTTAATGCCAGACACAGTCACCCAAAGTCACGACAACAAAAAATACCTCCAGACATTGCCGAATGTGCCCTGTAAAGCAAAATGGCCCCCATGTTCGGAACAGTTGCTTCAACCTACACAAAAATACTGGAAAAATAAGTGGATGCATTTCCGAGTTATAGTACTAAATTTCATATGGGAGTGTTCCTAAAATACCCTTGTATAGAAGGGAGAGCTTCTATCAACTGTGGCAATTCTCTGTTCTATGAACAAATTGACTTCCAAGAAAAGGTATGATTGTGTTTGTTACTCTCCCAGCCTTAGGACTAAATGCTCATAGAACAATCCTCTCAGGGCCATTCACTTGGGTTTATACAAGGTTTCCTGTGATCAAATTGCTTCCATAAGCTTCTAATAAATATTATATTCCCTGCTTGAAAAAAGGTTTAATCATCATGATATTCTCCATCTTACATTTTAACAACAAAACGATGTTTTATCCCAAGTGTTAGATTTATTTCTGGACCCACCAGCCTTCATGTTTCTTCTGTGAGAGCTTTAAGTAATCCTCCATAATATTCCTATATTTCTTTTAACATAAAGCAAATCCTTAAATATTTGCAAGGATTTGTCGCTCTGGAAAGATGGTTTGAGTTGAGAACCCACAACCACAGACTTCTCCTTTGCAGCCCAGTGTCAACTACAGTGGGTCCTTCAGTGTGCAAACATTTCTGACCAATAAGAACACTTTCAGAAACACAACTGCATTGACTTCTCTTCACCTAATTTAATTTTCATCATTCTCCACACCATGAAGTCCTAATAATCTGTAATTAAGGCTTAGGGTAGTAGGGTGGCAAAAATGTATAATTGTATTAAGGAGATTTGATGATTCCTTAGCCAAGATGACAATGAAACCAGAAGTTAATTTTCCAATAAATTCTCAAAATTGTCAACCAAATATGCTTTAATATTTCTGTACTGTATCCAGACAGCCCGTATCAAATCCCTAACTAAATGTACCATTACTGATTTTTACACGCAGCAGACGATGATATTAAACTCCCCTTTATTAAATTTAAAGCTCCTGAATGTGCTACACAGCTGTAGTGAAAGAAAAAATGAGATTAGCAAGTTCCTGATGGGTGACATTTACTTTTTGGGGATCAGAGTGAGATGCACTGCCTGTGATTAGGACCGCAGCAGCAAGACAGCAGTAATTTGCTTGCAGAAAAGGAGTTTCTCCTGTCAGAGCCTCTTCATTTCATTCAAGATCTTTTGTGTTTGTTCTCTTCGTTTTGTCTTTGATAGCCTTAAAGCTAGGGAGGGCGGACGTGAGCAGCCTCAGGGACTGGCCTTCACTTCCGACACGAAGCCAGTATCCTCTCTAAGTAGGGTGCACCTGTCTCCCCATTTCTAATCTTGACCTTAAAGTTCTGGCACTTCCAGATCTGATTCCTTCGCGAGATGCCACAATACCTCCCAAAGCATTCGTCCACCGAAAGATGAATAGTACATGAATTATAACATAATACCAAATTTTCTCTAATATCAGTTTAAAAATAAACCCAAGTGAGAGACTCTGAAAAGTGGAAGTTTAGAATTCCCTCCTGATTTCTCAGCCTCCTTGTGTGTTTGATGCAACCTTGTACCTCACGCCAGAGCCCAAACCCATCAATGTCAATGTTTGCTTTCTCTTCTGAGACTTAAGAGATTCCCTATCAAATGACTGATACAGATTTCCTCATCCTTTGTCTGGCTTACTGATGCTGACACAGCTCTTTCAGACAGGAAACTGGAACGAGGATCCTTTAAAAAGTAAATAAATAAAACTGATCTGGGCTGGTACCTTGAGAGTGACTGTCCCTAAGTCCCAAGCCAGGCGCCCTTTGGGGAGGGAACTGGCTTAAGGAGGGCAGATGTGAGGAGCTGTGCATGGTCAGAGTCACAGAAAAGTGACATCAGCATCAGGACGAAATAAGATGTCTCTTATTTCCCACCTCACCCCCAACCACAACAATAATCATTGGCACCTTCCACAGACTAATAATTTGCATCTGTGGGAGTGGTGCCCTCCAGCACCATAAGCCAAAGGGTCTGGGAGGAGTCTTACCTACCCATGTATCAGGTAATAGTCATACAGACCTTGGTCCCGGGCATGGACCCTGGTGGCCCATGGACCTGTCCCAGCCCCTCTCAGCTGTGGTCTGGGAGCCCCTGAAACATACTCCTACCCAGTCACCCGTGGACCAGAGAGCCTTTGTGGAAGTCCACATTCCCAGAGGAGAGGTTCCAGCGCACCACTGGAAGAAAACTGCAAGCTTGAATGTACTGAGGTAGGAACAGTTTGAGTCCACCCACCTCACCCCTCCTGCAAGGCAGCACAGCTTAGGGCCAAGACACCTTCTCACCCATGGTTTCTCCTGTGGAGGAAAAACACGCACGTGTGATAAGCACCGGCTTCCCAGCTTTGCAGGACGCTACAAGAGGCCCGTGTCTTTCTTGACCCATCCAGAGTACTAAATCGGAAGCGTCATGACTGGGGGTCAGGAAGAGCTGCAAGAATGGCAGAGAGGACTCTCAAAGGGCATTAAAGGGATTCTGCTAACTGCATTGTGGCCTCCATCATGCATTCTGCTCATGAGCCGCAGGGAGCACCTCACCCATGGTTCCCCCCCACCCCAACTGGCCCACAGTCACCCCGTGCTCCATGTACCTCACCCGGCACCCCTGCTCTGTGGCCAGCTCCCTGTGTGCACCCCCACTGGCAGCGGAGAGAGCGAGCGTTGGCTGGGGGCTAGTGAGCACACACAGAAAGCTGGCCCAAACATGCAACTTCAACATTAGCAAGTTTTGTTTGGGAAAACGAAAAGGAAACTGTCACTGGGCCTGGGGCACTGCAGGATGGACAGGAGGAAAACAGGCTTAAAACTTCTGCCACACGAAGGAGCAAGACGCGTTTTACAGTTTCCAAGGACACACAAATGGTGGACATGTACGTGAAAAGACGCTCAACATCACTGATCAGGGAAATGCAGATCAAAAGCACATGAGATATGGCCTCACACCTGTCACAACGGCTGTCACCAAAAAGACAAGAGATAACAAGTGCTTGCAAGGCTGTGGAGAGCAGGGACCTAGTGCACTGGTGGTGGGAATGTAAAATGGGGTGCAGCCACTATGGAAAATAATGTGGAGCTTCCTCACAAAATTAAAGATAGAACTGCCATGTGATCTAGCAACCCCACTTCTGGGTCTTTATCCAAAGGAAATGAAATCAGGACCTCGGAGAGATATCTGCACCCCCATGTTCATTGCAGCATTATTCACAATAGCCAAGACATGGAAACAACCTAAGTGTCTGTCAATGGATGAATGGATAAAGAAGAGGTGATCTATATATAAATACAGATATATCACGCTTTTACCTCAGTTTATCTACTATTACCAACACAACAGAAATTGAGTTCCTTGGGGTACTTTGTAAAAAATAGAGGCTTACTTCACCTAGAAAAACACAAAATTTGTAAATTTAAATGTTTGCGTCTACCTGCCTGGACTGCTTTCTCTCCTGAGAGGAATGAAAATGTTGTTTTTCCCCTCACCAGAACTGTTTGCCTTTAGGTTAGATACTGGTTCACCAGGTAATCTCTGGTGACATACCCGTCACTCAGTTTGTCAGGTTTCTTTGTTCCTTTGGACTCTCAAAACTTGAGAGCCAAAGCGAATGCCCTACAAACAGCCTCAGGTAAACGCCAACTATAAATTAGTGTGTGGCTACAGGCATGTTGGGTATCTAAGTCTCCAGACTCCAATTTTAGGTATCAAAGAAAGTATATTTCGTCACATTTTGGTTGGAACTTTGGCTGAGTTCTGAGTCTTAGAGTTAGAAACTTCCTCAGTTCTCTTAGTTCTGTCTTCCCCACTGTATAACTCACTGATAGGACAACCCTCGTATGTGAAAGTCTGGAGTGGATTTCATCCTTAAAACTTAAAGGGGTGAGAGACAGAGAGAGAGAGAGAGAGAGAGAGAGAGAGAGAGAGAGAGAGAGAGAGAGAGAGAGAGAGAAAGGAGAGGCCTGACACCCAATTAGTTATTGTTTTTATATAAATGGCTAACCTAATTGTTATGGGTTGATCTGTGTCCCCAAAAGAAGATGTGTTGAAGATCTAAAGCCCTGTACCTCAGAACATGACTTTATTTGGAAACAGGGTCATTGCGGATGTATTGACTTTAGATGAAGTCATACTGGAGTAAGGTGAGCCCTAATCCAACATGGCTGGTGTCTGTATAAGAAGATGACCAAAGCAAGGCAGAGATACACAGGGAGAATGTCATGTGATGATGAAGGCAGACATTGCAGTGATGCAGGAATGAGCCAAGGAGCGCCAAAGCTAGTGGCCAACCACCAGAAGCTAGGACGAGGCCAGCCAAGGATTTCCATGCAAGTTTCAGAAGGAGCATCGCCCTGCCCTGCTGACACCTCGATTTCAGACTCTGGTCTCCAGGACTATGAGATAATACATTTCTGTTGTTTTAAGCCACAGAGTGTGTGCTTTGTTGTTTTGGCAGTCTTGGGAAACTAATAAAATGTTCAACAAAATTGACTAGACTGTGCCAAGAAGACCTCCTGGAATTTGATTCTATTCCAGACGCTTCCTCCACACACCAAATTCCTTTTCCTCTCACCTCTCCCACAAACATACAAACAACAAGGTAACCCAGGAGTGAATCTATGGATGGAGAAATTTGTCCTTCAAGCTATAGGAACCCTGACAGCAGCCATCTGTGAGAGGCCCACCGGGGAGACAGGGGCACTGGGTTAGGTTGACAGTGCTTTAAGGCTAGTTGAATAAAAGAAGTTTTAAAGACATCTGAATGAAACCCAAGAAAACAAGATGCAGTCCTTCCTAGTACAGACTCTCAGGAGTGGAAACGGCACCCATGTGTTGGCACACAAGTCTGTTCTACAGGCTGTGCTGTCGCTCTTGATGACTGAGGTCCACTGAGGTCTGTACTTTCAAGTCCACTACCCCGTCCAACAGTGAGAGCCGTCCCTGTCTTGCTTACCCCTAGTCCCCACCTGCAACCACCGAAGTCCGAAGACTCAAGGTCTGGGTGATGAGTAGAGCAGGACACTTCCACCCCTAAACCAATGTTTAAATGCATTACTAGGAGGAGTGCCAAAAAAGGATTTTTCCCAGGAGGTTGCTTGCATGTATTTCCTGTGTGATTAATTGCAAACCCAGTTGGGACCTCAGAGAACTCTCCAGAAAGGCTGTGCTTGCTTTGAGGGCTCTTTTCCCCCTATGAAGCGAGCTGTGACTAGAAGAATCTGCTCATCAGCCTATGAAGGTCAGCAGGCCATGAATTGCATAAAGGGATCGTCCCTCCCAGTCTCCATCAGTGAGCGGGACCTGAGCTGGCTCTGTATGTTTGGGGCATCTGGCCCCTTACCGGGGAATGCAAAGGGGACGTGAGTTCTGATTGGTTACACCAATGAAGCTACTGCAAGGTCCTGACCTGGGAGTTAGCATTTCACTCTTAGTCTGGGGCTTACAGGGATGGTGGGTGGAAGAGGGAGGTGGCCTAGCTGCTTTCTCAAACCCCTGGAATTGTGAAGTAGTAAGATGTTCGTGAAGCAATATGAAAATTAAAACCTCAGCCTGCACCGTCTTCTTGGGCTGTGGGCTGTATTGTACCACTTTTACTAACTGGTCAAGATTGTGTGGATGCAATCAGTATAGGAAAAAATATGAGTTCAGCATTCATTGAAGTCAGCGAGTTTATAAACATCTGCTCCCCTGAGTCCCTTCAACTGTGCTGTTTGACACAGCTGACAGGGCTCCAAAGGAACCTTGTTTCTTAAAACCTACACTAGCAAGACAGGAAAATGGCTCTTTTCAGCTTATTTCATTCTCAGAGAGAAGCTGGTGACCTCGTTATGGCTGATGAGCTCGGATTCTTCTAGCCACAGCAGGTTTGGTCAGGAGGAAAGCACCCTAAATGCACACAGCCTTTCTGGAGAGTTCTCTGAGGTCCTAAGCTCTTGAACCACTGAGACCGGGCAATTGTGTCCTCATTTCTGCAGGAATCCACTTTCCTTTTGAGCTTGGAACCTGCGTTTAGTTAATGACGTTCACCACTCATTCCTTATCTGTAACTCCCTAGTTCCATCCCCTCTCTCGTCACTCTGGTTAATACTAAAAATCATGAGTGCCATTTAGGAACTGTTTCCTGTGTAGCAGGCCCTGTACCAGGTGTATAGTCACCAACACATCCCATAAGGTAGGTATTGGTACCTCCTTTGGCTGATAAGGAACATGGGACCTTGAGGGGTTTATCCTAGGCCCCACAGCTCAGTAGAGAGGGTGGGGCCAAGACTCCAACCTGGGCTGTCTTACTTCAAAGCCCACCTGAGCTCTTTTCTTTAGTATTGTTATCAGTTCCTCTTATTCTCTCATCAGCACTTGAACCCTCCTTGGAGAAGCAGAAAAATCTCAAAGCAACTCTAACTCACAAGCAGAAAGTGATATTTATAAATGATTTAAGGTGATGTATGATGCTTGTGTGACATGGTATCTCTACATCATCAACCTTTCTTTCAGGTCTGTCTTATAGTTACATGTAGGAAACTATCATTTGTCAGCTTATGCAGGACTACCATGGGGGATGGCAGTAGATTTCTCCTTGCCTGCTGTGCTTTCAGGCTTCTCCACAGAGTTAGAAGCAATGGGAGATATAGATATGGATATGATATAGATAGGTATAGATACAGATACAGATATAGATATAGATGATATAGATAGATATAGATAGATATAAATATGGAGAGAGAGATGGATATAGAGATAGAGAGATGATATAGATATAGACATATATATAGATATAGATATAAATATAGATATAGACGGATAGAGATACAGAGATAGATGATATATAGACATAGACATCATATAGATATAGATACAGACATAGGTATAGATAGATATGGATAGACGTATAGATAGATGATATAGATATAGACATAGACATGATATAGATGATAGAGATGTAGATCTATAGATTAGACAGACAGGTATGATTTATCACAAAGAATTGGCTCACATGATAATGGAGGTTGGCAAGTCCAAAATATGCAGAGCTGATATCCCAGTTTGAGTATGAAGGACAGAAGCTGCTATAGGACCAGGAAGAACCAATGTCACAGTTCACAGGTGGGAGAGAATTCTCTCTGGCTCAATGTTGTGTCAGCCTTTGCTTCTGTTCAAGCCTTCAACTGATGGATGAAGCCCGCCCACATTATGGTGGGCAATCTCGTTTACTCCGTCTGCCTATCCAAATGTTAATCTCATCCAAACCATCCTCACAGAAACACCCAGAGTAATTAATGTTTGACCTAATAGCACCCTGTGGCCCACTCGAGTTGACTCATAAAATTGACCACAAGCAAACTCAGATGTGTAGGTGGTCATTGCCTAGAATGTTGAGGTGAGGATGGAGGGCCCCGGCCAGCATGGGAGAACTTGGGCAGGGATAAGTGACTGATGTCTGCCTGGACCTGAGGGGAAGTGGGCCAGTGGATCTAGGGTTTCCATTCTTTTTATGACCTTCTGATACAAAAGCTTTTATATGAAAGAGGGAATAAGAATGGATGCCTGCGAGAAAGTCGTATGAAAGTATCTTATTCATAGGTTACAGTAGCTTGCAAAAATTGTTTCCTTCTTCATTTTTATATCTTATATGATTATTAAATTCTAGCAAACTATCTCTTTCTGAGAATAATGACAAAAAAGTGGAAGGTATCATACAGAAGATGGGACAATTAATTTCGTGAACTTTCCATTGTGTAAGCGCATGGTGGAAAGTTTGCGAACTTAATTGTGCAAACTTCATATATCACATTATTCATATTGATAGTGTAAAAATATTACTAATACTCTGCTATTTCTTCCTCTTATATTTCTTAGAGCGTGGTATAAAGTAAGAAATCTATATTAATTTGGAGGGACTTTTTTTATTGAGCTCTCAAAATGGGATTGTTTTGTTGTTTTGATGTAATCTGGGTTTGAAGATATATTTGAAAACACGCGTGTGTTTGGTGGGAGTAGAATGTAAACAGGCACTAGAGATTCTGAAGTTGCTGGCACACATTTTAAGTCCTGTGTGTTTGTCATTTTGTATTATTTTTGTCTTTTTTGTTTGTTTGTTTGTTTTTTAATAGACCAGGCATTTGGAAAGACCTAAAGACCATGGGCTCAGTATCTCTCTTTATATTCTTCATCACACTACTTGTCCTGGGCAGACAGGTAAGAAGTCTGATTCTTTGCCTAACTTCTGTCCAGTGCTGCGTTAACAATACTTTGCTGATGTGCATTGTAGTTACTTTCATGCAAACAAATGTTGAAGCATCAAAATCATCTTATGTAGGGGAAAGTAGGTAGCGCGGGTGTGTGGGCTTAGATAGAGACAAAAGGAAAAAGGTCTTTCATTGTTTTCCACAAGTGGCAAACTTTGTGAATATTAGTGATCCAAATCAGTTTTCTTGTTAAAGCTCAAAATACATTTTGGATGTCTCGTAAGGCTAAAAAAAAGTGTTCCCTCATAGCTGACATCCCTTGACTAGGGTTTCATTTGCTTTGGGAAAAACATCTTGACTGGGGTTTCATTTGCTTTGCAGAGTGTATAGCACGCCTCTTCTTTTTTGCTGTCGCTTGCAATCATTTCTAGAAATACAGTCCTCTGTTCAAACATTTTATTTTGTGATGTGAATGAACCTGTTCCTCCTTGGGCCCCCCACCCCCTGTTGGTCTCCCAGTAGAGGCTGTGAGTGCAGGGGTTTTTACAGGCAGTATTCTTCCTCTGCCTGCCCATAAAGACAATCGCCCAAAGAACAGACTCATCTCAACTGTGCCTTCCTCAGTCCAAATTTGCTCTGAGTGCTTCAATGGAGAGCATGAGTCGAAGAAGTGACTCACTTGGAAATAACCAGCTAAGATACAAAGCCAATTAAATTACATACACATCACTAAACTGTTAAGTAGGAAGCTGTCGATCGTCAGGGCAGAATCCAGATCTGTGAGTGACAGCCCAGTAGCCTGGGGACGCTGTAGTCTTCTATCTGCCAGAGCGGTGCAAGTGGCAGCCTTCCCCAGAGGTCAGGGGACAGCCCTCACCCCTGTTCCTGGAGCTTGGGAGATCCCTGTCTCCCCGCTGCCCTCCCCTGCCTCTGTCCCTGGCACCCGCTTGGTTTTGCTTCCTTTGGCTTGCATTATTGACAACCTGTACATTTCAATTAACCCATTATCTAATACCATGTCCTGATTTTTGTTTTGTTTTTTTGCCCCGGTTGCATTTGTTTCTCCTACTACCTGGTTTTCGCCATAGTGACCAGCTGTCTGTTCTCGCTCATAGAGAAAAGGCATGTCCTCCCTCAGGAAACACTGTAGTTTTGAGGTAAAAGAACCAGAGTTCCTTGCAGAATATCACCTAGACATCATCCCTCAAGAAACGACGTGGCCATCCCCTCTGTGAGGTCACCTGTGTCTCCGTTTCCTACCTGGGACGTTTTGTCCTGCACTCCCTCCCGTTAGAACGATCACTCAGATGGCTTCAGAGCAATACGTTTAAGAACCTAGAATAGTATTGAATTCTCCCACATATGTATTGATCACTGAGATGGTAAACACTCCATCCCACTACATAAATGCTATTGAATCCTCCGGCTGCCCATCGGTCACTCTCTGATGGATTTAAGATAAATAGTCAAAATCGTTAATAGTATGGTTGGGCATTAATTTAACACAGTAGAGTTAATGCTGGTCTTACAGGAGTCATTCCTTTTGGTCACTAATGTGACAATAAGTAATATGTACATTCAGAGGACTCAAAGTCATTACTTCCCCCGGGAGAACTCATATTCATAGTCGTCCTTTAACAAGTAGCACCAAGGATATTCCAGTGGGAGCCAGGAGGCTGACCTGCAGTCTGAAATCATTAAGAGAATGGCTTGCTCAGGTCCCAAGACTTCCGGGCTAAGAAGAACTGCAAAGTCTGAGATGTAGCGTTTCTGTACACCCTTCTAGAATAACACATATGTTATAAACTGGCATTCGGTATTTGAAATCAGGTTTTTAGGTTTCATATGTGTTCATATCCTCAGAGTTGTTTATTTCCTGAATGGTTTTGTAAACCATCGCACAGACCTTTTGCAACTTATTTTTGTTGTCATTTGTCCTAATGGTTCCCCGGCCCCATACCATCTTTTCTGAATTGATGATGATGTGTTTGCTTTCTGAGCAAGTTAGTATACTAATATTGCTGTCGGTTTCTAAGAAATCTTAATGAAAACATAATCCATGCCCTGGATAAGAGCTGCAGTCCTGTTCTCTGTACTGAAATCGAGTTTGTGATGCAAATACTGGCCAACTCAAGGGCCTTTCCTGTATTTCTCCCGGGTTTAAACAGCTCACTTGCACCAAGGGCCTGCCTTCTAGGTGGGCTCACTCGAGACGTGGAAGCAGGCAGTTGGCAGCCTCGTGGCCCACGAGTGAGGCTGAGATCACTATGTGTGACAGTTCAGAATCCAAGCAAAGGTGATCACATGCTTCCTGCACCCCGGCCAGGGACTGTTTCTTCTGTCTGTGTAGACAGACATAAATCCCTCTGGTTCCTCAGTGTGTTTTCAGAACTAGACAAAGCACAGAAGTGACCTGGAGGCTGTGCTGGGATGTCAAACAGCAGTGAGGGCCGCTGGGGTCCCCATCTGGCCTGGATGTCGTTTCCAGGCTTCCTGCTCTCTCCTGCCCTTGCTGTGAATGAAGAGCAGATGTCATGTTTCTGAGTGGGCCCTGGGCCCCTGAGAACATGGAGAGTAGCCCCAGATAGAACCTGAGAGATGGGTGGCGATGTGAGGAATGGAGGTTCACGAGGCAGGGCTGCTGTGCTATTGGAAGTGACAGGCAGAATCACGGAGGCAGGGGCTCCCGACTGGCCCTCTGCTGGATGTCTCCCCATGAGCTCCCCTTGTGATTCTGCCAAATCGCCCTTTCTTCCTCGTATAAGCAGCCATTGGAGTCCCCGCCCACCCTAAATCCGGGCTGATCTCTGCTGAGATCCTGAAGGTTATTACATCTGCAGAGACCCTCTTCTCAGTGAAGGTCACGGTCACAGACACTGGAGAATAGGACTTAGAATGGTCTTTGGGGGACACCGTTAAATCCATGAGAACCGGTGTGGGACAGAAACATTTGTCCTCCTTTGGGTGTTGCCACGAGAGTTTCTAACGGACCTGTACATCAAGAAGAAGACTCTACAGCAGAGTCTTGCTGTGGGAGGGCAGACATGACGATTTGGCAAAATGCCACTTTCCGTCCAATGTAGCTGGTCCCAGGCTGCTCTGGTTCCTTGTGGTAGGAGACTTGGCAAAATGCTTGCCTGCAACGCATGAGCAGTTGCTCGGAAAACCTGAGCGGCCTTTTCGTGTGGTTTACAGAGACCTTTCTAACCTGCCTGAATTGGGCTTGCTGCCTGCCCACTGGCTCCTGGGTTTCTTCTCATGTTTCATTTTTGTCGAATCTGGGGCACATACCTGTGTCTTCTCAGTGCCACCATCATGGATTGTTCTGTCATTTTAGTTTAAAACCAGCCGCACCACAGGTTGATCCCCCAAAAGGCCCAAATAAATCATCTATTCTCCAAGCAAGGGCCTTTTTTTCCTGAGTGCCTGGCATGATTGCCATAAATGCAGAATGTGGAGAATAGGGTATTAATGTAAAATTTTAATATAAACACACTTAAAATTATCTTTTTCAGTCTTTCTTAAAAAGGTCTGGCTATCGGACATAAAAATAAATGGCACCCCAGAAAAGGAAGAACAGTTTCTGAGTGTGTCATATATAGTTTGAGCAAACCTAATTAATGAATGGCCAATGTTCTTCAGGTTTCAGAATGTAGACTTTTTTTTTTTTAAATCTCCATTTGTTCATGAGCAGCCATTCGTGTGTGTGTGTGTGTGTGTGTGTGTGTGTGTGTGTGTGTGGTTTTATACTGTCACTGGTATAGTTAACCAAACCATAAAAGAAACAAACCCCCTGCATTTAGTTCCCCTTTGCATTTATTTGTCAGTAAATTTCTATCTGTGCTGAAACGCTCTCTCGTAGGCCTTCTGTTATAGGAGGAGTCACTCAAGTCTATTTCCTTGTATGAAATTATTTACATCACAGCTGGCACAAAGTGGCGCTAAAGCCAAAGAGAGCCTTTGACAGTACACAGCCTCTCTATGTCTACACTGTTAACTGGTTTTTAAAAACATTAAATTTTAATGCCTTATAAAGCATGAACACATATGTTTTTATTACCAGGCACCACCTTAATTAAATTACATCAAAATGAACTTTTGTCTAAATATAATATAATTCTCTCAGTACAGTGAATTATCAAATGAAAAAAAATGCATATTTTCCAATGACTACTTAATTATGTAATTTGTGGTAGGGGAAAACTGATTTTTAAATATTAAAAGCAAACTGCCATAAATGAGCATTATTATTTTTTTAAATGCAAATCATTCAACAAGGCACTCTCTCTATTAATGTGCTTTTCACTTTTCACGTATTCATTATTTATATTCTGTCATTCCTCTTTTCAAAAACTAATTCAAGCCATCTACAATGAACATAACTATGCGAGAAGCTTTCATGTTTTCTTTTCTTGCAAACCTCCGATATAACTGTTTTCTCTATTCCTAAGGCTGGTTCTTTCCTGAACTAGTTTTTTGCACATCCATGTTGGAGGTTTTATGAGAGCCATTTGGGGGGAACAGAGGGCTTTGTAGGGAAGGTGACAGTTCTGTTTGGGGGTTCTTTTTTTGGTTTTGTTTCGGTCTTTTAATTTTTCTCTTTAAAACCTCCGCTCTCTGGCAGGACGAGATGCCTATTGTTTCTTTACCTCTGTGTCCTCTTGTAACAGAATGAATATTACTGTAGGTTAGACTTCTTATGGAAGAACAAGTTCAAAAAAGAGCGGGAGGAGATAGAAACTATGGAGAACCTGAACCGCGTGCTGCTGGAGAATGTGCTTCCCGCCCATGTGGCTGAGCATTTCCTGGCCAGGAGCCTAAAGAATGAGGTGAGACGGCGTAGAGCTGGTGGCCAGGATGGGGCAGTGGGCTGACTAAGCGCTGTGGGCTGACTAAGCACTGGGAGCTCCAGGCAGTGACCTAAATGCCTGTGGTCCTCCGAACACCTCAGTGTTCAGGTCCAGTATTGGCCTGAATTTGTCCATTTTCAGGAGGACACTGATTGGTTGTATAAACGTCAGTCGAGAATAATGAACGTCTTAGCGTGGAGTTGATTCATTATTTCTCATTTTTCTCCCCCAATCACGTAAAGTTCTGAAGGTTCAATACAAGGCACTCGGTTCCAAATAGGTCACAAAAGTGGCCACCACCTTCTCCCTGGAGTGGGAGGATGCCTTCCTTGCCAGCATGAGATAAAGGCCCAAATCCAGAAGCAAAATTAAATCACGCATCCTACACTTCTACTCATTGCTCATGGCTTCCCTGAGAGCCTTTTAAAGGTCTCAGAATTTCAAAGATACGAGGTAAAACTTGGGAGTCATCAACACAAGAATAGA
Organism: Rhinolophus ferrumequinum; assembly: GCF_004115265.2. Lineage (NCBI taxonomy): Eukaryota > Metazoa > Chordata > Mammalia > Chiroptera > Rhinolophidae > Rhinolophus > Rhinolophus ferrumequinum. The sequence goes on from NC_046290.1 coordinate 4,904,907, forward strand.
TCAAAGTCCTGAGTCCGTCCGTTTGAATGGAGAAATGGGAATTTCATGGAATGTCTAAAGGAATGGATATTTAGCACTGAAAAGGCTGGGGTGTCATTTCAGCAATGGCATAGCTTATGAAATGAAATTTCATGACTTTTTTTTAATATTCCTGAATTACAAGAGTCAGCTGATGTATCTACAGTTTAACACTCTTAGTTTGCGAAACAGGTATTTGAGCACCTACTGTGTGCAGAGCTGAGTACAGTGGCATTCCAGAGATGTATGAGGTGCAGTGCTGTTCTTAGGAAATTTTTCGTGAGGATGAGCAGTAGGTGAGGGATGGATGAACCCACAGATGGATGAACTCGTGAACAGATAGGCTCAACCGTGATGATGCTCAAGCAGCCTCGAGGGAGGAGAAGGCTTGGAACAGTACTTTTCTGAAGCATGTGTCAGGTTTATACCGAGGAGAAGTGCCAGGTGGGGGGTGAGATGCTGGACACGGTCCCTGTCATCTTCCTGGGGGCGTTCTGGGCTTGGTGAGCCAGTCAGGGCCCCCCAGCAGGTGTGACTGACCACAGGTCATTCACTCTTCGATTCCTTCTCGTGGGTTGTCCATGTTCAGTAGGGTATTCAGCTACCCATTTACCTTTTGGTCACAGATAATGAAATCACTGTATCTATGAAAGGGACCATCTGTTTTCATTAGCCACGTAAGAGCTTCCTTATGTCTGTATGTCTAGGCATCAATTCAGGCTGTAAGTTCATCATGTACGTCATGTTGCCCCTGCCCTCAGGCTGGGCTGGGCCTGGATACATCGATGAGAAGGGCAGAGGTGGCCTCGTCCTCAGGAAGGGACAGGATCCTGTTGTCTACCAGGGCACTGGCAGCATAACTGTGGGAGTCCAGAAAGGCCACCTCTGTGAGGAAGTGATTTCTGAACCTGAAAAGAAAATACTAGAAACTCGTGGGGAGCTAGAGGATGAGGAGGGAGAAGGAGAGAACATTCCAGGTCCTCCGGGCAACTTCCAGCCTGAGGCCAGGACAGTGCCTAGTTCAAGATGTAAAAAGGCCCCCGGGGCAGGCGTGCAGGCCTCACACATCCCCTGCGCCCCTCCTGAGGTCTCCCTGGGCCTGACTTGGGAATCCGTGGATTCTCTGTCTTCTTCCCTGTTTGCCTGACTTATTCTAAGGCAACCTCTGAACTCTATCGCCCCTCAAGAAATCACAGGAGAGCAGGATGGAGAAGGAAGAGGAGACCAGAGCTAGACTCAAATCTTAGCCCAGCATTTCCTATCATGTGAACCTGCACTTTCCCCCTCTGTGAATTGAGAGTAAAGTACCCGCCTCCGAGGATTGAGTCACGGGTGTATTCATGCCTGTAGAGTGTTCATAGAGCTGCCCAGCCTGTCACGCAGCAGACAGTCAGTGCTGGTGGTTTTCATGCTTGTCCTTGGCATCGTCATCTTTCCCCAGGCACTCACTCTGGGTGATGTCAGCAGACAGTGGGGAAACGCAGGATAGGGAATATATATCCTTGCCTTGCTAGATGTACCCCATTTCCTTAACGGCAGGGAAGTCAGTGGAATTGATACCACTTTTATAAAATTGGCATTTTTAACTAGAACAGGTTTCTAGAAGGTTACCTTTCTGACTTAGTCAGCATTAAGTTTGGCAATCACACATGCCACCAGTTGTCTTTGCAGGATGTGAGTGTTCACAAAAACAGCTTTGCAGCAAGAGAAAGTACAGGTCTCCACAATGAGCCAGCTCAACCACATTGAGCACAGAGAAGAAAAAGAAACCCTCGATTCTATTGTTTATGTATTTTGTACAGACTGTGGAGCAGTAGCAGAAGGCATTGCGGGGTGGATGGCCCAGAGAACAGGAAGATGACACGAGTCTAGCTTTTCCAGGAAGTGGCTGTGACCTGCCATGGGTCGCCATTCCCCTGATGTGTTTGTTATGAGACCTAAGTAGGGGAAGAACGTTCTTCTCAGAGACCACCCTGGAGTCACAGTGCTGTTGAAGTGCTCACTCTCTGCCAAGGGATTCATTTGGTTGCCCAGAGGACGGAGCTCACCAATAGCATTCATGCAGAGTGGATTTCCTCGCCCTACCAGACATACAGGATTTGCCAGCCACTGGCAGTATTCCCTCCACTCAGAGGGCAGCCTTCTGGTCGAACAGAACTCACCTCGTGTTTCCAGGAGGAGGGGGCATTTCCCATGATGCACTGTACCATGATGGCACCTGCCCATCTAGCCTTTCGTGGGCCATTCGGGGACCCTGAGGAGTCAATGCCAGAGGGACTGCAGGTCCTCCCTCCCAGGACTAGCCCCACCCCCATGCTCACGTAACAACCCTTCCTTTCTGAAACTTTCACTGAAGTTGAAGGTTTCATTATATGTTGGGAAAATTGTGGAACCACCTTGAAATTGTGTTTATAAGACATTGTAATTTTACTTATGTCTATGTACACAGAACTCTGAGCCTCGTTCTATTGAGAAAAGATGTTTTAAATATTGTTGGTGTCTAATACAAGATGATACGTAGCCTGAGGAGTTTCACTGACTGGTCCTTTCTGCTGTAACTAAGAAGTAACCTGATGAGTTTCATCTGCTCCCTTTAGGAGACGTGAAAGAGGGAAGTGTATAAAGACTTCAAAGAATGTAGCCATAACGAGTCATTTTAGGACAATGCAGTGGTGTGGGAAATCATTTTGTTTCCCTTAAAGGACACTTGTTTTCTAAGGCAAAAGTCTGTGGTCTCTTGTCATTGTCTAAGGTAGAGATGCAGAGAGATTTTACTGGGAGGACACTGCATATTGGCTGGTAATGGCAACGGGAGCGCAGGGCTGAGCGTTCTGAGCCTGCATCCACTCATCAGAAGCTTTCACCTGTGAGCCATAGCCAGTGTCTGCAACGAGCCTGGCCCTGGGGTGAGACCACGGGAGTGGGTTCTGTGGTGGCTTCTTTGCCAATCCGAGCATAAGGAAACACTTGCATTAGGAGCACGCTTGTTTGAAAGGTTTCCTGGTGCTGAGCCCTTCCTTTTCTCCTGGGCAGGAGTTATACCACCAGTCCTATGACTGCGTCTGTGTCATGTTTGCCTCCATTCCGGATTTCAAAGAGTTCTACACGGAATCCGATGTCAACAAGGAGGGTCTGGAATGCCTGCGGCTCCTGAACGAGATCATCGCCGACTTTGATGATGTAGGTATTTGAGAGTGACCCTGCGAAGGCGGGTAGCCCCAGTCCCATGCTGGTGTCCCCTGGCCGGCACATGTGACGTTGTTCAGCATGGCATATCTTAAAACTTGACCTTTGATGTCATTTCTTGTGGCTGGAGTTAAAGCGTGTTGTTCTTTTTAGGTCCCAGGCAATTTTGGAAAGACAAATGTATGTTATGTGTGAGCTGGTATGATTGCTAGGAACAACTACGAACATCTGTTCAATAAAATATATATCCAGTGTGCTCGTGAATTTTCTCAAAAGGCTTCAACTCCAAGGCTCACCCATCCATTTTTATATCGAAAAGATACTGAATCGATTCATCCTAGTAGATTATTGGCATGTCTGTCTCTGCATAACTCCAAGGTCTCGGTCAGATATCAACTTGAACTCTGCGTGGATGACATGCTTTGTTATTGAAAAATCAATATGTATATGAGGTAATATACTTCAGAAGGGCCAAAGTACGAAGTCTCACCAAGAAACAAGGTGAACATTTAAATTTAAAAAAAATATTACAATGAAAGACACATTGCTATAATCTCCCTGAAAATACTCCCCCTCGCTTCGAACACACCTATCCCATCATTCTTGCCACTTTCTGAAGCAGTTCTGGAAGTCCTCTTTCGTGAGTGTCTTTAGTTGTGCTGTTGTGGCTGCCTCGATGTCTTGAATCATTTTGACTTTGGGGAAGAGCCAGAAGTTGCATGGTGCCAGATCCAGTGAATAAGGTGAATGAGAACACACTATAATGTTTTTATTTGACGGAAATTGCTGTACCAGAAGCGATGTGTGACACGGAGCATTGTCACAATGGAGGATGAAAACGTTTGCCCGTTTCTCAGGCCATTTTCTAAGCACATCGTTTCTTAAATGCTCTAATAAGCCCTTATACTATTCAGAGTTCACTGTAATGTTGCTGGCTACAAATTCAGCTCGCACAATTTTTTCAAGGTAAAAAACACAATATCACCTGGATGGCACTCAGCAGCAACATTCACTGTATGTTTTGATCACACCTTGTATATGTTTTAGAATTTGAAATAGGTGTGATTTTTCAATTTTCAACATTCTGTCTTTGGAAAGAATAATGTGTTCGTTTTACAGTAAGAACAAACACAGCTCTGGTTTTTAATAATTTTGCTGCTATATCATTCTTATACATATTAAGCCAAATATAGGAAAACTAACACCTATGAACATAAATTCATCATGATTTATGGAACTATGGAATACAGTGATGAAATTATGTAATATGATGGTTTCAGGCCCACCTTCTAAATGACTTGTAGGACCTGTACATTTTATCACCAAGAGGTTGACTAAATACTCACAGTGAAGTAATAACTACTAGAGATTTCCACTGTTATCACATGTTCATAGTGAAAATGGTGGCACATTTGCTCCAGGGGCCCCAGTAAAATAAATGTGCCCCAGTGCCAGTGGGTGAGTGACAGTACCCTTTCATGTTGGATTAGCTCTTCGATATGTGGTAAGGGGATTTGCTCTCTGTTAAGTTCTCTAACATGTAATCTTGAAAGAAACTTCTCAGAAAGCAGAAGTACCAAGGAGAGGTCAAGAAGATGCTCCCAGACTTTGGTTGACACCATTGCTGTCCTGAGCAAATTTAGAACCTTCTAGAGTTTCCTTTACTTGCTGTCTCCATCATTCTTTCTCATTCCTACAGCTTCTCTTATTTTTACCTTCCCTCCATCCCACCCCAAGGCCTAAAGTAGTGGGTGGGGAGGAGTCAAGTAGGAAGATTGTAACTGGGGCAGCAATATTAGGGTCTGAGCTAATGGGAGGTGCTGTTCTAGGTCTTCGTTCCCTTCACGTCAAGGGCTCAAAGGGCAAAAGCCAACCCTCAGCACAATAATTGACCATAAATCACCCTCACCACGCAGGGGAGACCTCACTCACTGAGTCATACTTCTGTAATGGGTCTTTCAGACACTCAGTCAGGAAATTTAATTGAGGCCATTATCATGTGCATGATAATTTATCCTGGTTTCGTCACTAGCATATTTTGGAAGGTCATTCCTGTTGACTGGAAGTAAATTATTATACGAAATTTCTTTCCAAGGACATGCTCTGTGTGAAATGCACAAAATGTTCTTTCCCAACAAAGCCCAAAGTTGAAGGATGAGTAATCCATGGTTGAAACATCTTGTGTACCCGTTACTGTAAACTAGAATTTGAGGATGTCTCTAGGAATTGCTTGGCCCTGGGTCAGCTCACTCTGCTGAATAACTGAGTGATTGTCTTGCTTTGCAGCTGTTGTCCAAGCCGAAATTCAGCGGAGTTGAAAAGATCAAGACCATCGGCAGCACATACATGGCGGCAACGGGTCTGAGTGCCGTGTCCAGCCAGGAGCATAGCCAGGTACAGAGGTGCCAGCCATACACGGGCACATGTGAGCCCACAGGTCATCCTGGTGCCAAAATGGCCATGCGATGACCATAAAGTCTACTGTGCGCACGACAACCTAATGATTAAGTTCTTAGGTGAAAAGATGGGAATTCCAGAGGCTTCTGAGGGTCTGCTCACTGAACTTTCTCTGGTAGACAGGGAAAGAAAAACCCAGACAATCTGGGAGCTGCTTGATACCAGATAAATATACAAAAAGTAAAAGATTAGAGCTGTTTATTTTAAAGTCAACTCATTACAGGATGGGTCCTGGTCTTTTGGTTAAAAACAGTGTAGTCAACAAACAGGCTGACCACAGAGAAATTTGCTTGAAAAGGTGGCTTGAGCAAAATTGAGTATCTTCAGTCACCCAGCAGTTTTGAGGGAGTTTTCTGTTTGGGTCAGTGTGTGTGTGTGCGTGTGTGTGTGTGTGTGTGTGTGTGTGTGTGTGTGTGTGTGTAGATATGCTTGTGTAACTTGTGGGTCCATAAACAAAATCCCGTTTCCCCTCAGGACCGTGGGCCCCCTGACGGGCACCAACCCAGGTCCCTGTGGGACAGAGGTGGGGGGACAGCACAGGTGACCAGAACGTCCCAGAGCGCAGTTTGCTGGAGGCAGGTGGAGCCCCCAAAGACAGGAAGGGCTGAGCCTCAATGCTCAGCTCCCTCTCCCACAGACACAGATGGAGCGAGAGAGAGACAGTGGGACAGCAGTGTGCTAGATCAGAGCCCCTCGTCCAGGGACATCCCTTCCCTCTTCTCATTCCTGGGCAGAGACTGGAACGTGAAACGTCTGACTCGGGGTTACCACCATCGTTTCTCCAAGTCAATGGGGTCAAACATATTCCGTTTGCTCTCTTCCTCATGCGTTTGCTTTCAAATTATTGTTTTTAATGTATATGCATTGCTTTAGTAATAAGGGCAAGTAAAGAAGCAGACATTAAAAGAAACCCTACAAGAGTCTCCTCTTGGGTTCTGAGCAGCGCCCTCCCAAGTCCAAAAGGAAAAATGTCACCCCTGTGTACATGGTGTCATGTATTTTGAATGGCTGGGTTTTTTATGACCATGACATTAAAGTGTTGAAAATCTATTGAAACATTGTAAAGCAGAGGTATTGAAATATACAACAATATTTTAATTTTAAATAGCTGATTTGTACTAAAAATAGACCTAATTACAATTTTAGTTTCTTGACTTTATTAGAAATAAACTTATACTTTTTCAATACCTTTAATATTATGGGGAAATGACGCACAAAAAAATACCATAAAATCATGTATATGGGCATGGACATTTTTCCTTTGTCTCAGGCTCTGGGATGCTCAGCATAGCATTGTCAGAGCCAGTCTGTCTTAATTGGCTCCACTGCCATAACGACGTACCACAGGCTAAGAGGCTCAAACAACAGAAATTTATTTCCTCCCAGTCTGGAGGCTGGAAGTCCCAGATCAAAGTTCCGCGGAGCATGGTGCATGGTGAGAGCTCTCTTCCTGGCTGACAGGTGGCCATCTTCTGTCTGTGTCCTCACAAAGCAGAGAGAAAGAAAGACTTCTTGTGGGGAGACAGTTAGGGCTTCATGATGTGATTTGGAGGGGACACAATTCAGGCCACAGCCCTGCCTTCATTTAAAACTTCAATATTTTCGTTCATTCTGGATTTTTCTGCATCAATGTTGACTTTCTAAAACATTGTTTTAGGGCATTATTTCTCATGATTGCTGAGCTCTTTGGTACCCCCATAAATTTTGTGCCCAAAGCGAGCGCCTCACTCTCCTGCCCCTACTTTCAGCCCTGATTATGAGGCCCCTCCAGCTGATCACCCCTGTGGCCTTTTGGGGCACTTGGCCTGATCACACCCACTCCAGACCTTGCTCCCTGACAGCCACTTGGGGATCCCTTGGCAGGGCCTCAGAGCAGAGTTCCTCAGAGGTACCTCCAGGTGAAGCTGGGGGCCTCCTGCATAGAGATTACACAGATCCATTCACTGAGTGATTGTGTGCCCACCCCGTCTCAGGACCGTGTTTCATTTTCTTCACTCTGTCTTACAAACCCACTACCTCCAGTGAAAACCCTCTCCTTTATATCCCCTGACATTTTTGAACACTTACTAAATGCCTTCTGAGTCTACTTTAACAAGCCTAGGAGAACCCCCGTCCCCTGACCCATTTTACAGATGGGGGAACTGAGGCACGGCAGGTACTTGCTAATGACTGCCCCTCTGTAACTGCCCTCCGTCCAGGAAAGGCATGTGTGCAAACAGAGATTCTGACGTTAGGTGAGCATGGAGAGTGTCTGGAAATAGTCAAGGTATCGTAGCACAGGCTGCTACAACAGAAATACCATAGACTGGGTCATAAATGGAAAACATTTATTTGTTCTATTTCTGGAGGCTGGAAAGTCCAAGATTAAAGCACCAGCGTTGTCTAGTGAGGGCCCACTTCGTGGTTTACAGACGGCCATCCCTTGTTATCTCCTCACAGAGTGGAGAGCAGAGAGAGCGGAAACAAGCTCCCTCCAGTCTCTTATTCTATTCATGAGGTCTCTACCCTCCTGACCTAAAGCCCTTACGTCCTAAGACCGTCACACTGGGAATTAGGCTTCCACATAGGAATTTGGGGGATTCACAAACATTCAGTCCATAGACAACAGACACCCCCCAAAACTGACCAGGGAAGAATTAAGGAGCCCTTCTGATCTCTGCAGCTGCCAGTCTCATAGCAGCTAAAGCGTACTTTGAAACTAATAATCATAGCTTCCTTTCCTGGAAAAGTAGAAAACAGTTTGGGTCTCTGCTGAAATGAAAAGCAATATCCCAACTCTGCGTATTTTTTGTACAACACCAAAGCTCTCATGATGCGTCATAAGTAGAAAGAAATTTCCTCTGATTTTTAAGCTACTAATAGGAAACTGAAAACTGAAAAGAAATGAACCACTGTTCTTTGCTGCTGAGAACATCAAAGACACTTAAATGTCAGACACTTAGGTCATTGTCAAAGCCACATATCTGGATAGGATGCTCAATGTGTGGGAAGGAGAAAGGTACTGAAGTAGCACATAAGACAATGTCTTCCTGACAGATGCTTTTCATGTCAAGCAGAGTAATATCCTTCTCTAAATGATCACGGCAGAAAGCAAATAAATCCCGAGCCCCAGGGGTACAGGTTGAACATGTTGCCTATATCAATTCATTTCACCTTAGCCATAACAGTATGAGGTAGATAGCTACTGCCCCATTTCAAAGATGAGGAAACTGAGGCCCAGAGAAGTTCAGTGACTCAGCCACGGCCAATAGGCAATGATTGTAGAACCTGGAGCTGAACCCAACTTTGTCTGACTCAAAAGCGCTGGCAATTATTTAGTGAATTTCTGGCATCTAGACAAGTAGTGGTCCGAGTGTAGACAATGATCCTAGGAAAATAAAGGACAAGGTGAATGGGCCTGCAGGTCTGTGGGAGATGGACCTAGACAATGAGAGATTGGGATAGAGGGGGCAGAAAGGAAGGCCAGGCCATCTGAATCTCAGGTTTCCAGGTTAGGGATCTGAAGCTGAAGAGTCGAGGATAAGAGCTGTCCTATGGGCTGTGAAATGATACTAGTGTTAGATACACATGTGTGAGCTCGCACTGAGATATCCGAGTAGAAAGTCAGTTGTCCACAGTGCCGGGGGCTAGTTTTAGAGCCGTTAGTCCACAGTTCTCCATTAGCTGAGTATCTATTACAGCCATCACCCAACCCACTTGTCACCATGGTACTGGCGAGAGTATCAAGGAAAACTGCTTACCTATTTGTTTATGTTTATGCATATTTAATTTAAATATCTCCCTTAGGAAGCTTACAAAGAAGGAATGCAAGGCAAAAGTAGTTTCAAATTAACAAAGTGGAAGGAACCTGTAAGATAAGATGGGAACAAAGATGAGAATGGTACATAAACTGCAAATAGCAAGAACTTGAGCCTGTTCTAGATGCCTGAAGTCGGCGGGGGGGGTCGGGCAAGACGGCACAGTTGTTCAGACGAGGCCCCTGGAGTCAGATCGCCTGGTGGCAAAGCCTGGATGTGCTACTTCCAGGAGTTCTTGACCTCTCTGGATTCTCCTCTCCCATCAGCCCCATGTGGGTAAAGGTGGAAACTGCTTCCTGGGTGCCACAGTGAGGACTAAATACATACCTGCAGACAGGCGTCCATCCACTATTGCTAGTGAGTGTCCAGCAACCAACACAAGTCCAGTGTTCCAGTGTTCATAAAGTGAGATCGAAGCACTCACTCATTCATGTATTTGAAGACCAAGCCCCGTCAGGTTGGAGTGGGGTCCTCCCCGACCCCAGCCCTGACCCAGGTACTAGCAGAGGCCCTGGTAACCATGACAATGGGTTGGTAGTGAGCAGTGCGCTCAGGAACTTCCTCATGGAAACAGGTCAACATGTTGGGAGCGGGAGTGTTTGCTAGAACGTCCCTTAATGTGCATATTAATTCAGTATGTTCTCTGTAGAGTAAGGTCAGGTGGAGAACAGTGAGTCCAATTTAATCCAAGTTGAGTGACTCTAGAGCAGGGGTGTCAAAACTGTGGCCCGCAGGCCAACTGTGGTCCGCAATCCATTGTTAATTGGCCCGCAGCAAATTCCAAAAATATATTTAGTTTACTTAAATAAACCAGGTGAGGCAATACGTACTTCACCTTGAGTGAGTGGCCCGGCTGTGTGTGTATTTTACTGCATATGGCCCTTGGTGAAAAACGTTGAAAACAGTTTGGACATCCCTGCTCTAGAGGGACCGATGGATGGTGTAGCAATCAGGACATTTTCCACAAATGTTATTCCATGCCTCTGAGTTTTGATAAACACTGGGAAGTGGTGAGTTCCAGTTGTGTTCTCCGACAGGTACCTGAATGTCAGGTGTTCTGAGCCACCAAAGTGGGGCCGGTCGTCATGCTGTGATCATCAGCTCCCCTTAGAGAAGGCTGGCATCCTTCGGAGAACAGTAAGGTCTAATCAGATCACCCCAGGAGCCCCAGGCAGAGAACAAGATGCTCCTTAGACAGCAGGTCTAACTCTTCAAAGGCAAGCAGACGATCCCCAACATAGCAGGTGCTAAGTGAACATGTGATGGATGGAGGAATGGAAGGAGAACAGAGGAGAAAGCAGGAGAGAAGGCCTGTGTTCATTTTGGCCTAAAAATTTGCCTTGGTTGCTACCAAACCGTGTCGCGGATTATAAGATACCCTCAGGAAACCTGTGTGTACTTTAAGCAGTGTTCCTTGATGGTGCAACTTCAGAAACAAACAGCTTGCAAAATGTGTTCCAGGAAACCGACTGTGTCATCTCATTGTGCGGCTGGAAGTCAGTTACATATTTGGAGATAACTAACAGAAATTATTTGGATCACGGGAGAAAGAGCTGCTTTCTACAGCCATCAAATAGTTATCAAAAGCTCCGTTATAAGGACTTCTTGAAATGAACTGAGCTCTTCTAGAAACTGAGCATAATTTTGTCTAGGGTTTGCTAAGCCCCGATGAGTTATTGACGTTGGCTTTAAACCCCTTCCCAGAACTCAATCTCTTCATTTATTACTGAGGTCACATACAACCTCCAGTGTAAGCCCCACTGCGGGAAAACAGATCAGGTGATAATTTATCAGCAAGTGAAGCTGGTTCGCTGCCCCTTGGTTCAGTAAAAAGCACATCATCTCTCCCGCGGCCAATCTGTTCTCCTTGCTAGGAACTGGTCATTTGTACTGCACAGGATTCTGCCTGTCGACTTAACGGTGTATTCTCCATTAAGGAGCATGACGTTTGCCAACTGACGGCACAAACCTCCAAGTCATCTTCTCCTCCTAAGTCATGAGACAAGAAATATTAACAAGCTCTGAAAAACCTTAACGGTCCTTAAGAAATGATTCAGCGTTTCCACCAAAGTTAGCGGACAGTCGGCTTCGTGGTTTCAATTTTTTTAATTGCGTTTTTCTCCCACGATTTTAAGTTACAGATTTATGACACCAGTAGTATTTCATTTGTCTTTTCATAGATTGATGTAATTCACCAAAGGAAAGGAAGAAGCTTTTCTCTCTGAGCCAGAAATTTAGTTCCTCTTCTCTATTCATATTTACTTTATTTAGTGCAATGGTCTCAACTGGGAGCATTTCCGCCCCCCCCCCCCAGGCGACACCTGGCGATGTCACATCTAGACAATGTCACAGACACATTTGGGGCTGTCACATCTAGAAATGGGGGGCTGCTACCAAAAGCTGGGGTGTGGAGGCCTGGGGTGCTGCTCAGCACCCTGCAATGCACAGGACCCCCCCAGAACAAAGAACTGTCCCCCCCGGATGTCAGTAGTGCCAAGGTTGGAGTAGCCGTCTTTAGCACTCTCCTCTTCGCTCCCGTTATTAAAATGCAGCTGGTTGTGCTGAATAACCCTCCTGGCGTTTTCCTTTTTCCTTAGCTGCTACCCTGGTTATGTCTACCGTCTTTGTTTCTCTTCTCACTCATCCCAGCCGAAGCCCTCAGACTTTGTTTTTATCTTCACCCCCATAGAGAATGATCCCCCAGGTCACCAGGTGCTTCCCCTTTCAATGTCCCCGAGAGCTTACTGGATCCCTGATTGAGCTCCTGTGGGGCCCGATGGGTTTAAACACTCCTCCCAGAACCCATGGATGTCCTATGTTCTGTTTCCCCCAGTCTTCTCTCAGGAATTTCCAGGGTCTCTTATTGATGCCCATCCCAACTGAGGACGCCTCCAGTCTACCCCAATAATACTCTGTTTCCGTTTCTCCCCTCACCTAGTGCCTGGGACTCGTAAGTGATCCCTCCTGGGTGTGTGCTCCCCAGGTGAGCAACAGTTGGCTTTGACCTTCTGCCAAAGGTTGACGATTCTCTCTCTGTTTCTCCTAGACATTTCTTCCTGCTACCCAACAGTCAACCAAAGCGTAGTTATTTAGTAAGCATGTATCAATCCAGTGCTTTTCCTTTGATCACACTGTGGAGACACAAATTACGAGAACAGTCTCTGCCCTTGTGGAGTTCACAAATGAGTGAAGGAGACAGACTCCAAGGAGAAGACCACCCTGATTGCAGGGCATCCAGCCTACAAGCCCACTGGCAGCACTGAGAGTGCATTTCACCAGGCAGGCTGCATGGAAGCCGCACTCCAATCTATCTCGGTGCCCCATCATTAACAGTTGGGGAAGCACAAACCTTCAGGATGTGTAAAGTAATGTTAGGTTGGTGCGAAAGTAATTAGGTTGGTACAAAAGTAATAAAGAATCTATTTTTAAAATATAACCAAAAATAGACATTTTAAAAGATGAATTTCAAAAGTTGATATAAATACAATAGGTGCTACAAATTAATGGTAAATATAAATTAGTAACAAGAATAGTAAACTCTTCTTGTAAATTACAGTAAATTATAGTAAATTAAGAGTAAATAGCAATTTCTACTTCTGCCCATTGGAAACCTTGCCCTTCCCTTCTTTTTCAGCTCCATACGTAGGATAACTCTCCGTTCCTCAAAGGATGATAAACCACCCAGAGCCGAGTAAAGGCAGGAATTGTTAACCCCTGTTATTAGTTTGCTCAGGCTACCATAACAAAGCAAGCCGGACTGGGTGATTTAAACAACAGCGGCTTCTGTTCTCACAGTTCTAGAGGCCAGAAAGCCAAGATCAAGGTGTCAGCAGATTTAGTTCTTCTGAGGCCTCTCTCCTTGGCTTGTAGCTGGCCTTCTTCTCCCCATGTCTTCACGTGATCTTTTCTCTGTGTGTGTTTGTGTCCTGATTTCCTTTTCCTATAAGGATACCTGTTGTACTGGATTAGTCAGACTAATGACCGAATCTTAAGCACCTCTTCCAAGACCCTGTCTCCAAATACAGCCACCTTCTGAGGTCCTGCGTGTTATAACTTCAACATGAGTTTGGAGGAGCACATAGCAGCCCATAACACACCCTCCCCACATAGGCCAAAAGGAAGGGTGGTATTTTGAGACCCAGTGGTATTTAGAACTGTAGCCAGCGTGGAGTGGGCAAAAGGAGGAATGGATCCCCCGAGCTGTCTTCCTGCCTGTCCCCCACCATCTCCCCTGGCCCTCCCACTGATTAATCCAATAGGAAGCCAGGGGACAAGGAAGAGGGAGTTCCTACAGGCCAGCCTCCCCAAGCCCAGAGCCCAGCAGAGAATGGGGAAGACTGGGTGTAAGAGGCAGATGGAGAGCCCTGAGCCAGCCTCTCCCCAAAGGTGTCTCTGTTGGCGATTTCTGGGTTAAAACAGTGTAGGCCCTACCCAGTGTCTTCTAGTGTTTCACATTTCCTCATGGCCACAAAAACGAATTCAGGCACAGTGCTTCCTTGAGATGAGATTTTTATTTTTATTTTTTTTTTTTTCCATCAGTCGTCATCACTGGTCGAGATGAGATTTCTCACAAACGTCTGCAGTGCATTGCAGAGTCGTAATGTGTGCATGTTCCCTTCTGCGTGGAGCCCGGGTTTGTGACCCAAAGGGAGAATTCCAGCCTGTGAAGCTCTAACCCCCCTACTGCATGTGTTTCTTTGTCCTCAGGAGCCCGAGAGGCAGTACATGCATATCGGCACCATGGTGGAGTTTGCTTTTGCGCTGGTGGCAAAACTGGAAGCCATCAACAAGCATTCCTTCAACGACTTCAAGTTGCGAGTGGGTATGTTGTGCAGAGACCTGGGTTTCAGTTGTGTTGAGGCATGGAGTAAGGATGGATTCCCAGGGAACGGTGATCACCCTGGTGATGCTGAAGTACAACAGTGACAAATGCGTCCATAGAGCACAGGACTGGGTTGCAGGTGGAAGGGCTCAGGGCAGTGGTATGTCCCTCAGGGACTTTTGCACAAATTAGAAAAGAAATTACCTGCTTAGTTGGACCAGAACTGTAAGCATTTGGTTTAGCAAGTAGGCTGTGAGCTGGCTTTCCGTCCCACCTACCTGTCCCTCCAGCCAGGGACAAGCTCTGGCATTCACAGCCATCGTCATCCTGAAAAGCTCATGTAAGCCCGTGACCTAAGCCGCTCCCTTTGTTCATGGATGACAGCCAATAAAACTAGGATCCACCATGGGCTGGCAAATGCATCGAGACTTCAGGGAAGTGAAACTGGGAAAAGAAAGATTTTTTTTTACTGCATCTCAGAATTGTTAAAATAGTCATACTCCTAGGGTGTCGTGAGTGGGACGTGGCTATCAAAGTAGCAGTCTCACACACCCTGGTGTCTTTCCACAATGTCAGACTTCATTAGAATAAAGCCATGGATCTAGTCCTACTGACTCGGTTTCCCGCGGGCATTAACCAAGGTTCCGGCCAGAGGATAGTGTCCAATAATCTAGGGAGAGCGGTTTCACACAAGAGGGTCACACCGGTTTGCAAGCAATAGGGTTAGGCAAGGCGAACAGAGGCTTAGGAAGGAAGGATGAGAGAGAGAGTCAGTGTTCAGCGAGAGTCTCTACAGAGCTGGGATGCGTAGCATGAGGCGTCAGGCCGTGCAGGTGAGATGGTCAGGAGGTGAGGCTTCAGGTGCTCCATCTGGGACGAGTGCAGGTGCAGCTGTCCGCTCATCAGCTGAGGCCTGAGCGAGAAGCCGTCCGTGAGCTCTGATCTTATGCTCGAGACCGGGTGCAGGGCCCCCATCTGCAGTCCCATAAAGCGTCCCGGTGGTCACACTCCACCCTGCATCTGGAGTTACCTGGTTAGGGCGCTCACTGGGTATGCCGTTCAGGGGGTGCTGTGGCATGACTGTCACTTTGTGACTGACGCAGCTATCAGAATCATTAGCGTCCGTTTTGTGTTCATAATCAATGCTTTATATACAGGGTCACGACCTACAAGAACGCCAAACTCGCAAACGTGTGTCCTAGGTTCTGAAATAGCTATAGATTTTCAGATTGAATATTCTATTTGAAGAGAAAAATCCAATTTTCTTTAAAATTAAAAAAAAAAGTCTAGTAAGTTCTTTACTTACTTTTAATTGATTTAGCATGTTTCATGATTACGTGCCTTTTACAAATGTTTACCTCCCCAAATTGCGTGTTTCCAGCCCTCAGGTGAGCACACAGCTGCCTTCTGATGTTTGTACAGTTACTTGCAGCCATTCACGACTTGTAAGGGCTCCTTTGACCATTTTGTGTTATTCTTGGCAACACACTTTGCTTCTTCTGAAAGCAAGTCCACACAGAGTAGTTCTTTTAACAAATTCCATCTGACTGGCTTTTCACTTCTCTTGCACAGATTTCAACTTTTTTAAAAACCCTGATATTTAGAGCTATTTTCTTCCTTTGCTCTGCAATTTTTAAACCCAGAAATATTTTACATCTCTTGAGCAAATGAGATTCTCCTCCCTGTATGTCTTATTGTCAGCATCTGAACACATTTTAGTGTTATCCGTTCTCACCGCCTTGCACGGTGGACCTTGATCTGGGCTCCACCATATACAAGGTGAGAAGGGCCAGGTGGGCAGGAGGCTGCCCCAGCCCCCTGCTGACTACATCAAACAAGGAGGCATCCCTTTGTCCCTGGAGAGTCTTGGTTTGTACAGCTTGGAAAATGGGCTCCTCACACTTCCATACTACCCTCCTTTAAAAAAAAAAAAATAAACAAATCTATAGCATGGCCAAATGGCGCCTCCATTGTCAAACATATGGACCAGAATAATCTCGCCTTTCACTATGAGGCAGAATGGGAATGTTATTTGCTAGTCACACGCAGTCATATCCAAAGTGCAGCATGCTGGGTCTGGACAGTAACCTTGTTTTACAAATGACTGTGAGCAGTGGAATGGACCTCCTTCAGTAGGTATTTACTGAGTGCTTACTTTACACTGATTATCAAATAACTAATAATATCTGTACACTCATTCCACGTGCCAGCTCTTTCTATTTCTAAGGAAGCCTGAGTTCAGTGTTTCACTTTACTTGCCTTTGAGTCCGTCCGCCTTTGGCCTCTCCCAGGGGGCAGCTTCCAGGCTCCACGTTGGTGCATGGCACCATCCAGTGGCAGTTCACCGTAGGAACTCGGAAGAATAACAGTGACCTCCACCCCACACTCCCCCCAAAAATGGTGATACAAATAATAAGAGCTGAATATTAGCTCCTAACGTCATTGTCTGCATGTTAAACTGTAGAATCAGTCAGTAATGGGAACCACAAATTGAACACGTGCTTGCACTTAAGTAGAGATTGCCCCATTGCCAGCAATCGGCCACGCTCTCCCCCGCACCCGCCCACCCACTCCAGCCGTTGACTGGCAGGACTCGGAGTGGCCCAGAGAAAAGCTGATGGCAGAGGCGGCAAACATCAGCGGCCATCCGCTGATGCCTGAGCGCTCTGACCCCTGTGACAGAGCTGGCATGAATTGTGTGGGATGTCTGAAGTAGAGCTGTGAGTTTTATTGAGTCCTCCGCAGCAAAGGAGAATTTCTTTCTCTCTGCTGTGAACCTTCGAAGGTTGGGTGGAAGTGTTTCTACTGCATTTCCTGCCTACCTTTCCACTGCCAAGAGGAAGCTTCGCCTAAAATCTATGACAGGCTGAAGTACACTAAGCAGTTCAGAAGTGAGAAATGAAATCTCTCAGAAACACCCTCATTAATCGATAGAATTTGACGCCTGCGGTATGGCCGGGATCCTAGAGCCAGGAGAAAACATAGGAGAGATGATCTGTCAACTATCTCCATTTGTATTTCTATGTCCTGCCTCCACACCGCTCCCATAATGACTCTGGGCCTATGTGTTTGAACTGAGTTCTTGGGACAAGGGCTGGTCCTAGCCGGTGCACTGGGGGGAGGGGGACAGCCTGGCCTCTCCGTTACTAGACAAGTTGATCAGAATTTTGAAGCTTCAGCTTTTTGTGGCAGACGCCATCTCCGTATCCCATCCGTGTCAAAGTGCACCATGGCTTTAAGTGTATACGTATAACAACTATGGTCTTATAATTGCAGTTACTACAAGGGGGTGGTCAGAGCAACTGTCGGTTCCGTGGTGGCCCAGGGTACCTGAATATCGGGGGAAGTAATGTATACTAAGATATATACATACCTATGTATGATTATGTGTACGCATACACAGTGTACTTGTTATAACACATAATGCCCACGAATCCCAGGAATCCAAGCTATCCATCGTTGTGCCTTGGTGAGGGCTCAGCCAGCTGGACTGAAGAGAGGTGACCCATGAATGTCCCCAGTGACCTTTGATTGAGTCTCCTTGGAGAATCACAGTTTGTGGGGAGGCTTACGCCCCAGAAGTTGGATTGTCCTCACTCTGATGGGCCCAGAATTGTAAAGTCCAGCTTCACAGGATCCAAGAACCCAAGCAGCAAAACCTGACTGACCTTCCAGGGCTTGTCTGGAGACCATCTTCATGTCACTTTTGCTCACTAGGGGTGCACAGGTGTCCTGGGATCCCCTCCAAACATGAGGGTCTTGGGGAGTTCCCTCGATCCTCTCAAGTCTACCTTCTTGTCTTTTTTGTCCCACTTGCGTGTTTGTAAGTGCCAGTCATCTTCTCAGTTGAAAAAAATTCCCCAAATTTGAACTCTATCAAAATCTCTATATTACGCATGTCCAGTTGCCTATGGGTTTTTCCAGACATGCGTAGACTCCCTTGCCAGCCGCCGTGCAAGTTAGGAGAGTCTTCTGGAAGGTAGTTTAGCAATGGGAATCAAGCACACTCCTCAGGAATTCAGTAAACTCACCGACGGGGTGTCTCCAAAGGCAGGCACCCTCAAGGTGGGGAGAAGCCTTGTGTCCAAGAAGCTCGGATGAAGACAGCAGAGCAGAGTCCTCACAAGCAGGGGCCTTGGGCCAACTGCCCAGCTCTGCGTTCTGCCTCTGCCGTCCACATCTTGTTTGCCGGCGCCACCCTTCTTCTTCCTCACCTGACAATTACAGGTGACGATAACAGAACCCACCCACAGGGCTGTTGTGGGAATTAAAAGTTTGCACATGAACAGCAAGTAGAAAATGCAGTAGAGTGGTGGTGATTTCAGCAAAACATTTGCGTGAACCCAAAAGTCCAACAGCGGCAGAATGGCCAGTGTACATAGTACAGGCACTCAGCCATTCGAAATAAAAATATGAGTATTTCAAAATTAATTAGGTACAAAACTATTGGAAAACAGTGTAATTATCATCACTTGCCTAAGATTATATAGCGACGTAGGAAAACAGTTGCCTTACAATGGTTAGCTTTTTAAAGCATAACCAATTTTATGTTATTATAGAATAAAGATAAATGGACATTATAATCATGAATCAAGGTCCAAAAGGGGCGAAAAAAAGACACATATTTTGACGTTTTTGAGATGATAAAATTCGAAAAATTCTTTTTCCTTGCTTGAGAGTTCCGTGGGCTAATGAGGTCTAATAAGGATGATTCGAGGTGATCTAGTAAAATGTTTCTGTTGGAGACAATTGCTGTCATTTGAATCATGGTAACCCCCTTCTGATGTGTCACAGGCATGAACCATGGACCTGTGATCGCTGGTGTAATCGGAGCTCAGAAGCCGCAATATGATATCTGGGGAAACACCGTGAATGTGGCGAGCAGGATGGACAGCACTGGAGTCCTGGACAAAATACAGGTAACCTGTCTGCACGGTCACCATGGCCCTGTCTGTCCTCTTGGGAGCCATACATACGTACGCTGATAATCACACTAATATGTTAAAACAAAGGAACGGACCTTGACGTTCACGTCAATCTTGAAAAACCTTGAGAGAACCTTGAAGAAAGCTTGAAATTTCCGTAAGTTTTTTCATTGGGGAAATGTTAATTCATTTCTGCATTAAAAACAATAGGCAAATATAATCATGTAAAGGTTACTGCAGTGTAAAAGCAAGGGACCACAATGACCAACAGGCAGTAGGACGGCCCAGTGGGAAGTGCAGGAGTGGTGCCTTCCCTCCTCTTCCTGCTCTCGCCACAACACCTTGAAAAGGGCTTTGCAAGGCCCCAAACCAGACCTCACCTCCAGCCTTCCTCTCCCCGGGGGCTGGATCAGAAGGAGGAATGACAGAGCCGATCAGGGAGAGGAAGACATGGAATCACGGGTGATGTGAAATGGCCGTACTAAATTGGACTAGAATGGGATTTTGAGATCTAGAAATGTCTGGAAAGAACTGGAATCCACCCAGGGCATAGAAAGGAAACCTGACAAATGAAAAGCAGCAGGGGGTGCATGCAGCGCTTGGGCACAGTGCCAGACACGTCAGACCAGTGAGGGACTGACTTCTCCACTTAAGAAGGACATGTGCATCTGTGCCTCACCCTCTGAGAGCAGCGGTTCTACATGTCACTGCAGCCAGGCCGTGTTCTGCAAGACAAAGTCTTGCCTCATGGCAAAGTTGTGTGAAAGTCACTGGACACAAATAGTAGGTGTGATCGGTTTGTAGTCCCCTCCGGAGAAGTCAGTGTGTCCCTGTTCTGTGTGCCTCTGCTCGACCAAGGTCCTCAGACAGCCTTGCTTCTTCAAATTGCAGTGGAGACTTAGAGACTGTATTAACCTCTGTGAAAGACTGTCAGCTCCAGAGGCACCAAAAACGGGCTTTTCACGAAACCTCTGCCTTCTCACTTGCCCTTCACGCTGTGCCACCTCGTTCCCCTAAGACGATTCTATTACGAGGCCTTTGCAATGCAAATCTTTAATGTTTACTGGAATGGGACAAACAGCACTTCTAAGTGTCTGCCTTCTTCCAGTCAGATTATTAGTCCCTGCTGGTTGGAAAGCAAGCAACATCCAACAAAGGGAGAGAGAAGAAGGAAGTGATGTGGGAGGAGAGGAAACGTTCCGGCATTCCCAGCCAGACTGGCCACACGGGGTTCCTCGGACTGTGGGCTGGAGCTGTGGTCACTCTGAGCAGACTTCCCCACTGCCCACCCTTAACAGGAATGGTCTGCCACCGTGCGTGGCAGCCTGGCGTCACCGTGCCCTGATGGCACCATGACTTCTAGGGCTTTCTGCATGCACATCACTACCCGCTCCCGATGCCCAGGGAGGCCCAGCAGTCCTGGACCACCCAGGGTCTGCTGTTCCCCCGGAGAGGGAGGCATGCTTCTGCCAGATCCACACTTTGCGCCCTGTGGGCTACCCTGTGCCCCCACCACACACCTGGAGCATTCAGAAGATGGGTGGTGGTTGTAAAGAGCTCCAACCTCCCAGCGGTCTTCAAGCACTTGAGATAAGTATGAAAAGCCACTTAAGAGCAGCTGGTCCAGGAGAGCGGTCCTCTGGGAGGCTGTAAATCCCCTGCAGGTCAACATTTCCAATGAGTCTGAGCTCCGGTGCGTCTCTAAGCTGATATCAGGCATCATAAACCGCATGTGGTTTAGTGCCGAGTGGCCACCTGAAAGGCCTGTGTGCACCCTGAGCCCCGGGGAGGAAAGGACTGGTTTCTGTGGGGCGGGAGTGAAGTGCGTCCACAGGCCCCTGTGGGCTCACTGGGCCCAGTAGCTGGAAGGTTTGTGTCTGGCTGGTTTCCTTCTCCTGTGGGAGGAGCTCACTCTAGCTCCACTAGCCTCTTATTTCCATTTATGTGCAGAAAAAAGAAAAAAGTAGTGAGACCCAGGAAAAATAAAAAGCGATGCAGAGGCCATGAAGAGCTTCTCCTGGGCTAAAGGAATGGGATCTTTTCATCCAAAAGCATGGCACTCCCACCGTGCTTTGTAGCCTAGAAGCCCAGAGAACATGAAGCCCACTGATCACCCCGCCAGGCTTCCCCTGGATGGGAAGAGCATCGCTGGTGGTAATCAAGGCGACAGCTCCCTCCTCCCCGCGTGTGTTGTGATGATTGTGTGGTTGGTGTTACAAATGCCAAAGGATCACTGGAGAACCAGTGGTGATGCTCAGCACCCGGAAATCCCGCCAAGTTAACCTCCAGGTGTGCGCGCTGTGTGTGTGGAAGGTCAGCAGTCAGATGCCTGCGGGACTCGCTCATTCCGATTGCCCCTAAGAACTCCGATCAGGAGAATGTATTTGTCATCGGAGCTTCTGGGCTATGTCCATGTTCTCTCAGCTCTTATCCAGAACCCAGCGCCCCTTCTGTGCTACAGGTTTCACCCCCAAGCTACACCTGTCCCCCTCGGGGACTTGGACTCAGTCAGGGGAGGGCAGGACTGAGCGTCTGGCACCTGGGTCCGCCTTTCCTCCCTGCTCTGCTCATAAGGGTCCTGAGGAAATGCATGCTGGTCCCCGAGCTAGGGGCTGGCTGCTGGGGCATGTTGCAGGAAGGCAGAATACAGTTTCTAGCTCTTTCCCGCAGCCTGCCCTTGAGATCTTTACACGGAACACTTCAGCCTTCCTTCCACAGATGTGCTCTGGGTTCTCGTAAGCACTGCCCTCCTATGGTTTGATGTACTTCGCCCCAGACCAGCGTCTACCCCAGGCCTCTCCAGCCACTAAGCCCAAGGAGGCTGGCTCATGGCTGCTGCCACGGCCCCACCATGGCATCGGCCTGACAGTGCCCACGCCACAGACAAAACTGTGATAGTAACATTGCTGTGTTGTCCACAACCCTGCCTGGCACATGCGTGTCACCCACAGACTTGGGTGGGGGGCCTACCGGTGTCATGTCCATTTCCTATGAAGAGGTGGGAGGAAATCCCTCCTTTGCTTGTGTGCATGTCCAAAGTGACAGCGTTACCAGGGGTTCCTGGGAGAACAGCTCCCTCCCTGTCTGCTGCAGACCCAGATACCTTCTAGATGGGCCTGCTGGGGACCATGTTCTCGACAGGTGGGTCTTCCCTCATCTCGGAAGCCAAGATCTCGTTCTTAGTCAAGCCTGTGCATGCCACCCGTTCTCTGCTTGAGAAAATGTCTCTTGCAGAAGGCTACTATGACACGAAAGCAGCCAGACTGAGGCAGGCCTGGGCTTCCTCCTCCAGATGTGGTTCCTCAAGGAGACCAACAGGTGGGCTCACGCTGAGGCAGTGCAGGCTCAGTGCAGGACCTGGCACCTCCCAGGCCTACCCGGCAGGCATCCCTGCCCTCTGACCCAGCAGGACCCGAACATGATTCAGCAGCCAGGACCCTTGCCTCATGGTAAAATGGCAGGAAATCAGGAGTCTTGTCGCGCTGACAGGCTACAAGGGAGGGGCTCACACCTTTTCGCATCCCTGTGTCAATCCAGTGAATTGAGGAAGCTCTCTAGACCTTACCCAGAGTGCCGTGTGCATGCGAAGGCCAGGGCAAATGACTAGTGTCTTTAGTTTTAGGTCATCTGATTCGTGTGCACGAAACCTGACACACGTGGTCATTTGCAGGAGTTGACTGCTTCTCAGGATGTCTTCTCCCATTTTTGTTAAGACCTGTTTTCAATATGATTCAATGTGATTCACATTATTTCCTGAAATGACGTTCATGACAATTTATAAACACCCAAAATCCCACGTCCATCATATTTTGATTTACCTTTATCCCAGATTTCTTATATGTGCATACTTAATCTTCACATGGTTGACACCGTACCAGGGATCCACGCTTAATTCTCCTTTTGTGGGCTGAGGCGGTTCTACATTCTTCCATGGTCTCATCCATGATATTGATCATGATCTCATCAGAGTTTACTTAACCCTGGAGATTACTTGAATTTTAAGTGTTTCCTTTTTTTTTTTTACTATGACAGCATTGAATTAAGCATTGTCCTCAACTTTTTTTTCTTCTTTTGGATTAGTCTCTCTTCCACCAATTTCTCCAGAGTGGAATTAATAGATCGAAGAACATGAAGATTTTTTGACTCTTTATCCTTGTAAGCAAATGACCTTTCCAAAGGGTTGTGTTAATATCCGTACTAAACACTTTTTCATTTGTCAATGTGTCTCTAGGTTACGGAGGAAACAAGCCTCATTCTGCAGACCCTGGGGTACACGTGCACGTGTCGAGGAATAATCAACGTGAAAGGAAAGGGGGAACTGAAGACGTACTTTGTGAACACAGAAATGTCAAGGTCCCTTTCCCAAAGCAACTTGGCTTCCTGAACAGGCGCCTTCATTTTGGCAAGAAGACTGTATTTTTTGGAAGGTACGATGAACTTTCTGACTGCAACTTTTGTCCCTCGTTTTTGATGTGCGTGCTCTGTTCTGTCCTCTGGAGCCTCTGCAGACTCGTTCCTGTGACCTGGTGGCATCCTGTTTGGTGTCTGACGTGTGCCAAGATTGTTCTGCCACTTGCACTGTGCTCACTCCTAAGGAGAAGGAAAAGGAGTGTGTGATGGAAGAGAAAAGCTTTCAAAGAACTAACACAGATGATAGAGGTGAAACAAACAAAAATTCTTAAGGCAATAAAACTAGGGGCTGTATGTTATCTTCTGGTGCATGTTCTTTTCGGGGAAATATGGTAGCTCGCCAACCGCATCCGCTAGTCTGATATTAAAACACAGTATTTGTGAATCAGTTGATTCTGTCACCCCACATGGAATTTGACTGTGTCACCCACGTGTCTCATTGCCAGTGGCTGTCCACGGGCCCCAGGTGGGATCCGTGGCTCTGTCACCTTGCTCTGCTGTGTCGTGCCAGCAGCACGTGGCCATCCATCACCAGAATTAGTTCTCACAACTTAGGACCAGTTTTGTACCAAACACGTCTGATGTTTTGATGCCATTGTCTTTTGTAAGGTTAATTCATTAAAAGTTTTATGTACTTTGGTTTGTAGTGTCTATATCCCGCCTGCCCCCACCACCACCACCATCGCTGCCGCCTTCCTTCTTTCTCCTGTGGTTTGCTCCAGAATCAAGGTTTGTTTCCCATTCATTCTCCCTGTTGACAGTTGTTTCAGAAAGCACTCTCCAGAAGCCAAGATTGGGATGTTCCTGAGTCATTCAGATGAGGACAAAGTTTGTGACATGGACAATTGATTATGGGCCTCTCTGGAAAGAAAGGAAGCATGCTCCATGGGTCAAGGGGTCTGCTTTTCATTTTGGCATCTCTGGAGAGCATTTTCAGAAGAAAATATTTTAACAATGAAAAGATTTTCTACTGGCAACCCCTCTGTTCATACACTTCTGATCTACCATAACCCTTTGATAAGCTAGCAGACACAGGCTGCATAAGGGTGATTTGGAGCTACGTAAATTAGCAATGACAGCAGTTTGTACGACCAAGAGAACCTGCCAAGCCGCCCTATTATGTCTGAGGAGGCGTAATAGCCTCGAAGATAGAAGACCTCACAAATTTGGTTCTAGAAAATCCAACTTGAAACTTCTGGTTTCTTCTTCACATAAAGAAGTCATATTTTGCCAAAAGGTGAAAAATAATGCAATCGTGTATAATCTACCATTTAAAAGCAAAGCTGCAAATCCCAGCCTGGGTGAACAAACCCAGTTTCTTTTCCTGGCTCGGGCAGGCGTGTGTAAGAGGCAAAAGACCAGAGCTCTCGTAGCGGGCAGCCTCTTCTTGGGAGCTCAGATGGAAGCTTGACCTCGGTTTGATTGCTGGCTCTTTCTAGCTGTGTGACTTGGAACGTGACTCTCAGTTTCTCTTAGGATATTTTCCTCGTGGGCAGTTCAGGGGATCAGGTCTGGTTAAATGTGCTGATGACTGAGCCAGCCTGGCTGGTACGGGGCTCAGTCCTGCCAGCATCGATGGCACCCTGTGGGGACCTGGACCCATACTCAGTTAAAAGCACTTATGGAAACTGGTCTTCTTCCCTGAAGTGAGATGACAGCATGACGTCTTCAGTTGTCTTCCTCTGTCAGGAAGGTTTTGATCCTGTAATTGCAACTCAGCATTGGCCTTGATATGCCAATTTCTCCAAAAAGGTGACTGAAAGACAAGAAAGGACATAAGGACATTTTTCTTCACTCTAACCAAAATCTGGACTAGGGTGCCCTAGGGGTTCAGAGACTTCAAACTGGCCTGTGTGTCATCTGTAACGATTATTGGCAGCTGCACCTTGTGGGGTCTTCCTCCCTTGGAGCCTGCAGCACCTGTCTGAGGGCGCTATTTGTCACCTGTCTTAGTGGACACCTGGGTGATTCACCAAGAGCTCTTAAACGTGCCCCCCAACATGTGCTGAATTTGGTGAAAAGAACTCAACAGAAGACTAGGTTTTCCCCAAAGCTGTGTCACCAGCCTTATCAAACAGTAGAGTTTTTAAAGCAATCAAGGTCATTATCAGAGTCTACCTTGCAAAGGTCTGTGCATACACGGTGTCTCTCAAAGCGTGGTCCCCAACCAGCAGCACCAGCATGACCTGGGAGCTTGTGAGAAATACAGATTCTCGGGCGCCACCCCAGACCTGCCAGGTCAGAAGTCCTGCTCCCCCTATTTCAGATACCAGTTTCTCCAGGTGATTCTGATCCGTGGGAGACCCCTTGCATTTTACAAATGAGTAAACAGGTGCAGAGAGGTCCAGGGGCTTGTTCAAAGTGTCCCAGGCAACCAGTGACCAAAACAAGGCTAGAATGGAAAGCCATCTGTCCCCTGAAATACTAGTCCAAGCTCCTTAAGCTCTGGCAACCACAAACATTCCTGGGAGCAAATCCTGCAAACAAGAGGACTTGTAGTTCATTCTCATCAGCCCCCGGCCCCGGGCCATCAGTAGCCGGGAAGACCCCCTCTCCCCCCAAGCCCTCCTCAGCCTTTCAGCCGTAGAAAGTCCTCTCAGTACAAATGCCATGAGTCCAGGCCCCTTCAAGCAGCGGTGGCTTTGGTATATCTGTTTAGAAATGCCTGTGCTATTCCTTTTTCCTAAAGACAGCAATCACTCTGCTTTCCAAGAAACAGTGACTAATGGTGGAAATGTGATAAATCAAAACAAATTGTTTTACTATATGTTTCTCTTTGATAAGGTGACTAATGGCATCCATGGATCGGCTTTAAATTGTAAAAGTCAAGATGCCAAAGGACATTTATGTCTAACATACTTGAGATCTTTTGAAGCCTTGCCCAACCCAAGCCCTGCTTTAAAACACTTAGTAGAAGGTTGAGGGAGTAGGACCTGACTTAAAGTAGATGAAAATAATTGTGTTTGATGCTAATGTTACTTTCAGACGGAGGCATTCCTTAGAGATGCCTCGTCTTTCTTGTAATCAAGGCTGAAGACAGAGTAATTTGTAAAGCTTTCCATAATTCAAACTTTATATATATTTTCTGTTACGTTGTAAATGTGATTGAATTCACCCAAAGGCATTCCAAATAAACTACTGCTGTTTGTTTGGAACAATAAGTAAACAACAGGCACCTACAGTGAAAAAAAAAATTCTCAAAAGAATAAGGAAATATTTAGGAGTTACTCGGCCTTGAAATTACCAGCGATTCAGGGCCATGTGTCCTTAAAGAATCAAAATTATAAAACCAATGGAGGAATGAGCATTGAAATTCATTAGATCCCTGCCTGCTAACTGCTAAGCCATGGGAAACTTAATCACGACAGATGAGGGATGACTTCTTCCAAGGGATCCATTCATTGGAAATATAGCCAATGCCTTAATGCTTGAATAATTTCCAAATGACCTACAAAGTAAACATTTCCAGTGTAGGTTAGAGAAGCAGCTGCTTCTCAAAGGAGAGCTGTTCCAGGTGGCAGTTGCCGCCTCTGCAGTACCTGTCCTGACACCCCCATGGCCCACTGAGTCCCACACCAGCTCTGCAAGTTTTGGAACCCCACTTTGACAAGGAGCAAATGTGGGCTCACGTGGGTGCAATGATTTACCGTACACCACGCAGCTGGAACATGCAGAAGCCAGAATTTTACCCACGTCTGCCAGACACTAAAGTCCAGTCTCTTCCCATGACCTGGGCCTGCTTCTCCCAAGTGACAGGGCCACTGCAGCCCACCGAGGCCACCCATCCTTACTAGGACTTTTGTTCTCAATTGTGCAAACTTCCATTGATGGCGGCTCAGACCTGGGGAGGGCGGGAAGTGCTGTGGTAGTGTTCAATTGTGCCAAATGCGATTTCACTGTCTCTCCTCTTGGAGAAAGGGAAGTGTAAGCACCATTGTGCCATCAGGTAACGGTGGCTTCCATACTGTTAAGAAAAGGTAACTGAACACTGCTCCCATGAGCCTCCAGAGCCCCCAGAAGCCCTGTGAACGTAGAGAGCTGGTGAACAAAAAGCAACCCAACCACTGTCAAGTGGGAACAGTTTTCATTTTATTCAGGTGCTCACAGTGGATCAGCATCATTTCATCTGAAATAGTTTCATGTCAATACCATGACACTCGATGTTCATCTTCAGTATGAAAGGTGCTTGGCCAGGCTCTTTGCCAAGGCAACCTTAGGGAAAGCCGTGCCACCCTCCCGCTGTCACAACCCCAGAGGCATCAGGCCAGCTCCTAGAAGGCCTGCCCCTCCCTTGCCAGCCACCTCCGGGCCACAAGGAGGGCGTCAGGCTGGTGAGATGTGCCCAAAGCCGGGCGCCTTGAAACTGGGGATGTCATTCTTCCTGTAGAAGTCGGTCTTCAGATTGTTGGCGCGGCTGTAGTCCCGGTTCAGAGGCTCCAAGGGCTGGTGTATGCGCCTCCCATAGACAGATGACGTCAGCACCCCCACGGGCCTCTCCTGTTCCTGCCCAGGGGATCAGAACACTCAGGTCAGCTCATACCCGCTCCATCAGCATGGCTCAGCCAATCCTCAGCCTGGCATCTGGAAGCTGGTTCTGCCTGGCACAACTGCACGCCTGCATCCTGTCTCCACCCTGGCTTCTTGGGAGTGACTCCACAGTGGCTCCAGGGGGTCCTCTGAACTAGGTCAGACCCTGCCCCTCAGCCCAGAGCCCTCTGGTGTCAAGTTCTTCAGAGGAAAGCAAAGATGCCAGGCGCCCTCTGACTTCAGGTTCATGCTCGCCCTCCCTTCCCTCCCTCCTCTCGGCCCTCCTCCTGCCTGCCTTTCTTTCCCTCTCACCTGTTTTCTTTTCCCAAAGGCACATCACCCCAGTGCCCCCCCCCCGCCTTCCTAGGCACCCCCATCTCCCCAGGCTCCTCCTCATCTCCCCAGAACCCCCCGCCCCCATCTTTCCAACCCTCCAACTCTTTCATTTAAAGGCTTTATTTCTCTGCATACTACTTACTACTACCCGGATTCATTCTTATTTATTTGGCTTTTATTTTTCTGTCTCCTCGTGGGAATGTCAGCTCTAGGAGGGCAGACACTTCACCCTGTTCCCTTTATGCTCCACAGTATGTGGAAGGCGCACAAAAACTATGAGTGGATGTGGGAAATGCTCGGTTTGTTCTCACGGGAGGAAAGCATTGACTTCTCTACCAACTCGAAATGCACCAACGTAACAAAACCAATAGAGAAGCTGTTAACGCCCGTGACTTAGACGGTCATACCTCATAGTACCTCCGTCTCTTAACTTCATATCAAAGTAATAAGTTTCATTGAAAGTCACATGGTGTTGGTGTTAAACAATTGTAGCCACAGGCAAGAATCCAATGCTCTAGAAAGAAATCCCACCCGAAGCTTGTACGTTCCGATTTCTGTGTATCGTGTAAAAGACTAGACTGATATTAATTCAGCACCCAATGTATAATGATCATACCGTCCTCAGATCAGGCATTGTGGGGACCATGTCCGCGTGTGGAAAGGCAGCAGGATGGTCCGGCCCAGGGGGCACACAAAGGGTACACGACCCCCTCACCCAGAATGCCTGTTGTGATCCTGACCCCCTCACCCTGTGACTTTTGTTCCTTCTGCTGGCTACCCACCTGTGCAGCTGCCGGCAAGCAGAGCCTCCCTTTCAGAAAATCATGTCGAGAGAAAAGAGGACTTGTGCTACCCATGGTGGTCATAGTCGCCTGGAAATGAACTTGTGTGGTTTCAACCTCAGAAGCCCAGTGTCCCTAGAACAACTGTGACAGCCTGGACTCAGAGATTAACTAAAACCCTATTGTTTCTGTTGGAAAGAACTTCTTAGTTTTGCTTTCATTTAATTGTTAACTTTTACAGAACAAAACAACAATCATAAAAATTAAGACATAGTAACGTGACAGAATAGAGTAAGTTATAACAGTAGCTTGGTCTCAACCTTTTGTCACAATAAGATAGAAGGGGGCCACACAAACAAGAGTTACCGACACCCCTGGACACTATGAAATGAGCACACACGCACTGACTGTCAACCCCTTGTTAATATCCTGTCTTAATCTTACCTCCTCGTTAACATGCAGTCCCAGGCTTTTGGCATGTTCTCTGTCGTCTCGGTGCAATTTCTGATTATAACCTGGGTTTTTCTTAAAAACACAGTCATAGAGGGAAATGATTCCTGTCTGAGAATAAAAAGAGAAAGAAAGCATAGGTTTATTCACAGGCCCAGCCACTGAAGCATCGTGGAGCTCGGAAGCCAGCACATCCCAACTGTACGGAGGGGACTAGGGGAGGTCACCCCACGAGCAGGGAGGCCAGGCCCCCGCCAGCCAGAGCAGATTGCTGAGAGGCCCCAGTGGGGCAGGGACATTTCCACAGGCGCTGTTCCTCCACGTTTCATAGACCGCTCCCCACCCCGCCAAACACCGACACCCACGCCCCAGCACAGACGTGCTCCCGGCACTCTTTCTGACTACATCTCCAGGGCGCAAACATTAAAATAATCCACTTGATGTATGTGTGTTTCTCCTTCACTTCTACTCTTCTTGTTTTCTCAAATTTTCTATAATAAGCTTGTACTGCTTTGAATAGTAACAATAACCTCAATATTACGATAATATAAACACAAGTTATCATTTAAGTTGCTAACCAATAGGAGGGCTCTCTACCTGCAAATCCTTCTGTAAAGAGAAATATGTTCTTTAATCATATGTGGTAGCTAAAACAATTGTAACTCATATATATGTGCGAATATATATATTTGCTATATATTACATATGTATATGAGGGCTGACAAGTTTGTGAACTTGTTGCAATGATGTTATTAACCTTTTTTATATATATCAGAGGGATTATTCATTATGAATTTGTACCATCTGGACAAACAGTTAACCAGGTTTACTATTTGAAAGTGCTGAAAAGGCTGCGTGAAAAAGTTAGACAAAAACTACCTGAACTTTTCGCCAACAATTCATGGTTCTTGCATCACGACAATGCACCAGCTCACAGGGCACTGTCTGTGAGGGAGTTTTTAGCCAGTAAACAAATAACTGTATTGGAACACCCTCCCTACTCACCTCACCTGGCCCCCAATGAGTTCTTTTTTTACCCAAAGACCAAGGAAATATTGAAAGGAAGACATTTTGATGACATTCAGGACATCAAGGGTAATATGATGACAGCTCTGATGGCCATTCCAGAAAAAGAGTTCCAAAATGGCTTTGAAGGGTGGACTAGGCACTGGTGTCTGTGCACAGCTTCCCGAGGGCAGTACTTCAAAGGTGACCACAGTGATATTCAGCAATGAGGTATGTAGCACTTTTTCTAGGATGAGTTTGCGAACTTAATTGTCCGACCTCATATAAATGCAATATACACATATATATCAAACATATATAAAATAACACACACACAGCTGTGATATCTTAGAAAGTGATCCTGTTAACAGAGAGATCTCCATTTTTCATCCCAACTTATTCTTAACACAAAAATAAACATGCCTTACTTGGTACCTAGTAAAAGGGTGAGAAATCCATGTGTTAGCTAATCTTTAATATTCACCTTGTACAGCATTTATGTTCCTCCAGCCAAGTGCCAATTGCCTCAAACTCTCCGGCAGCAAACCCAGACACGCCACCTCACTGGGACTTGGGGGGCACCGGCTCTAACCAGTGTTTGCTCATTTGTTTTTTCCCCCCAGATAGTAATGCTAGAATGGTTTTCTCCAACGGTAGGACGCAGAGGTTAACGGTAAACAGGGAAGGATGCTTGCCGTGTGCGTCTCCTGGAAAACTCATTCCACCCGTTCTGACTGCGGGGACTCGGGGCAGCACTGGCAGTCACTAAAGTGAGCTCAGCTTCAGCCCAGCCTTGGCAAATCATTCACGGGTCATCCTGTGTCCTGCGCTGCCTCTGCTGGGAAGTTCTGAAGATAATTCAGATGCAGCTAGTGTCCTAATGCGACTAACCATCTAGTCAGGAAAACAGGGCGATCTTTTAGAACTGCTATTTTAGGCCTCCTGAGAATCCCAATGGCAACACTCTTCTTCAGTGACTGCTGGAATCCTGGTTTGCCTACATTCAGAGTCACTCCAGGTGACATGGAGGCAGGAACAGTGGCTCCTGAGTCTGTGCCCAATGGCCATCTAATGATGTCACCGTGCAGGAGCTTCTTCTCAGCACTGTTCTCTGTCACCCACTCAACTCTTGGGTCTGTTCACACATTGGTCTGGCCAGTCTTGACATGCAGCCCAACTGAAGGCAATTTAAATTATAGCTCATGTACTCATAGGGTTAAAAAACACAAAGCCCAAATCCATGCAGAGGTGATACATTATTCAGCTTTGGGTATTTAAAAATTGACTAGCTATTGGGGAAAAAATAATTAACTTGAGTCTTCACATGTAGACAAATCTCTGGATGGATTAGAAAAATAAGAGAAAAGAAAACCCGTAAGGGACCTACGCATCAAAGCAATGGGGAAAATGTTACAAAGACAATATCAATCACTTTGACTGTAAAAATCAGATATTTGCTTATCAAATAAAATTCAAACTAAAAAAGGCCCTTTAGGAAATGATAGCGAGAGCTCCGTATCATTAACATACAGCATGTAGGACGTCCGCAGAAGCAGACGCTGATGGGATGAGCAGCTCCAGCTTGGAGAGGTTAAGCAAACCTGCAGCAAACCTTTTTTTGCGGTAAGCTGCCAGGCCTGAGGCACCTGCAGAACACAGCAGACGGTCAAACACAACACCCACCAAAGGGATGTGGGGGTCAGATTCCCCAAAGGAGCAGGCTGGCCTGCAGCGAGGGAGGTACCGGCATGCAGACCCTTCCCTTTGGGCTTCAGCACTTTGGGGCCAGGCCTGGCTGAGGCCAGCAGGCAGATGTGAATGGTAACTTGATAACCCCATCACCCCCACGCCTCCGCCATTTATACACAGCAATTTAAGCGAGGCTCTCAGTCAGTCTAGATGTCCCCTTGTTGCTGGAATCCCCGCTTGCCTGGCTGACCCTAGAAAACGGGTGTGTTTCAGGAGAATAGCTTGTGTGTGCAAGAAAGACCTGGTCCCTAAGACTGAGCACCTGGCTGGGAGCAGCACTCATGGCATGAGGTGCTCTCGTCTGTACCCCAAGAACCTTGGGCCAAAGTGGAAGTGACCAGCGGCCCGCCTCAGTTCCTGCATGGCTACCTGTGGGTGACCAGCCACGCCCAGGGCAGAGGGCAGCCATGCCAGAAGGGGGCAGCATGGACAGCAGGGCAAATTGGAGCCTCCAGGAACTGCCTGGCTCGTGCACGGCGGACCCATCCATGCCTGATCCTTCCGATCTGCGTAAGCCCCCCGGGGTTCTGGGAGGTATCCTGGGAGGAAGACTCTGAAGAGGGAAGAATGGAATCGAGGAAAATGCAGTCACTGGTGCCCGAATGAGAAAGAAAATTTCACTTTATTTTGTTTCCCAAGCTGGAGAAACCCACTATGGCATGCAGCTTTGCAGAATAATGCCTATTTCTTTTCATTCTAATAGGTCTCCTAAAATACTCTGTAACAGTTACATCTCTGAGCAGTGCCTGCTTCACAACCCCGGGATTTGTGACCAAGAGCCCCCCCATAGCTGTGAGTAGTCTTTACCAGGAATCTCACTGCTGATGATGTGATCAGAATCTCTAGCTCTCTTTTGTGGGGACTTTGCATATTCAGAACTTTCCAGAATCAAAACAAGTTTTTCTATCATTGAAACATAAGGAAAAAAAGAAAAAAATTCATCCCCGGGCAGGCAGCCTCTGAGCAATGTGACTGCCCATTTTCAACACCTAATTAAACCAAAAATCTGCCTTTCCTGGATTTTAATCTTTCTTCTTTTTTTTTTTTTTTTTTGTCTTTCGTTCCTTTGTGGTTTGAAGCAAAATGATATTAATAGAAACCAATCTGGATTTAGATGTTATCTGGCTTTACTGGTAGTTTGCTATTAAAATCTCTCGAGAGGTTTCCTCTATTTCACACATAACATTGCTTTAAAAAACATTAAACAGAGCCCATTTGTGCGAGATCTGCCTTTGTCCTCTGTGTTGTGGGTAGTATTAAAATGTGCCATGGTCTTATTCTGGTTCTGGCACCTGATGACAGACGTTTCCCAGCAGCAACCCCCAGTCCTAACACTGAAAAATCACGCCAGTCCGCAGCCTTCGGCCACTGCCGCTGCCGTGAGCAGAGTACAAGCCTTCAGTTCTCAACCTCCAAAGCACATCGGGTCCACTACTGTGTGAGGACACTGCTAGGGAGTCTCTACCTCAGAGACCACAGGCTGAGACTGGAAATAAACCAGTGTGATGTTGCAAATTACACACTGCAACACAGTCCACATGGAGTTACACAAGTGTGCGCTAAGTCCAGTGACAACAGAGGAGGAAGGATCAGCGCCTGTGTGGCTGCGGGTAGGAAGCGGTGTGACTGGAGTCAGCAGGAGGGACCACACCACTAGAGCAAGAGCCTCTGGGAAGCGACCTCCCTGGGTGTTACGGGTTAAATTACATCCTCCAAAAATTCATATGTTGAAGTCTTAACCCCTAGTACCTCAGACAATAACCTTATTTGGAAATAATGTATCATTAGTTAAGATGAGGTCATCCTGGGGTGGGGAGGGCCCAATCCAATAAGACTGGTGTCTTTATAAAACACACGTGGACAAAGACACAGACATTCTGAGAGGGAAGATGATATGAAGACACAGGGAGAAGACGGCCATCTATACGTCAAACAGAGAGGCCTGGAACATATCCTCCCTCATAACCTCGGAAGGAACCAACTCTGCCGGCACCTTGATTTCAAACTTCTGGCCTCCAGAATCTATGAGAAAATAACATTTCTGTTGTTTAAGCCCCCTATTCTGTGGTACTTTGCAACACCAGCTCTAACAAACACACTTGGTAAAGAGATGCAGCCACCTTTTGAAGAACAGAAAGTCAGAATGGAGATAAAAACAATGGTCATTGCAGTGGAGTCAGACACCCAGCGTCGGAATACCCTGGTCCGGGTAAACTGAATTGCTAGGCCCTCTGGGCTGGCAGACGTCACCAGTAGTCTCCTCTACTCCTGACTACACAGAGGGCTCATCTTCCCTGCTCCTTTGAGTTAGTGAAGCCATGTGACAAGTTCTAACCAATTAACTGTGAGTGGAGATGACATGTGACTCTTCAGGCAGAACCAGTGCCTGGGGACTTCCTGAAGCTTCATATTGAGATGTTTGTAGCTTCCGTGGTGGCTGCTGAGTGACTATACTGAGCAGAGCCAACATTCTGACTCCTGATGGACTTTTAGCATGAGAAACAAGCCTGTTGAGGCCATTGAGCCTGGGAATTGTTTGTTACTGCAGCATAACCTTGCTTATTACGACTAATGCAAGTGGATCCATCAGAAGTACTGGCCTACCACCTCCAGTCCACAAGGGGACATCTCTGGGCTTTGATTATGGCTAGTGCCTCCTCCCAGATGTTCCACACACTCTCACACAAGTAAATAGGGTAATATTTTGAGCAAACTGAGACCCAAGACCTTTATTTTCTCCTCCCTTTCAGACTATTTTAAGTATAAACAAACTCCCATTGTGAAGCCTAAACCAGGTAAATTCTGAGAACAAGAAGGAAACCAGAGAAATTAACACATTGTTCCATGATCATTGGGCAGGGGTAATATTATGTGCTCACCAAGCAGAGTACCCCCTTTCTGAAAAACGGAAGACTGCAATTCCCAGTTTCCACCACAATTAGGCTGCAGCCAGGTGACTGGCTCTGGCCAGGAAATGTGTGTGAAACTAATGGACACCACCTTCAAGACCTGGTCCGTAAAACACTCTCCTGCAGTCCTCCAGGCTTTCTCTCCTTGCTCACTGGGTAGCAAATTCAAAGCATGCAATAAAGGACTGCAAAGTCCCAAGGATTCCCAGCCCTGGTAATCATGGAGACACTAGCAAGGAGGAGCCTGGTTCCCTAAGTTATTGCATTAAGAAGCCGGGCCGGAGAAATAGACATGTTGGGCTACATGTGAGAAAGAAACAAGCTTGCGTTATATTATAAGCTTACAGTCAGTGGGATGCTTATGTTAATAAATTGGAGGCAAAAAAGACCAGCTTTGTCGCCTTTGCTGATTTCTGTGGGGTAAACACTCCCACCATGGCCAATGTCAGCCTTCCTACCGAATGCGGAGTTTGGGAGAGATGCTAAACTTTGGCTCTGCATCGTCAGTCTGAGCAGGCGCCAACACCCCACGGTGAGGACTCTCCGGGGTCGAGGCCTTTTTGTTTCCAGGGCACATCCTAGCCCACCCTGACTGGTACAGTGACCCACTTAGGACCGAGCTCTGCCCATCGCTGCTCTTCATCGGCCACAGTAGTTACCTCTTCATCTTGAGGCTTTCGGTTACTGTCTGCCTCTTCAGAGCTGTGTGACCTACTTGCAAATCTGAAAATTCCCACTGTGATCCACAGTGTTTCCTTTGAATCATAAGGGCCTCAATTTACTTCCGATAAATTCAGCACTTCTCCTTGGGAGTCTAGCAGCAGTATCAAGCTTGAGGAGGACATTTTAATTAATTGTAACATCACTCAAGATTGTGAATCTCTGTAGGATTGTTGCTTGTCAAGGACACAATGTTAGCTTTTTTTTAAAGCACAATACTCAACTATTTTCTTTGGTTTGTCTGACAAATAGTCTGTTTCCTCTCTGGTGGATGACAATCACAAATTTTGGAAATGTTTATAACTTTTTGAATCAGCTGAATATTTTATCAACTTAATAAGAACCACATGACAAGCAGTCTTGGTGAGGCATCATGTTCACTACTTTCAATTGATTTCTTGTTGGCGTGGGTGCCCAAGGCAGAGCCTTGGAAACTGTTGCCCGTGCCTGTGAGTTGAAGTCAACCAGCTCCGCCCTCTGATCTCGTGTCTGCTTCCTGCTGGAGGTGTGCTCTGAGTCGGAGAGCTCTGCATGATCTTTCTGCCCAATGTGTCGCTGGGAGGAGACTTGATGATGGTGGAGCCGGCTGTCTTTCCTCTTCCGCTGACCATAGCCCCCCATGTACGCACCACCCACCTGCGATTCATAGCACAGAAGGAAAGGGCCATCCAGGAAGGCTGATACAAACCTAATCTTACACGTTCCTTTCAGTCAAACATATTGGGGAAAATGCTGTTTATTTTCTTGTTTCATTTGCTTGTTGTACTCCTTAAATTGGATGATTTTGAAAACAAATGTCTAAGATATTTTATTAAATGAAAAGAGCAATCTGCAAATATATATATATATATATATATACACACACATACACATAATTTTGTGATATTCTGTATGTAACATGTTCTCATAACACAAAGTTGGACACGTATCACCACATTCATAGACACAATGGAAAGACACGCACCAGGTGCTCACACTGGTGGTTATGACTGGTAGGAACACTTATTCCCCACGCCCGGTGTTGCCTTGCATGAGGAAGGTCTTCTGCTAGGACACACATGGCCCTTCCTTCCTTCCTCCCTCCTTGGGGACCTGCCCCTTCCTAGGATCTACCTGTCCAGGAGGAAGATATTCAGCGCCACTGCCAGGCCTTAAATGACCACTGAACAGTGAAGACGCAGCTAACGCAAACCCAAGAGAAGCACCACAGTCCACTCCTAATTTTGATCCCTGAGGAGGGGAGCAAGGTCAAGGGTAACCAAACAGCAGATAATTCAAAAGGAAACCTCTAGTTAGTCTAAGAGGTTAATCTTATAAATCGGGTGACTTGTCCATTTGCTTAAAATGTCCGCACTCCATTTACTCATTCCTCACTCATTCATGCCGCCTGTTTTTACGCATACCGACTGTGAGACAGACTCTGGATTGCTGAGGATAGAGCAGTCACAAATAATCGCTGCCTCGTGAGCTCATATTTCAGTGGGGGGGGACACAATTAGGGGAAATATTTAGCAGGTTAGACACTAATATGTGCAAAGGGGGGAAAAGCAGGGAGGGGGAAGGAAGTGTATGTGGGGGTGTCATGATTTCATTTGCTAGCACACGTTTTGATTGGAAGCCCTGTGGGTGCAAGAGTCTGCAGGAAAATAAAGAGAAATGTGCCTAGGTTTTAAAAGGTAAGTCAGCAAAAGAACTGGAGCATACCTGTCCTCCACAGCCCCAAGGGGTGGCTGAGTGTATTTGCCAGGTGTGCTTGGTGCCTACGGGGGAAGAGGCCCCACCCAGGAGGGGCTGGGGCAGCTTGGATTGAACCCTTTCTGTCTACTGAACCTTGGCACAGGCCCTCCGGAGAGTCTCTTTTGCACCTCTGGACAGTCAACATGCATTGTTATAGTTACAAAGTGCTTCGCTGTATTCGGTGAGGGGAAATTCAGTCACCAGGAAGGTAAAGAAACCGTCAGCCCCTGGCCTCTGTGTCCCCACCACACACCTGGAAGGAAAGTCAGCTAATCCCACCAGAGCTAAACGAGGGCTTTCTGAGCAAAGCTACACTCAAGACACAGCTAGCCACAATCCACCTTAGCATGAGGGAAAGCATATTCTCAAACCGCCAAGGAATGTTTTTTTAATGCAGCTTTTAGACTGAGAAATTTCATCGAAACCATCATAAAAGGGCATTCTCCTTTAACTTAGCTTTTCCACTTGAGGAGCAGAAATGTTGCACAAGGCAGAAGAAGAAAAAAAGTAATTTAAAAACATCATTGAACGGAATTCACTGTCCCTGGACCAATATTTTATAGGAAAAGCCCTTGCAGCTGGTACCCCGTAGGGAGCAGGACAGAGGGTGATGGCATTGTAGCTGGCAGCTTAAGATAACACATTTTCTTAAGAGCAGGGCATTCCTGGGGCTTTAAGTGTGCTGCATTAAGAGCTTTAATTTTGGGCTCCTTCAGGGGCAGTGCCTTAGGGGATTAGAAGACACCAGGCTGACACTCAAATTACCTGCCTCACTTGTATTCATCTCAGACAGTGGCTAAGGGTGGGGGATAAGACACTATCCCACGGAAACAACCCTCAGTGGAAGGAAACTCTCATACATCACTAACAAAGCAAACAATAGTACACAATAGCTCTACTTACACTGGGCTTACTATGTACCGTGTTATACCACCGTGTTTCCCCAAAATAAGACCTAGCCAGACAATCAGTTCTAAGGCGTCTTTTGGAGCAAAAATTAATATAAGACCGGGTCTTATACTTTTGCTCCAAAACAAGCATTAGAGCCGATTGTCTGGCTAGGTCTTATTTTTGGGGAAACACGGCATTAAGTAAATTTGTTCTCATAAAAGCTCCGCACAGTGGTACTGTTTGATTCCTGTTTCACAGATGGGCAAAATGAGACGGAGCGTTTGGGACGTGAAAAGTCGCACAGCTAGTAACATGAAGCCAGTATTTCTATCCAGGACTCCTTGGCTAACTCACCACTACGTGTGTCACACGGTAACGGACTTAAGAGCTCCTTCTGCAATGTTTCTTCTCAGGTTTGAGTGGGGCTTGGAATTTATAACGGATTTAGGGGCAGCTGAGTCCCCCCGCAAACCTGTGAGACAGAGCTCCCCGTCTTTAGTCCAAATGATCTTAAGGTCAGAGAACCAGCTTCCGGCGTCCTGCAGCTGATTAAATGCCAGTTCAGAAAATCCGCAGGACAATTTTATTTACGTGTCATTGTTTCTGTTGCATCATTTACTTCGTGTGACACTAAAGTCCTCAGGACTTACACTCGCCTGTGCCCCAGCTATCAAAACTGCCCTGAATTTTTCTGTTTGTTTGTTTTCTTAAAATCGACTGCGTTACTTTGTTCTAAGGCCCACCTCACCTTCCAGAGGAAGCCATGCATCAGAGCAGGGGTTGGCGAATGTTTTCTGTAAAGGGACAGTCACTGTTTTAGGCTTCCAGGTCACAGGGTGTCAGTCAGTACCACTCAGCTCCGTGTGGGAGCCATACACAGCACTAAAGCAATGGGGCTGTGGCTGTGTTCTAATAAAACTTTATTAACACAGGGGATGGGCCACATTTGGCCCAGGGTCTCCATGTGCTGTCCCCTGAAGTAGAGGAGCACACTTCTTGCCCACTCCGTATCTCCTTCCAAGTATGGAGGCCCAGTCACGTTATACCTTGGGTATCTCTCTGCCCTTGGCTGATGCAGCCCCAGAAAGGTGCAGCCATGTATAAGACCAGTCAATTTAGGAAGAATATACTGAGAATATACTGGGCCTGTCAGACTCAACTCTGTCCCTTTTCCCTTGGTAGTGCCTGGGCCATAGAAGGTAGGGGGTTCTGCTCGGCTTTTTCTGGGGCTCACAGCTGTCGTGGCTGGGTGGGTAAGTCTGCCCCATTTTGAGCTTTGCATCCCCAAACCTATTTGCCGGAGTCCCTAGTGGTAACTGGCAACCTGGCTTCTAGCTCTGATAAATATGTATCTTGGCCCCCATCTGCTTAGTCTTTTATCTTGTTTCCCAATAGCCTCAAGGTAGTAACTGGTAAGATCCCTCAAAGATACATGTAAAATGGTGTATTGTGAATTTTTTCATGTTAAGAGGCCAGATAGAATTTGTATTCTCTCAATAAAACAACACAGACCAACTTAAAACATCCAGACTCCTTGCTCTTTGGCTGGTCCTCTCATGCTGTGCATTAATGGTATGCATGGCTCATAAATTAATTGGCAGTGATATAGGGTTTGCATACTTAAAATGGAAAATTCATTTAATAAGTGAAATTATTTACAGATAAAAATTCTTCCGAGACATATTGCTCACAGGAGGAAAAGATATGAGGTCCAGGTGGCAGTGGGCTTGGGAATGATTGCCCCAAGACGCCCTCCTGTCTTAGTACTTGGATATATTCAAGCCTAGGAGTCAGCAAACAGGGTTGCAGAGACAGATACACCGCGATGTCCCCTTTCTTCATGGTGTCCTTTTGTCCTTCCACATCAATCGAAGCCAAGAGAAGAGGTGCTAACAGATACAAGAGATCCTCCTGCTGAGGTGTATGTGTTAGTCTGCTAGAGCTGCCAAAACAAAGTATCCAGACCGGGGGCTTAAACAATGGACATTTATTGTGTCGCAGTTCTGGTGGCCAGAACTGAGATGAAGGTATCGGCAGGGTTTGTTCCGACGGCTGTGAAGGAAAGATCTGTTTCAGGCTTCTCTCCTTGGCTTGCTGAGGGCAGTCTTCTCCCTGTCTAGTTACGTCTGTGTTATCTGTCTGTGTCCAGAGTTCTCCTTTTTATAAGGACACCAGTCATACTGGATTAGGCCCATTCTCACGACCTCACTTGAATTTTATTATCTGTCTCCAAATAAAGTCACATTCTGAGGTGCTGGGGGTTAGGACTCTAACATAAGAATTTTAGGGGACACAGTTCGACCCATACCAGTTGTCTAAACCTTTCTGTTTGCAAG
Source organism: Rhinolophus ferrumequinum (assembly GCF_004115265.2). Lineage (NCBI taxonomy): Eukaryota > Metazoa > Chordata > Mammalia > Chiroptera > Rhinolophidae > Rhinolophus > Rhinolophus ferrumequinum. Next base: position 4,945,964 of record NC_046290.1, read on the forward strand.
GCTAGGAAAACTCCATGACAGTCTCTTACATTTCACGTGTGGCAAGCACTCAAATGTGTGCTGAGCTGATCTGAATGGGGATTTATTTGGGTTCCATGGATTGTGGATGGAAGGAGAAAATGAAAGATGCATTTTGTGAGAACATCTTGTACGTAATGAGGGAAACACCTACTTTCTCCAGGCACTTGATTAATCTATACCCTCTGGGTCACTCGTTATCTCTGAGGCTGAGAGTCCCCAATCTATGTGCCTAATAGTGATATGCCTGCACCCTGAGCTGCAAGGCACTGGACATATTTAGGAAAAACAGCGGGAAGAAAGGAAGAGACGACTCATGACAAGTTCTGCTGTTCTTTTTCTTCGGCTTATCTTCTTGCTTTGGCTGCAGAGTGGCCTTCTCAGACCCACAGGCTCTTCCCGTGACTCCATGTGGCTAGTGGGGCCAGGCCTGAACCTAACAGTGCTCCCAGGCTTGCCCTCCTCGCAGGAGGCTGTTCAGCTCTGCCCCTTGTCTTCCTTTTGCGGGTGGGCTTCTAGAAGGGTTTCCGTGCCCTTGACCGGCAAGGCAGTCACTGTGGCGAGGACTTTTAGGGAGTGGCTATTTCCTGGCTACCCCAGGCCTGCAGCCGACAGACCCCAGAGGAAGCATTCCCCCCGGCGCCAGGGGACCCTCCTCCAGATGCTGGGAAGAGGCTCACCTGGCTGTTCCGGCGGTGTTGGTGATACTAGTAGTAGAAGCCCAACCGCTCTCCCTCCCTCCCTGACGGGCACCCTGATCCAACCCAAAGGGCTCCGCACACCGAGCTGAACATCCCACCCGCCGCGCGCGTTCCGCACGCCGTTTCCCAGGCCCTGGTCCCCGCTGAGCACAGCCCCACACTCGCTGCGCCCCTGCTTATCCTGGGTGGGGGCGATAGCTGTACCTTGCTCTGGTGGTCGGGGCAGCTGTACGCTGTGGGGCCCCCGCCCCCCGTGCAGACCCGCCTACCCCTGACAAGCAGCACCTCCCCCAGGCCACCTCCCGCAGTGCCGCGGCGCCCCGATCCCCCTCCCCCGACCCCTCCCCGGACCCCCGCCCGCGGCGCCCCGCTGTGCAGCCCCGCGCGGTGCACCTTGCCCTGGCGGTAGTAGTAGCTGTGCTCCTTGGGGTCCAGGCGCCGCGGCGGGATGTAGCTGAAGGCGGACAGCGCCGACAGGGGCAGCGCCCGGTGCCTGCACCGCAGCGTGTCCGCGGTGATCTCCTCCTCCTCGTCCTCCATGCCTCCCGCGTCCAGCGTCCTCGCGGCCACCGTGCTGGATCCCCCCCGATGGGAGCCCATCCCAGTCCGCCCTCCACAGGCTGCCCGGCGCGCGCGTTCGGCACAGCGCCCGCGTTCGGCCGTCGCCTGGTGACCGCGCGGCAACGGGCTGGGTGGAGGGGCTGAGTGAGGTACGCCGATGGGCGGGGCGGGGCGGGGCGGAGGGGCGGGACCGAGGGGTGGGGCCGGGCGGAGGGGTGGGGCCGAGGGGCGGGGCGGAGGGGTGGGGCCGAGGGGCGGGGCGGAGCCTCTCCCCTCCCTCCGGGCACCTGGGCCTCACCCCGGGTCTTCTTTACGTTTTGCGTCTAGGGGCGGAGCCCCAGCTGCTACAGCGCCTGCGTCCCGGGTCCCGGACAGGAGAAACCTCTGGGGTCCCGGACAGGAGAAACCTCTGGGGTCCGCACTACTTACTTTTCCCGGTGCAGGGTGTGTTCGTCCACTCAGGGACCGTTCGTTGGGGAGCAGATGACCGCGCACCCACTACGTGCCAGCGCGGGAGCTGCAGCCTGGAACCAAGTAGCCCGCGTCCGCGTGGAGCTTACAGTCTGGTGGTGAAGACAGGTGATAGAAAAGGGTAAGTGACAAAGAGGGTCTCAGGCGGCGCCGTCCAGCAGGAATGTGGTGACAGCCATACAGGCAATTGAAAACTTTCTCGTAACCATACAAAGAAGGCAAAAGGACCCAGGTGAAATTAATTCTAATGATATTTAACTCAGTATGTTCGAAACATTATCATTTCAACATGTGGCGGTAGCCACATTTCCGGTGCTCGGTGACCACGTGTGGTTTGGGCCAGTGCAGGTGTAAACCTTCTGGGAATTAAATCAGCGTGATCGAAAATCTGGCAAAACTCAGCTGCTCCCAACCTCTGTAAACGTGGTTCTGCTGTCTCTCTGTCTGAATGCTGGTTCCGTGGCTCTGTTCCCTTGGCTGAGAATTCATTGAGCTGATGGTTGAGTACAAGGAATGGATGTATAAAAACACTGGCTAGAAGTAGAACTGCCCGTCTGTGTAGGCAGCAAACGTAAAGGGCAGCATGAACTCAGGATTATGACTGATGCTCCTGCAAGCCCAGGGAACCCACCTGCGCTAATTTCCAAACCTCCCATTAATGTCAGTGCTGTTTAGCAGTGAGAATAATAGCACGACCCTGGCTCCTGGAACCAGGGAGCCACTGCCTGTCCTCCCAACCGCCTGACCCAGGTGGTGGGCGTGGGCAGTGGTCCATGGTGGCATTAGACAAGGCTTTACCTCATTCTGTGCCTCCTCCCTCATGAAAAAGCACGGGTGTTGTCAGCTGATTTAGAAAGCCTGTTTGTCACCAGGTTTTACCTGTAAGTGGCTCATTGGGACAATTTAAGCATCAAAAAGACAACTATAATGGATGTAAGCACATCATACATATAAATATTCATGAGTTCATAAATATTCTAAAACAAAAAAAAGAAAAACTGACCAAAGCACCAACTCTTTATTCTAAAAATTAATACAAGAAAAAAACAGTTATCTTGTTTCTTTCTGTATAAACCTTCGGGTACACAAATAGTTGATAGAGAAGTTTCTTTATAGACAAATACAAGCTAATAAAAGTAGAAGTGGTGGAATTAGGAAATCATTTTTTTAACACCTAGAACAGTGGATGTAGGCAACAATCAACAACAGATGCTAAAACCATTAGCTGGAAGGTTGATGGGGACTATCTAGTGGCTGGATCAGGTTGGTAATCCAGAACCCACTGATGAGTCAATGAATGTCACTAAGGGGGCAGTGAGACACTACACAGCACCACCTCTGAGCATCCTTGCTAAAAACATTTCAGCTGAATCTGAGCAAGCATCTGGACCTACCCTTTAGATTAACAAGAAATACAGCAGGTAGAGGAACAAGTTAGATAACACCAAATCAATAATGTGGGACATTTTACAGGGTAACTGATCTAATTTCTCCAGTAAGTAAAAGATAGGAAGCTACGTGGGGAGGGGTGCATTTGTAGACAGAAGAGACTCAAGATTTATGTGGTAGAACATCTAAAAATAATATGTGTATTTATTTGGGTTCCAACTCAAACCAACAGTTAAAAAATTATTTTTGAGACATTGGAAACGTAGAACATAGGCTAAGTATTAAATGATCATAGGGAATAATTATTTTGTTAGTTGTAATATTGGCAGAATAGTTTAAAAAGAAAAAAATGTATTAGTTATGGATGCATACTGAAGTGTTTACGATAAAATCATATGATAGCTTGGATTTTTCTACAAACATTCCAATTAAAAAATGGGAATAAAAGGAAAAGAATAGATGGAACATGATTGGAAAATGTTGGTAACTTTTCATGCCAAATAAAAAGACTCACGTGGATTCATTATACTGTTTCTCTTTTATATGTTCAGAGTTTTCCATAATCAAAGTTACAGTAGAGCTATTAGGACATATTGTTTCCTACAGAACCCAAAATATCAGTTCTAGCCATCAACAGCATGCCCTGTAAGCCAGGGAATGTGGGAGGGGGTAGGAGATGGTTGGTTGTTTTTCTGACATGGTATTACAAGTATATTAAGGCAAAATTTCTCATGATGAACGCAACAGGTGAAGGATACCAACTAAAAATTCGGCTTATTGACTGCTGTGGCAAGGGATATAGCACAGCAAAGGAACTGAGAGACAGCCCGCCAAGCCAAGATGGAGACCTGGTGGACTGGGGTAGAAGTGAGTGAACTGGGTTGGACAGGCTCCCAGCAGAGCAAGTGTGTGCGTAATAGGGTGAATATTCATCCTGGCCTGAGAAGCCGACCTAAGAATCCTCAAAAGTAAGATAAGTGCAGGATGGTGCATCCAAACCCCCTCAGCTGCAGCTCTGCATCGGGTTAAAATTGAGGCAACTTCTCTGTGTGACAGTGGCCCTTGAGGCACAGATCCTATAGGCAGACCTCCCTCCACTGATAGGATTTCTAGAACAGGTTTCCCAGCACGATGTCCTCGTGCTAATTAATAAAAGCAGGTGCCAGCGGCCCCATGGCACCCCCAGGCATCGTAAGGAGCGGGAGTCAGTCCTGTTCGTCCTTGCAGACCACTCCTGACAGGCAGCCTCACCACGCGTTGTCATGACGTTCCATGGCAACTGCCACACAAAACGTGCACCGGTGACAATAGTCCCCGGGCTCCCTGAGCATTTACTGTTTCCCAGGCGCTGGCCGGTAGTTTGCAGGGTGTACCTCATTTCACTTTCCTCCAAGCCTTTAGAGTCCAGCTGGGTCTGCGATGTTTCCAACTTGGGGAAATCGCAGCCATTGGAGGCTAATTCACCTCCTTCACCACCAGGGAGCCAGCATCCCTCCCTCTGTTTGTAAAGTCTTCCAGTGAGTATAGCTTTTCAGAGGGAACTCTTTCCTTGTGTTTCCAGAAGTCTATCAAATATGCCGAATTCTGCTCCTTCCTGTTCTTTCTGCCATCTAACAGATGTTTCCCAAGTCTCCATATGCATCCAGGCATACAAAGATTCAGAAGGTGGGACCCTGGTGTTCAAGGAACTCCCACTCAGCAGGCATCTCTCCATCCCAGCACACCATCGACCCTCCCATGTCCAGGCCCGGTTCAGGCAAAGTGCTGTTTTGTTCAGGCAGAGGTGTCACTGATCCTTCCACAGCTCTGCTCCCTGCCAGACACACACCACCAACACCACCACCAGCACCATCAGCACCAGCACCACCACCACCACTACTTCCCAGCGATCATCACTTTTCAAGGGCTGAAGCCCCCAAATGTCCTAACCTTTGCTGCCCCCTAGTGGCAGGCATGAAGAATATCACTGTGCTGCAGGGGTTGTGCTTGCAAGTTAAAAGAATTTTTTTCCCACCAATTTTTCTTTCTCCGGTTTCCTTTTTTTCCTTTCTTTGCTTTCACTTTTGAAAAACTACAGCAATATTAAACCTCCTTCGAAAACATTATTAAGTTATGGCTCCACTTGTGCTTGTATAGATAGACATTCAAATTCAGTGACCTGAGAATTCAGTTTGTAAGGACTAGGCTTTATACTCTGACAGTTTGTCAGACTCACTCTAGTTGGTGAAACCAGCAACCTTATATCTGCTTATTAGCCTAAATTATTTGTGTAATATACACATTTGTACATTACAAATTGGTAATATACAAATTTGCTTTAAACAGTGCCGGAGTTAGGCCTAGCCTCCTTCCCAGTGACGACCCCTTTTGCTTTGTACTGGGGGCTCTGGCCATGCGATGCCTGAAAACTCGCCCACCACACAGACCCTCCTTCCCTTCTTCTAAAATGCAGCTCACAAATGTCGACCAGAAGCCTTCCTCAGTCCGCACGTCTCGCTTGTGCTTCAGGAACGCAGCCCTTTGCCGTCGTCATCTGTTCATTATCTCACCCGACTCCTAGCCCCTCTGGGCAGGGGCTCGTCTGCTTCCCTCTGGAGCTGCAGCACTTAGTGGGTGCCCAGCCTTGTCGGAGCTCTTTAATGAATGTTTGGTGAATGCAGGAAGCGGGTCGGGGAGAGCCAAACGGGACAAAGGCTCATAGAGGAGGGAGCAAGACGGGCAGAGGGAGCCGTACCTGATTCCGATTAAAGCAACCAGCAAACAAGGTCCTGATGGATGAGAGTCAGGTAAATTGAAAAGGTGGAGGAAGAACATGTTAGGCTGTGCTTTTCCTGCTTAGCCTTTATAACCAACTGCCATTATCCCTGTGTGGCTATTTAGTTAAGTCTGTCTCCCTTCAAACTATAAGCTGTTTACTTCACATCTCAGGCTTGTTTCCTACCCAAGGATGAGCTGAGTCACGGGGAGGCCAATGATGCGACGAGGTTGGCCTAGAGGCTGGGGAGGGAATGGCAAAGTCAGCCGGGCACAGGGACACATCAGAATCCGGCACCTCTCTCCCATTCCATCTCCATTGCTTCCATGTCTCTTCCTTCTCTATGACTACAGGCATAAGATTGAAAGAAGGATCTCAGAGCTCATCTACGTAGTTCCCACTTCCTGTTTTAAAGGTCAGCAGACCCAAAAAGGTCAAGTGAAGTACAAGGTGTGATAAAAACATATGATGTTAAAATAAATTATTACAGTAAAAAACACATTGCCAGTAACCCCCCCTCCCCCAGAATACTTCCCTTGCCTTCGAGCACACTTATCCCATTGTTCTTGCCACTTTCTGAAGGAGTCCTGGAAGTCCTCTTTTGTGAGTGTCTCTAGTTGCTCTGTCATGACTGCCTCGAAGTCCTGAATCGATTGAAGATGGTTACATTTCACGGTCATTTTGACTTTGGGAAAGAGCCAGAAGTCACATGGTGCCAGATCCGGTGAATAAGGAGGATGAGGACACACCGTAATGTTTTTATTTACCAGAAATTGGCATATACCAGAAGCGATGTGTGACACAGAGCCTTTCCATTGTGATCAAAACATACGGTGAATGCTGCTGCCGAGTGCCAGCCAACAGATAGGCAGGGATCTTCAATACAGGAAGTGGAGCATCGAACCTTAGTAACAGTGTGTGACAAGTTTCAACTTGTTTGGTGCAGTCAGTCGGGTGTGAGCTACGGCTGAGAGAAGGTGTGTTTCAAAGTGTGCCGTAAATCATCCTCCATCATGATAATGCTCTGTGTCACACCTCACTTTTGGTATATGGCAATTTCTGTCAAAAACATTATGGTGTGTCCTCATCCACCTTATTCACTGAATCTGGCACCGTGACTTCTCTTTTCCAAAGTGAAAATGATTTACAACATCAAGGCAGCCATGACAGCCCAACTCAAGAGTGCCGCTTCAGAAAGTGGCAAGAATGATCGGATAAGCGTGTTCGAAGTGAGGGGAAGTATTTTAAGAGGAATTAGTGGCAATGTGTCTTTTACTATAATAAATTTATTTAAATATTCACCGTATTGTCTGATCACACCTCGTATGTTGCTTGATGGGGTAGAAATTCAGACCAATAGTAGCTGCATAGATTGTGTGCTTACTCTGCTGGCAGTTTTCTACGTGCTTTATTAATTATAATCCTCTTTTCAACCTGTTACGGGTTGAATTGTGTCCCCCTCAAAAACTACGTTTAAGTCTTAACCCCCAGTACCTGTGAATGTGACCTTATTTGGACATGGGGTCTTTGCAGATTTAATCAAGATGAGGTCATTAGGGTGAGACCTAATCCCGTGGCTGGTGTGAACACACACACACACAATGGAAGCCGGCGACGTGAGAGGCAGGGATGCAGACCAAGGATGCCTGGGGCCACCAGATGCTGCCAGGGGCAGGAAGGGTCCTTCTGTAGAGGCTTCAGAGGGAGCACGGCCCTGCAGACACCCTCATTTTGGACTTCTAGCCCCCAGAACTGTGAGAAAATACATTTGTTGTTTTAAGCTCTCCATTATGTGGTACCTTGTTGTGGCATCCTAGGAAACTATTCACAACCTAGTTAATCATTTATTATCCGTGAAGAAATAGGCCCATGGTCACTCTGCAAATGGCCAAGCTGGTACTCAGACCAGGCTGGATTCTTAGCCACTCAAGTCTCCTGCTTGGGACAAGCTTTCAGTCTCACTCACCACTCAGGAGGCGTGACATGCTGGCTAGGACACCCCTCCTCTTTGGGCTGGTCCACTGTCTGTAGAAGGGGAACCACCCCTCAGTCGGAAGGCCACGACTCACACAGCGTTAGGCTCAAGTGCTGGGCACGGGCTCAGCAGTGACGACAGCATGGCCTGTCTCCTTGCCCAAGGTCACAGAACTGGCTGGTGGGAGAACCTGTGTCCCACTCCAGCGCCCTCATGAAGGCTGCCTCCTTGTCCTGGCTCCCGGAAATCTGTACCTGACCATGACAGGAAACGGACACGTCTACAGTGAACTAAAGACAACACAGTCCACTCTTGATTTAAAGCTTAGAAGCTTCTCCCACCAAGCTAGCCCCAAAAACCCTACCTAAGTTTTGTTATATCTTTATACCTTTTACTTAAACAAAGAAGGTAAAAGCTCCCATACTACTGTATTTTGTTATTAACTAAAGGGTTATTTTTGCATAATCCTACATATGTTTATATCTAAAGGACTAGTCTGTTTTCATTGCTCCTCCTCCTCACCACATATCACTTCGCGTAAGAAAATATAAAAGAAGGTCATGGGAGGTAAAATTTCTTCCTTACATTTGTTAGAAGAGGAAACAAGAACATATTTCCAGTTAGATAATTCTTACAAGACGAAAGATTTTAAAATAACAACATTCACTCATTAATTTGATCAATTGTTTATTGTATAAAAGTATTTATGATATTAGTATTAAATAAAAATTAAGATTAATTTCAAATTTTCCACCGATAATTATATGCATGGTATAAGGTAAACTCCAGCCCCTTTCCAGACCACCAGTCCATTAACAAATAGCTGATTCACAAAATACATTCTTTTTCCTATACTGAGTCCATGAAAACACAATTTCTTTCATTATGAGTCCTGAGGCCAGTATTCCTTCTTGTTACCAACAAATGCCAGTGTTTTGAGAAAATAGTTTTCTTTGTAAATATTCTACCAATTCAAGTCTTGATTTTAGCATCTCAATCTCGTAATAAGGGAGCTGTAAAGGGAGGAAAATAAAATTCGTCATACTTCTTCATAGCCCATAGTCTGAATTTCCCTTGGGCTTTTGGTTACTTATCTCTCACGCCCTCTGCCATGGCAGAAGGTAAGCTCCTGGAGGGCAAGGATCATGCCAGCTTTCTCATCCCGTGGGCCCAGTGCCTACAGCAGCGCCTGGCACATAGCAGGGGCTCAGTACATGCAAAGCAGAGCGTGCAAAGAAAATCGGTGCTCTGGTATTGTCAGATTGGAGTAAAAGGTGACCTTGAGTGGGGAGCTGGTGAATGAGCAGAGGTGAGCTACTCGGGGTGCTGGAGACCAGCATGGTGGTGGAAGCAGCTGGGCACAGGAGAAAGGCGAGGGAATGCAGGGGACGGAGGGGGCGAGGGCGGAAAGTGGCCACTGGGCTCAGAGCAAGGGCCTGGGATGGAGAGATGCAAAGGAGCTTTGACTTGGTCCTGTAAGCAGTGCAGTGAAGGCTGAGCCCACGCTGGCACGATTGGTTCTGGAAAATTAATCTGGGGCTGTGCCAATGGAATGGAAAAGTACCCAGACAGGAAAGCAGAGGGCAGACGGCCTGGGAACTGGGGAAGCTCCATGGGCACCCCCTGGGCTCCTCATAGAAGATCTTACGTGATTTCCGATGTAAAGTCAGATAAGGTATTAAACATGTGTTTGATGAAGATCCTGGTTTTAATAGGCTATCTTGTCCTTTTTTATTTGTTAAATCGGGGAAATTAACACACAGCAGACATTCCAATAATTCAGTAATCCAAACACTGGTAAGCAGAGCTTACGGGGAACATAGGGATTCCCCACTTTTGGAAAACCGAAGGTTTGAAAGTTCTGTGTTTCAAAGTATGAATCAAGGGGTTTAGGCCTAATTAACAAAGTTGGCATTTAAATTCTTGGTCCTTTGGGCTGGCCAACCACTTAGTGCCCTGGAAAAAGGAAATCTGAACTGTTGTTTGGGGGGGAAAAAAGAGGATGACACCGTACCTGAACAACCTCATAACCCAGTACGCGTAGCTGCCTTTGCTTGATGGCTTCCTTTCCCAGTAAGTGTTTACTATTCAAACAAAATCTTTTCGGACCATCAATACACAGGGCTACCCTGAAAAGTCGGAGAGAAAAAATTTTAAAACAACCCAAAATACTTACATATTTTTAGTTGCCAGAGTTTATTTGGGATTTGCTTTTTTCCTATTTGCCAATACTATTTTCAAATGAATTATGACTGTGTATCCTTTAATGGTTGAAAAAGCACTCAATTTTATTAATACTGAGGTTCATAAAATGTTACAAGGAATTTCCAAAACTGCAAAGTAGTGTTTTAATTTCCAGAATCATGTCTATTTTTTTTCACTTTCCTAAGAAAACAATCGTTTATTAACCTCAACAAGACTTATAACATAAACCACAAGTTTTCTTTACCTTTTATGTACATCTTCATTAACTGTAAATGGTAATACAAATCCTTCTTCATCTAATTTAATTTCAACATCTGGTGAGAAAAGAGGAAAAATCCTTCGTGTGATCATCTCACAAACACTACCTTCCTGTCCTCCTCATTCTGCTTTGCTTCCTCCACGCTGCACTTACCAGCTGGTGCACGGCTGCAAAGTACTGACCACACGAGACAATGGTGAGAATTTCAACTGGTCTGTGCTCAACCAAGGTAGCCTTAAACCAAGAAGGCTCAACCAACTACACAAAAACGAGCGTGGGTTCGCACGTTACGTGGGGTATAAAAAGAACCACGCACACAACTGAACCCTTCAATCCAGACAGTGAAGAAAATCCTTTAAGTTAAGCCGAGTTAGACACTGGTGCACCTTGAGCCTTTCGTCAAAGGAGCTCCCAGGGCCTCCTGGGTAGAACAGCACCCCGACACGGGGGGTCCCCAAGCGCAGGCGGATTCCCCTTCCTTCCCTCTGGTGTTCTGCTGTGCCTTTTGTCATGGAGCCCATAAAGGAGGGGGGTGAGATGTGACCGCCCATAAAACTCTGTACTCTTCAAGCTGATTTTCTTTTACTCATCAATGTCTAAAAATTATAAAGGTCTGGGACGCTAGCCAGCACTGTCCAAAAGAACTATGGTGACAGAAATGTTTATACCCAAGCCATCCAATATGGCAGTCACAAGCTACCAGGGCTACTGGGCACCTGAAGTGTGGCTAGGGCACCAGGAGCCGAAGTTTGAAGTTTTCAAAACTTGTAATTAACTGGAATGTAAACTCTCTGGGACACCACTGGGCGTAACAGCAGCCAACAGTGCCTGAGCACTTACTGGGTTCCAGGCAGCAGCCCGCACTGCAGTCCTAAACGCATCTTAGAGGTCACCCTTCTTCCATTTCCCAGCTAATCCTACAGATAAGATGCAGCACGAAAGGTTTAAACCTGCGCAGAGGCATTCTGCTCCGATGTGGCTGTCGTGCGGGCCCCAGACCACCTGGACTCTGCAGCCCGGCTGATCACCGGAGGGCCACGTCCACTTGCTATTTCCAGACCTTCAGTCCCACGTACTCCATATGACAATGCACACACGCTGAGGTTTAGTCAACAACAGAACTCCCTTCTGCTTACCTATTGTGTAGCAATACGGCGTTAACACTTTGGAAGCAAAATACTGTCTTCCTCCTAAAAAGTCAATCAGTCCACTCATCACAGACTTATAAAGCTGGAAATCCACAGGCGTCTCCAGGGAACAGCACGGAGTAAGAAATGACTTCACTTGATATTTAGGAAGAAGTTTTGGACCCTAAAATTCGTATGTGCAAACATGAGAAATAAAAATAAGATAACAAAGCCAGAAAATAAAACGAAGGCTACCTGAGTGTAAAAGTCGATCAAAATTACTTTATAGGCATAATACATTTCCAGGACTTAAGACAAATACCTTTCTCAAAATGACAATGCAAAATATTCTCATACTTCAAGTGCAATAGTTCAAAATATGTTTTAACTGTGTCTTAGAAGTAGTCAATGATCACCGTAAGACAGAGAAAGAGAGAAAGAAAAGGGAAGGAGGGTAGGAAGGAAGGGAGAAAGGAAGGAAAAGCAAAAGAAAGAAGGAAAGCAATGTTATGACAGTTCAAGAAATAACTTTGGATCTAAGAATTGCTTTAAGGACCTTAAGGACACTCAACTAAAATTTCAATAGTAGGAAATGTGATAACGGTGACATTTCAATTCAGTAAGAAAAGAATACTTATGGAATAAATGGTGGTAGCAATTGGCTATCCATGTGGAAAAGAACTAACTTAAAGTTGTCCCATCACAGACTATAATCAATTACAGGTAGATTAAAGATCTAATTATAGTAAGAAAAATAATATTTTTTAAAATTTAGTAAAATATTTATATTACCTTAAGAGTGATAAAATATTCTTATGCGAGCTAGGAAACCCAAAAGCCGTAACAGTTGGATAGATCTGACTACAGAAAACTTAAAAATTTCTGTACAGCAAAAAGGCACAATAAATATTAAACCAAAAATAAAAACTACAAGCTAGAAAGAAATGTGTGCAACATACATAATAGTTAATACCTCTGTTTTACAATGAGTTATAGGGGTAAAAAAAAAAAAAAAGCCAAACAATGCAATAGAAATGAGTTAGGGGGTAGAAAGGCAACTCACAGCAGATGCAAGTGACCAATAAGAATTTGAAAATGTGCTTAACTTAATTATTGCTCATTAAAATACAGTTGAAGCATGTGACATGGTACTTTTTCATTGAGTCAAATGATAAAACTTATATGACTCATAGTGCAATGAAGTGGGAGGGACAGGGCCACCTTCATTCATTGCTGGGGAAATGTGACATCCACAAGTCTTAGGACAAAAAAAATCTCTTGGTATTTGTCAAAAATCCAGTAATCCCATTTTCAGGAATCTAGCCTCTAGGTTAAGAAAAAACCCCAAAGGCTCCAGTATGAAAGGATACACAAGGATGTTTATTACAGAGCTGTTGATAGAGACAAACGTCGGGAAAACCTGAAGGTCATCAGCAGTGATAAATACCAGGAACTACCACGCCATTCTTAAAAAGAATGCGTTGGAGCTTTACGTGTTGCCTTGAGGAATGTCCATGATGTACTGGGCATAAAATCAAATTGTACTTTGTCCCTCTCCATGAAGAGACAAACTGGATGAGCTACTTTTAAACGTGGTTCAATCAAGTATGGAGGACCAGGAGGGGAGGGCACTCCTGGAGATACCGCCTCTGACCCGAAACCAGGTGTGGGTAACATTATGAGACTCAGTCTTTAGAGAACTTGATGGATGCAAACTCCATGTCCACTAAACTTATCAGACCAGAGGGCATTTGCTGGCTTGGCCTAGAAGTGTAGGCGATGTGATTTACGATGCGTTCAGTCCAGTCACCGTACCCGACAGGAACCGGAAGGCTACAGCCCTCAGCATGATCTCCGAGGACTGACTCATATGCCCTCGGCACGTGATAAAAACTCCCAAGTCCTACACAGTAGGAAGCAGGTCCTCAAGGACAAGGAATCAGAAGTGGGGTTCATTTATCAAAGAAAGGGCTATCCGGTGGCCACTGCAAGTGAATGAAAGTTCTGCTTTCTAGTGAGGTTACTGAGACAGAGCAAAAGAGAAAGAACTGAAAAGGTGTTGGGGGTGGGGGCAGATGAAAACTCCCCCCACAGGGAAATAAAGCGACACAGTTTGTGCTTTTACCTTATAGAAAGGACATTCGAGGATGGAGGTTAAGAAAAGTTGGGTCAGTTGTGCTAGGCTCAGTCTGTCCAAATGTGATTCTTCACCTAAAATAAAAAGCATCCCAGTCACAGTTAAGTTTGAATTTTGATATCTATAATGAGAGAAAAGAATAGGAAGCATGTATAAGGAACTTTTAAATGACACTAAGAACGTTACAGTTAATTATGCTTTCTTGCTTGCCACCAGTGCAATCTCATTCTGACTTGCAAGAACTCCGCTCCTAATTAGAGACTATATAAAGGGGGAAAAGTATGCTGGCTGAGTTGGTGGGGATTTCCTTAACTATGGAGATCCAGATTTTTGACATATTTGGTGGCCTTGAATTAAGATGAACACCACCCTCTCAGAATATACACTAGGAGTTCTACAGTGGCTGTCTCACAGAAATTCTAACGTCACTGGGACTGGTGGCACTGCCACCACCACCGTCCCACAGGAATCCTCGGTGTCTCAGCTAGGGCAGCAGAGTTGTTCACCCGAAACTGTTTTCTCTCCGGACGCAGTGTCCTAGCATTCTTCAGCTCTGCATTTACACAAGCATCTGCAACTGCAGATGTCTCCTTTAGATTTAGGGAAGGAAAAAGAAAGGCAAGGCACTGCTCAATGGAAAAGGCACATATGTGACTTGAAAACGTCACAAGTTCAAGGTTGAAACCAACTCACCTAGGAGCCGTTGAAGAAAATAAGGGCTGTACAGTTTTGCCATAAAGTTGACAGGATGGTGTTCAATAAGCGAACACGAATGGAGAAGTTTCAATAGTGTTTTGGGAGGAAAGGAATTAAAATGAGTGAATAATGTATCTTCTAGCTTTCTAAATAAATCAGAGGCATTTGGTGGCAAATAATTGAGTTTTCCAAATGCTTCGATCAACTCCGCAATCTGACTAGGTGAAAGTTTTTCTGATTGGCAAACAAAAGTTTCCGCCACTGCATTCAGGATGGGTTCTGAAAGAATCTGTTTTCTGCTGCAGTACTCTGTGACAGTGCTGACAACCTCGGGGTCCAGGGTGAGACAGAGAGAAGCTACATGCTGCTCCAGGGCTGTTGTGAGAAACCTGTCGTTGTGCCCAAAGTATATGAAAGCCTCTAAGACCTTCCTGAGCTCTTCGTTGGTGAAACGAGGGATATGCCTCACAACATATTTTCCCAATTTTATAACCAGAGGAAGTGCCTGAGTTTGATCAAGAGCCACTAAGGCAGTGAGAATTTGGCTTATCAACTTAGGACTCAGGTTGGAAACTATTGACAGGGAAAAGTTGTTTATCTTATTAAGAAATGTCTGGTGTTGGTCCGCTTTTTCAGTACATGCCTGCAGTATCCTATAAAGGGCCACGATATCCTCAGGGTGGAAGTTTTCCAATTTTTCACCTTGCAGTTGATATATAACCAAGTCTAGTGTCGCACAACCTGGACCTTGCAATTTAATCAGACTTTCTCCAAGAACACAAAGACCATGGACTTCCAGGCCACCCCTTTGGAGACGATGCTGGCATTCTGCCACCAGGTTCAATAACAAGTCACTTTGGGGATCCACATCCAACAGAGTCAGGGCTTGCAAAGCAGTCACCAAAGCAGTGTTTGACAGATTTGAGGGTTCCTGCTCAAATGGAACACATAGAGCTTGAAAGACGTGATTCTCCAGTATTTCCTTTGGCAGCCCTTGCTCACCATCTTTTTTTCCCATTTCACAAATCCGTTGTAAGGCTGCTGCCGCCATTGTATCAGGCAAAGTCTGCAGTGTGTTTATAAAACTTAGCACTTCCTCTGATGAAGTGAAGCTGTTTAGTCTGCTGTAAAATATCTCTTCGTCCATGTTTTTAAGATTTTGTTCAAAACTGTCCAAATCATGTACTTGAGAGAACACTGGCTCACCAACTGGATGAAGGTCATTTCCATTTTCTGAATGGAACTTTTTACAGCAGGCATGATGGAACCTGACCCTGAAAGGCTCAGGTTGCAGTGAAGAGAACCACGGACGCAGACGCTCTCTGACTGCCTTGTGAACGTGATTTACAGGTTGACTTTTCAGAGCAGCCAGAGCTCCATGTATCCGAAAATCAGATAAATGACAAAGGTTCCTCCTCAAAGTAATTAAAGCCATGCCATCAGATTTGCAAGGCCTCTTGATTTTATAACTAAATTAAGGAATAAAACACATGATTAAATACATTAAGAACATGACTCATTCGACAACATCCAGGCTTATAAAACTAAGAATGAGTGCCCAAAAGAACTCATTTTGCCCAAAAGAATGTGCCCAAAAGAAATGATTAATAAACATTTGCCACTAAAACGTAAGTACCCGAAGAGCAGAATCCCTTTCAACCTAGAGCTTAGAAGTGGCTGGCATCTAACAATCAAAATCACTATCATTTGCCAGGCAAATGTTGTGCTTTACATGTACTAACTTAATGCTCCCAACAGCACAATGAAGTACTTTTATTATTTCACAGATGAGGAAACTGAAGCACAAAGAAGTGACCGTACCCAGTTTACACAGCTAGTTAAGTGGCCGAACTGGGAGTCAAAGGCAGGCAGAGGCAGCCTGGACCATAAACACGCTTCCTGTAGGTTGGTCGACAGAAGGACCTGCTTTTGGTTAAATATATGTTTTCCATCAGTGGTTGGGAATCCCCGGATGAGGAGGGCTCACTATAGTTATGTTTTGGGGGAGTCAAACGTTATCCCCGATATTTTCTACTGGGCGGGGAGGGTGTCGGTGCCCCTAACTCCTGCGCTGTTCAAAGGTCACGTGTACTCAAAAAAAGGCAACAGGTAAAGTGGCCAAAATTCCTATAGGTCAATGTAAAGCAAGGGTACAAAACCTTGGGGCGCTAAAGGGCCCTAAGGTTTTGGTTTCCGCTCCAAGCTAGGATTTGGCTAGAACTGAGGAAGAAAAAGGTCTAGCTTGGTAGCGGGCAAAAACGTTGAATAAAAAAAGTGGAAATGATGCAGCGGGGAAGATGGGCGGCCCGTTCAGACCTAAACACCCTGCTGAGATTTGGGAAAACGAATGTGCAGGACAGAGGAGCCCGGGCGCCCGGGGAGCCGCGTCCTCCTTGGAATGAAAGGACCCCAGGGCCGGACGCCCCCAAACCCGGCGCCCTTGGGACCTGCGCTCAAGCACCGAGAGCGGTGGCCTGAGAAGAGCTGGGCGGGCCAGGGCAGAGCCTCAGCGATGCCCAGGGCCCACGCCTACCCGCCTCAAACACCCGCGATCAAAGCCCGCGTGGATACCTACCGAGCTCAGCCCACGGGAGCTCACAGCAGCGCTGGACCACAGGAGCCTCGTGGGCCTCCGTACGCGCGCTCCCTGCGGCGCGGCCGAACAGCCGGGCGCATGCGCGGGGCGGAGGGTCGCGCACAGTGCGCAGGCGCGGGAGCAGGGCCCGCCATGCCCGCGCTCGCTCCTGGCGTCTCCGGCTGGGCCGCCGCAGGTAAGCGCTCCGCTGGTGCCGTTCCCCAGTCTGGGCCACGGCCCACCGCGGGCCCGAGGGCAGGGCGGCCCTGGGTCCACGAGGCACCAGCCTCCGCGCCCCCGCGGCCCTCCCTGGGCAGGACTGGGCGTTGAGCAGCGGAGGACCGGCTGCTCGTCTCTGGCCTCCCCGCCGCCTCCCGGGAGCGGGTCCCCGGCCGCGCTGCGGCGTTTGCACCAGCGGCGCTGGTCCCGCCCGTCGCTGTGGGCCCGTCTGTCGGCGTCTTTGTTCCGAACGCTTTTCTCGGCGGGGGTAGAAAGCCCCTCGGGGGCGCGGGAACTCGGGGGGGGTCGGGAAGGTGCGCTGGAGACTCGGGAGCGTTCCGAGCGCGGACCCGGCCGGAGTGGGGGTCCGGCTCCGCCGCTGCTCCGCCTGACCTCGCCCTGCGGGTGTCGGGGAACCGCCTTTGGGGGACGTGGGGAGCAGTAGTGCTTTCTCAGGTGGTGGTAAGACTGGGGGTTCATTCTCTGAAGCACCTACACCCACCTGTGCGTGGCTCCTAAGACGTGTTCCAGGTCGTTAGCTGTAATAATAAGCGGTGGCGTTTCTGTCCCGACACTTGCACAGTTCTCAGTGAGCCCTAAACGTGTAGTGTCTGTATATGTCCTCATTTGTGTGTTCATTTAGTCAGTTAATTGAGCATCTGTTGTATGCCAGGCGCTGTTCTGTACCCTAAACATATTCCACGATTATTAACGTGTTCCCCAACACGATGCTTTTGCTTTTTTCTTTGTTGCTTAATTTGTCCTGAGGTGTAACTGGCCAGAGCACAAAACTGTTGGTGGTTCGTTCACCAAAAGCTGAGATTTTGAGTTGAGTTCTACTTTAGATCTTTTCCTACAAATGAACAGTCCCCCAATTTTAGACACTGGATGAGTATGGGGGAAAGTCAGCGAGTATCCTTTATTTTATTACTGGTTTTCCCCTTCAGGAAAAATGCGGGTACTAGTAAAACGCTTGAGTGGATTAGAAATATTTTATCTCTGTACATATATAAGTGTGTGTGTGTGTGTGTGTGTGTGCATTCACGTATACAATTGATATTGAATTAATAAAACATAGTATGTGCTTTAATTAAATTTAGTGCTCTGATTAGTTTATTTAGTGTTACAATCAGTTAACAACAAAAAATCCTACACTCATAATGAATTTTTACTTTACCTTTTTTAAAGGAGCACGCAAAAATACTACCTGAGATTAAGTGAGCACTGCTGTGTGTCGTGCCCACCATTGCGCAGGTGCTCTGCACCCATCAGTCTTTGTCAGAAGCTTCACCGTTACCCACTGTACCGGGGCGGGCGCTGAGGCCCAGGTCTGTTGGGAAGCTTGCCTGCGGTTCTGCAGCGTGAGGGACCAGCCTGGATTCAAGGCCAAGTGGTCTAACCCCGGGGTGATTTCTGAGCCTTGGCATTAGAGCTTCATTCCTGTGTTCTTTTTGCTTTGATGAATTCTCTCACTTTTAAAGACTTCTTGAGAACGAGTGGTAACAAAGTCAGAAGTTATTTCACACTGCATGTGGATAATGTTTATGAGGGTGAATCAGTCCCTGCAGGTTGTTACTTCATTCAAAAGAAAATCCCTTTTTCCCTTTTCTGTTATTCAGTGTACCTGTCCGAGCTGTGGTACATGCCTTGAGGTGATGAGGAGGTTTCTGTTACTCTATGCCACACAGCAAGGACAGGCAAAGGCCATCGCGGAAGAAATATGTGAAAAGGCAGTTGCATATGGATTTTCTGCAGACCTTCACTGTATGAGTGAGTCAGATAAGGTAAGAGCTGTTCACTCAGACATTTATCTTATCAACTGTGTTGGAAGATTCCCGCCAGCTTTTCCATTTCACATATAAGTGTGCATTTGCCTTAGACTAAATAGTCTCAGAAACGGAAACATGTAACTTCTCAGCCAGCACGGAAGGAGTGGGCTTTGCCTTGTTTACCTCGCAGGTGGCTGTGCGAACGATTGAGATGGTGTGTTCGCGTGCTTGCGTGCGCTTTCCACCTTGTGGTCCCTAGTGCCCCATTTGTATTGCCCCAAAATAAAGACCTTGCTATTCATGTCAAGTTCCTCCATTGAATAGAATTTAAAGAAGAAGTGTAAGGATTTAGACAAGACTCGGCTTCTTTAGGTCAGGGCCTGCTTGCTTTTACATTCAGTCTCTGCAGAAGTTCTTACCTTGGGTTACATACGATCTTAACAGCTCTGTGTTCTTCTTACAGTCAGTCTGGTTGAGACCTCCAGATTGTGCTGTATTATAGCAATCAGGTCATAGCAACTAGCAGGGGCTCTCATACAAGCACAAGATGCGCCAGGCACTAAGCAGTCAATTTCAGTTCTGTACTTCAAAAGCCAGTGCACTCTGAGTCAAGTTCACATCCTTCTCTGGCCTTTCCCACATCTCCAGTTCAAAAGACTAGACTTTCAGCAGCACAGGTGAATTATAAACTCACCTCGTAGAAGGAGAATCACCTAGTTTCCTTTGTGCTGCGAGGCCCAGGTGACACCTAATGTGGTCACTCACTGACGGGGTGTCCTCGAGGGGCCACCAGTTGGCTGGCTCCATAATTCTGCAGTAACTTTAGATTTACATTGCGGGTGCCACCTGATGGGATACAGTCCGAATCTGTTACTACAAACAAAAACAAGATCATCATATAACTAGCCCCTATCTGGCCCCTTGGGTCACCTTGCCACCTAGGTCAGCAGCTATCTGACAGGTGAGTAGTTCATGTTTTTCAACGCGATGTTAGTCACTTGTTTGCTCTCCCCAGCTGAATGGTTTCTCCAGTTGTTCCCGATCCAAGTTTAAACAGGTAGCTCTCATTTCCTAGATCATGGAAGTACTTTTCAAGGTGAAGTGACTTTAACAAACTGCATAGACATAGGGTTTAATACACGACTTGTGTAGTGTTGTGTAAGCATTGAGTCTCTTGGTAAAATGTTACCCAAATCTTTACCTATTATATCAGCTTGAAAAGTAAGGTGAATTCACTTGAGTCAAGATAGATGACATTTGTACAGTAGACCTCATAGGGTCATAAATAGAGACAGAGTAATGTTCTATTTGAAATATTTAAATTTAGGTAAAAATTAGAATGCAGATGCTTGATTTTTAAGTTGGAAACACTAATGATGTCAGTTACACAGATGACATTCTCAGCTCCCTGGAACCCCGAGGGCGTGATAGCCACGGTCCCTGATAGCTGCGGAGTACCGCTTTGCTCTCCCACCGTGGAGATGCTCTGGGTACCAGTCTGGGTACAGTCATGCCATACGCAGTACTGATTGATTCCAGACACAGGAAACTAAGCTGGTTGCGGGAAGTGATAACTACACACAGCAGCAGGTCCCTGACGTGACATCCTTGTTTTTTAGTATGATCTAAAAACTGAAACAGCACCTCTTGTGGTGGTGGTTTCTACCACGGGCACCGGAGACCCACCCGACACAGCCCACAAGTTCGTGAAAGAAATACAGGACAAAACGCTGCCGATTGATTTCTTGGCGCACCTGCGGTATGGCTTGTTGGGTACGTGCTGTAATTTGCTCTTAATGTACTCCATTATTACTGGCTTTAATTCTGGTATCTGAATGTATCTTTCCAAACCATGACATGTAATTGTATGGATGCTGGGCTTTTTGGCTTTTTATATAAATACATGTGTGATATTTAAGTGTACATAATGTGCTTTGTTCTATGGCTGCCTCCCCAGCCTCCCCCACCCCCAGCAGCTCTGCAGAGCCCCTGAGTCATGTCCTTAACCAGGGTCGCACGTTAGAGTCAACCAGGAAACGCACTCAGAGTACTGGTGCCCGGCCCCACCCCGAAACCGCTAAAAAAGTCCTGACGGAGCCACCCTGCATGCTCTTTTGTTGTTGCTGTTTTCACAAAGCTCCCAGGTGGCCCTCCCATCTCCCTAAGAACCGTTCCCCTAGGAGGGTGGTTTCCATTCCTGGCCTCACACTGGCATTGACTGGAGGGGGTTTCATTAAATTCCGGGACCTGGGCCCACTCCAGGGATTCTGACGCGGTTGTTCTGGTAGCAGTACTTTTAAAAGCTCCCAGGGTAAGAAACTCTGGCCGAGGCCTCTGTGAAGTGGAAATTAAAACATTAGGATAAAGACTCAGAAGGACCAGCTCAGCAAGATATGATACCAGGCAGGGAATTCAGAGCCCATTTTCCTGGTTTGTGGTGAGATTGTTCATGCTTGAGAGTTATTTTGGGGGGAGGGTATCCAGCAAGGATGGAGTGTCCTGGTAAGTAACTGACTAGAAATTGGAGATTATGACCCTGGCCGAGGTCGGTCATGTATAACATATTTAAGACAATATTTTGGAGTATGTACTTTTTTTAAATTCAAGTTTTTCTAAAACTTTATTTTGAAAAGCGAACATGTATATGTTACTTTAAATTTTCTCAGAACATTATTAAAAGGGAAAGACTGAAGCCCATCCAAGAATTCTGGTCAGTCTTTTAGGCCCATGGACGGATCCACCCACCAATTGCTCAGCCTGTTCTCGTTAGGAGAGTACATGGAGGTGATGAAAAACTAAGGAATTGAAGCTTTTAATTTTACATTTTTAATCAAGTATGAAAATGTTAGTCACTTTTTTGCCAGGGAACATAGAAGCTATTCTTAATTTGTCCAACAGAAACATAGCAAGGGGCTGTCCCTGTTGCAGATGTGCCTGTGTCCCCAGACTCGGGGTCAGTGAGCCCACAGAGGACCAGCAGGTAGGAAGCATTTCCAGTTAGCAGGCCAGGTGGCCTCTGTACCAACTACGTGCTCAGCTCTGCTCTGGGCGCTTGAAGCTGCCAGAATGGGAACAAATGTGTTTGGCTGTGTTCCAGCAAAACGTGATTTACAAAGACAGACAGATGTGTTTGGCCCACAGGCTGTAGTGTGCAGACCCTCACACTACATCAGAAAAGTTTGTAACAGACAGGTTTTTTTTACACCTATCTAATCCTTGTTATATAAAAAAATAAGATTTCCATATTTTTTACACGGATTTATGGAAACAAAAATGTGAAATATATTTCTGTTAACGGTAGTCGACAAGTATGTTGTTTCAGTATGTCAGATACTTTTACTTTGTAAAATATAAGAGTGTCATCTCATATTTAGTATTATTCAAGGGAAAAGTAAGAAAATATGAAGCTACACCTCCCTTATTTCCTGTTCTGTCAGTGGGATGTTTCAGGTACTTATCTGTCTTTCTTAGAGTTCAGAGCTTATTGCGCGCTGATAACCTGTGTGGGCTCTCTAGGTCTGGGCGACTCAGAATACACGTACTTCTGTAATGGGGGGAAGGTAATCGACACGCGACTGGAGGAGCTTGGTGCGCGGCGTTTCTATGCCACTGGACACGCGGACGACTGCGTGGGGTAAGGCCCTGCACTTCCCTGGCCCTCCAGTGAGCCCTGTCTGTGTGTATGTCACGAGGTCAGCGGGCTGATAAAAGTTGTTGATTGAGCCCTGAAACTGCCATCTGGAAAGTCCTCCTTTAGTTTCAGCATTTTCAGCTCTAGGACCATGATCAGCCAGAGCTGGGTGGACCTGTTTCACTGAGTTTTTCCGGTGCCTCATCCTTCTCAGTATCTGCTAATGGAAGAAAGTGGAGAAGGTAGCCCAGTACAGTCACGTAAAGTGTAACTTTATCTTCAAGTGTGCAAGTATTTGTGAAAATGCACATTTTCTTAAGGAACGTGAGAACGTGAGTGTGCGCCTCCCTCAGCTGTGCACACGGGGTGACTGCTTGGGGCTCTGTACCTGCAGGGTACCGGCAGGCCACTGTCACTGATGGAGAGCACAGACGGGCCTTCACAGCACACCGCACGCTGCATCCCTGCCCTTACAGCTCAGTGGCCCTTTGCTACCATGCCTGCCAGAAGTGTACATTTTATTTTAATTACTTTTATTCTTGTTTTTACAATTCAGTGTTTCCCGCTATGTGTCCCCTTTCCAAACCTCTTAGTGTGTTTATTCAGAGATCTTACAGATGCTGTCCCACCGCCTTCTCGGTCATTTATCCATTTAGTATTTTCGCCAGATAACAGCACACCGGTCTGACGTGTTTTTACTAGGTGCATGCGTTAAACACATCTCACTAGATCTTTGTGAATACTGACAAATTCAGCAAATAATGACTAACGCTTTTCTGCTTGTTACTACCTGGCAGGAGTGTGTTGGCAACCCTTCTGTTCCGCTTAACCCCCTCCGTGCCCACTCTTCGCGTAACATTTCCTGCAGCAGTGATGGTGGATCTTTTCCGTATCCCCAGAGCTTGTCTTTGATGGTGAGAAAGGTCTACCACATTTCCTTGCAGGTTACCTTTTAGTTTTTATATAGGGTTGTCCCTTTATATAGGGTTCTTTCCTTTTCTTCCGGAACGCCATTGGCATTACTTGTTTATTGTGCAGTGTGAGTTATCCAGTTGCTGACTCCTTATAAAACCCATTAGACCTAGCAGTTCATCCATTTTATGCCTCTTCAGAGGCTTTCGGTTTCTCTGTTCATTTGTTTGGTGTTAAAATTATTGGGTTTATTGGGTGTTAAAATTTTTGAATGTTCATTTCTGCAGCCTGCATCTCTTAAATTTTCAACCTAACAAACTTACTTGAATTTTCCCTTTTCTAAAATTAAAATATTTTCGAGAAGACATTCTGGCTTAATGTACCCCCACGCTGAGGGGATAAGAAGCAGATTGGAGTCCAAATACTACCCGGGTTCAAAACCTTGAGCCTCACTTACTGATTGAGACCTTGGCCAGATTACTTCAGCTTTGTGTGCCTCGGTCCCTCCCTCTGAAACGGTGAATACTATTAGTATGTATTGTGGAAGGTTCTGGAGAGGCTCACGTGCATTCATACGGTTGTCTCTTAGAACAGAGCCTGCCATATGGTGAGCACTCAGTAACATTATGTCTCTCTCTCGGTATCGTCTTCCTACTTCTGAGTTGTGAGAATGGTTTTGTCAATGTAGCTGTCATTGTTGAGCCCATAATTTCATATCCTTGCTTTTCCAAAGATTCCTGGTGTGCTGTGTAACCAGATGTTGAACTACGTACTAGATGGGCACCTGGGAACGAAGACAACGGACTTGTAGCCAGAGGCGTGGTAATCAGAGGTCTCACTGTGCCTCCTGCTCAGAGTCGCTTAGCTTTATGAGCTGGAATGTCCTTCTGCCTCCTCTGAGTTGTGATTCACAGACAAAGGTGTAACCCCACGGTCCTATCGCAGGTCTCCATTCGCTCTGCGTACACTTCTATGTTCAGGGAAGGTGGGGCTGTGGTGGACTCGTCATCCTGTGTTAGGAGTGAGGAGACCAGCACATTTCACGTGTACTTAGAATAATTCAGCTTTCCCAGAGTGATTGCTTTTTTCCCATCGCCAGCCTTCCTGGAGATTTCCCGGAAAAATTGTTCAGAACCGATAGAAGGTTTGAACTATTAGAAGCTTAATCTGGAATGATATCTTGGTGGTCCTTTAATATGTAGGACAAAAAGATCAGTAAATTGGCTAGGCGGAAAACTGTTACTTTGGTTACTGTCACTGGCATTTGTGACATTAGCATAGACTTGGATTTGGGGTAAATTCTGTTAGCCTCATCAGAATTTAACATGCTTGTTTAAAATTACACCTCCTGAAAAGAAGATCACCAGCTATCTTAGGAAATGAAGAGGAATCACATTCCTGTTGCCTAATACTAAAATGCCTTCTGTTCTTTAACTTTTATGCACGTGCATATTTCTTACAGCTCAGTGCTGCTGAACTCAGAATAACATCCTGCTGTTTTAACTTAGTCACTCATAAGCAATTTTTCTGTTCTGAGTCGTCTTCATGTTTAATGGTTTTGACAGTTGCATAGCATTCTGCCAAATGGACAGACACTGCCGTTACCTGTCGTTATGTATTGAAATGGAGAACTCAGGCATTTGTTTCTTTTTTTCCTTTTTCATTACAATGATCCAGTTTAGAACTTGTGGTTGAGCCTTGGATTGACGGACTTTGGGCTGCCCTCGCGAAGCATTTTGAGTCAAGTAGGAGAGAAGAGATGAGTGGAACTCTAGCCACAGCACCTAATGCTTCCCGGAGGACAGACCCTGTGAAACTGGAATCAAGACACATTGAATCACAAGTTGAACTTCTAAGATTAGATGATTCAGGAAGAAAGGATTCTGTGGTTTTGGAACAAAATGCAGTGAACGGAGGTCAATCGAGTGCTTTAATTGCAGACACTGATTCCTCACTCACCCATTCAGTCCCCCCACTTTCTCAGGCCTCTCTGAACATCCCCGCTTTACCCCCGGAGTATTTACAGGTGCACCTGCAGGAGGCCCTGAGCCAGGTAAGCAGCCTTACTTCCTGCTTCATGCTATGTACTGTCTGTGTGGGTTTTGCTTTGGTTTTTAATTGCATTACAACAGAGGTCATCAGACTGGGCTCCTGGCCAAATGTGTTCCCCCACCTGTTTTATAAATAAAGTTTTACTGGAGCACAGCCATGCCCATCGGTGCACAGCTTGTCTGTGGCTCCTGCCCTGCGGTGAGAGTTGATTGAGTGGTCGCCGGAGGCCTGCCCCCCCATCCCCGGCCTTACAGAAGTGCTCCCGTTACTATGTTCTTTCTGTCTTGGAAGAAGTCAGTTGTGAAGAACCCAGGTTTTCCATTGTCTTAGAGATGACCTTCCTGGTTTCTTACGGTAAATGTGAGTCAGTCAGGCTGTTATCTCAGCAGCTAACCCTGAAGGATTCATTTAGAACAAAATCTCCTTTCCAGTGTGGGTTTTTGGTATCTTGGATGCTCCACTTTGGGGATTATTTTGTTTGTTGATAATTACCATATAGACCTGTTTTTGTCTATAGTATGAAGTCTTTTTCTCTACCTAGAGTATTTTTCCTGTCAGTACATAAAGGACTTAAAAGTGGTCTGTACATTTTTGGGCTCGCGTGGGATAACAGCTAACTTCTCCCCATGCCCACCCGTCCGTGGTACCCTGAAAGTTGTTCAGCGTGCTTAGGGTGCGTGGCCAGGGCAGCCCGTCTTCTAACGTGGCCCAAGCCCTCTCTCTCTCTCGAGTGGCTGATGGAGATCCACTGAGCTTTCGGACATACACCACACCCTCAAAGCAGCAGTCAGGATTTCTAGATTCTTTCCTTTTTAATGAGGAAAGACTGAGACATTTGAGAAACAATGTAAGTATAACTTTGTAATATATTAGAACTGTTTGCAGATACCTGGTAGGATAGCAGTTTTTAACATATTTTTAGTGTCTTCCTAAAGTATTCAAATAAACAAGTGTGTGTTTATGTAAACAACTGTGGGTTATTGATTTTGGACTTACACTTCATTATTCTGTGAATTGTTTAAGTGAGGTAATTACAGTAAGTAGGTTTTAGGTCTGGGAACTAAACTAGGGCCTGGCCTTGCACTGGAAGATGGGTTGCGCTGGAAATCTCCTTGAGCCTGCAGGAAGGACTCTCGGTGCACAGGTCACTTTAGTACATTGGTGCCTTGGCCCGTGGGCACAGTGCACAGGCGTGGTACACAGCCCCCGTCTGCACGCTGCAAGGCTGGAGGCCTGTGACAGCGGGAGCAGGTCACCTCAGCAGGAGGACGGTCTGCTAAGAGCGGTCCTCTTACGGTGGGTGGCGTCAGGGAGGCTTAAGTTAGTAATGTGGTTAAAGATTTCGTAAATCTCAGCTGTTTGTGGAGAACTTGTATAAACCTGCTCAGAGGATACACTTAGAGGGTAAGCGATGGGAAAGTGTCTGGCCTCAGGTCGTGCTCTGGAGTCATCCCCTTGGGGAGCGGGCGTGGGGGGGCAGGACTGGCCGTGGGGAAGAGGCACTGCGGCCAATCTCAGCGAAGACCTCCCTCGGCCAGCCCCACTCTAGTGCCCTTCGCCGGCACGGCCACCTCCAGCGCCACGGCTTCTCGTGGGCTGCACGGCGCCGAGCGCCAGCCCTCGGTCCTGCTGCAGCGCCCCTCCTGCTCTGGGCCCGCTCAGCTGGCACCCTTTCGCTCACCTGTCGGGGTTGCAGCAGGAGTTCCTGGTGCGGCACGTGCTGGCTCTGATCCTCAAGAGGCCTCTCAGGTGTTTGGCTTCTCTGGGTGAAGGAGGTACAAGGTGCGACAGTGGATCCTTTCCTTGGAGGTTGGGGGGTCCCCGCCTGCACCAGACTGTTGAACTCCCCAGAGTCGCCGTACACAGCAGGCCCTTCAGCCTGCTCGCATGGGCCTTACCGGAGACTCCAGCATAGCAGCACTTCTTGCTCATTCGTCTCGTAACAGTGTCATTGAAGTAGTGGGCCAGTGATGTCTTCCCGGTGTCCAGATGGCCCCACTTTATTCAGTCTCAGAGCAGCAGGCAGGAGCATTACCGCCGACTCGGGCAGAATTCTAAATGTCTGCAGTTGTCTGGTCCAAATGAAACGAGCGTGTCTGGTGCTCTTCGGGGGTGGAGATGGGAAAGAGCATGATGGCTAAGTCACTCCACGTGCCCCGTGCCACAGGCCACACTAACCTGCTCTGTCAAAGAAAACCGGCTGCACCGAGGCCACAGCTGGGACTGCTGCCCCATTCTGTTTCTGGTGGTTCAGTGTCATCCTCCCAGGATCCATCTGGGTTTTGCAGGGGCCAGACGGGTGAACTAGACGGAGATTGTTTTTTATTTTTTATCTTGGTGAGGAGAGAGGTCGGCATTACATTCTGAGGCTCCCTCTTGTCCTTCCTCGCTATGATAACCCAGTGTGGGATTGTGCCACCTACCACGTGACCACAGCGGGGTCCTGGGCCCCAGTGGACTCTGGGAGCCAGCCTCGGGCCAGGACTCCCCTGATTGCCTGGCCCCGCAGGCTCACTCGGATGACTGGGTGACGGCATCCACTGGGGTCCTCCTCTACCAGCCCCTGAGCCCTCTGGGTGGTTCCCGTGGCCCAGTGCACATGTGTGTTGGCGAGGACTGGCAGAAGCGTCCCTGAGTGCAGCTCCTGTGGTGTGGCCAGGACCTCCTGCGGGGCTGCCCTCCTGCAGTCGGTGGGCTGCGTCCAGAAACAGCCAGGCTTCTGGAATGTTTCCTGGGCAGCTGCCTCCCACTTCCTGCTCGTGACCTGTCAGCGTCCCATCGTGAGGATTGAGCGTGCTCCCGTCAGTGTGTCCGGACACTGTTCTCAGCCATCTCACTGCTTCTGGGAGTCAGGCCCCGGCAGCCCCTCGATGTCACTCCTGACGATCATAGCCCGCCTGGCTGCGGGCTCCATGCCCGACCTCCCTGTGTCCTGGGGGGCCCTGGCTGGCACACTAACGACCAGCGGGGCCAGCCTGGAGTCCTCAGGGATGCTGGAGCCCTCAGCAGCAGTGCTGGCCTTGGCAGGGGTGTGTGTCTGGCGGCTCCAGAGCCCGTCGTCATCTGGGGGGTGTGGGCTCCCCAGAGTTCTGTCCCCTGGACGAGCCCCCCTTCTCGGAGCCTTCTAATCCCACCTTCAGTGCTGGCCACGCAGGTCTTGCCGTTGCTGCCTCAGTGCAGGCTCTCGCTTTGTCTTTCCTCTGGTACCTGTACTGTTGGCATGTTCCTACCTGGAGCCTGTTGCCAGGGTGTTAACGCCTGTGTCTGAGGAGAGTGTCCCGGTTAGAAATCCTCCTGTACCTGGGTTTGTGCTCTAGCCCCACCTTGGCCCAGCACGTCAGCATTCTGTCGTGTGTGTACTTCTTTGTCCACTTTCTTCAGCACGGAGTCTTAGCAATAGCCCTCTGATTCTGGGGTTTGCCTTCAAAGTTGTCTTGAGTTGGGGCAAACGGCTTTGTAGTCATTCATTAGTCATTGGACGTGAATGACTCTGAGGAGCTCTGAAAGGAGCTGTGACCTGGGCAGGGTGATTCTCAGAGGTACCGAGAGCTCACTGTGGGCAGTCTGGGCGGGTCCCAGTGCCCCACATGTTAAGACGAGGCTCTCACCCCAGACCCTCTTTCCAGCTTTCCCGTATAACCACTTAGCTGAAAATAATTCACTAGTGTTTTCTAAAGGTAAGTCTCCATTTTTCATAGAACTCAGGAGCATCGCGTTGGGAAAGGCCTGGGGCTAGTACAGACCTGGTCTCTGCGGATTCCAGGACCTGTACTCATGTCAGTGCCGCTAGCACGTGTGGCCGGTGGATCTTAAATAAATGAAAATTAACTAAAATTAGGGATTCGGTTCCTTAATCACACTAGCCGTATGTCTCTTACTCAGTGGGCCCTGTGGCTGGTGGCTCCTGTGTTGGCCCGTGCAAGTACGGGACATCCCGTCATGAGCTCTCTGTTGAACAGCACTGCCTGTGATCGTGGGATCTCGTGGCCATCTATACACACACCTTCCAACCTTAGACATCCGTCATGTCCGTTAGAATCTCCTTCCTGAGCTATGCATGCGTACTATTTCCTTTTGCATAGCTTATTAAGAAGACAGGTAGCTGATATGTTTAGTCTGTATCTCCGAAATTCTAATGTCTGATATACAGGGGGGTTAAAATATGGATGAGCTTCTCTTCTGAAAGCTTGAGAAGCATATGTCTGTAGTCACCTGCCTTAGAAAAGAATGCTTGATGTCCAGTGAGGTGTGTGAGACTGCAGATCCTACCTGGTCACTCAGTGACGTGTTGCTAAGTGTACCTGAAAATTGCACTTACTGTTTTATCACCTTTGTTTCTCAAGGAGGAAAGCCAAGCATCTGTGACTTCAGTGGGTCCCGTGTTTCAAGTTCCAATTTCAAAGGCAGTTCGGCTGACTACGAATGATGCCGTAAAGACCACCCTTCTGGTCGAGTTGGACATTTCGGTAAGTTACAGAATGCATTTCGCAGCACAGCTGTTGTCTAGACGTGCAGAGACCCGTGTAGGGGTTCTAGTCCTACAGGGAGAGCGAGTCTCCGACAGGACATCTGGCCTTTTATTCTGGGCCTGTCACTCTCCCCACCTCTCACCTGTGTTCTTTCACTTGGGACGGGCAGTGGGTCAGGGGGGTGGGGGGGTGACTGAAATGAGGACTGACTCGGAGGGGATTCAGCATGAGAGAATTGTGTTGCTGGTTTACTCAACCATGAACGAATCGTGGAACCACAACACCATTTTCCATAGAAAAAGGAAGGTCTTAACCTGTGTGCATCCAGCTAGTTGGAGATGGAGCTCAGACTAGACAGGCATTAGAAGAGCTGATTTTTCAGAGCGCTGGCACACATTCCTTAGAGAATCAACAATAGCGCAGGCCCCCTTGCCAGAGAAAGGATTCTGTCAACATTTCTTATCCATTTTCAGGGAGCGCCATGTCCTGCTTTTCTGAACTCCATCCACGAGCCCCTGCCCAGCCCTGCCCCCAATCCATTGACCTCAGGTTAAGAAACTGGCAATCCTGAAAGCTCAGTGCTGGAGTACCTCTTCAAGGTCGTGTAGCTCAGCCCTGTATTTTGATGATGGTCCTGAGACGTTCAGTGGCTTGCGATTTCAGAAAAGTCAGGGCGCATCAAGGCTGCTTGTATAGATTTCATTGAACTTGGAAAAAAAAGAAATACGACGGGCATCAAAGCTAGATGGTTTTGCTTACACACTGTTGTGTAGTTCCATATTTCTTTTGAACGTTTTAATCCATATTGTTAAATGTTCTGTAGACACCAAAGCATTTTAGTTTTCATTCTGCAGTTCTACACTGTTGTCCTAGAGAGGCAAGGGTTGGCCAGTTGGGGGGTGCAGTGCGTCTGCCTCACAGGCTAGGAATGTGTGTGGCCAGAGGCCCCCCACTTCTCTGATCTGTGTTCTGCACCTCTAAAGGGACACGCTGTCGGGAGTGGCTCCTTCTCCAACCCGCCTTTGCTCACAGCCAGTACCAAGCCAGATGGTTTGACATTCTCTGCTCATTAAGGAAACGGTAGCGCCCTCTCCCACCCCGATTCCTCCCCAAAGGAGAGGAAGTTGAAAACCAGTGCTGCCGATAGCACTGCGCTCAATGTTGTGGGCGTGTGTGTGTTTTCGTAGAGGGATGTTTACGTGGATTATTACTAAGACGCTGCTTACTGAAGTCCTTACTCTGCACAAATGAGGAGGGTCTTCATTCCAGTCTGCAAATACTCAATGGTACAAAGCAAAACACTGGATTACTACGGAATTGCATTTGTAAAATAACTCTTATAAAAGGATGTCTGTTCAGTTAGTTGGGCTTGTTAGATTTTTGCAATTAGAATGATTTTTTTTCTAATTCATGTTTTTAAATAGTCATATAATAAAAACTGATTTTGTTACCCAGAGCTGAAACTCTTGAATTTATCTAGAATGTTTTTGTTTCATGCTCTTCTTTAGGAAACGGAGTTTACCTATCAGCCTGGAGATTCCTTCAACGTGGTCTGTCCCAACAGCGAGTCTGAGGTACAGAGCCTGCTCCAAAGACTGCAGCTCTCAGACCGAAGGGAACACCATGTCCTCGTGAGAATTAAGGCAGACACCAAGAAGAAAGGTAAGTCCTTGATCTACTTCTGAGAGTGTCCTTGGCAGCAAAGCAGAGGTGAGAAATGCGCCCCCCCCCCCCCCCCCCCCCCCCCCCCCGTGCCGTTCAGCATCTGGGGGTCCCTCGGTGTCCTCGGGTCCCTGTCGGCCGCTCAGACAGGCAGAGGCTGGTGTTAACTGGTTTCTCGGCCTTCATGGCAGTCACACTGAATGAGATGATGATGGATTTTACTTTTGTTGGATACTTATCTACATGAAAAGGGAATGTAACTAGTTTGGAGAAGCAGCTTGTTTAGTTGGGCTGATTTGTTGGTTTGCTTTTTGGAATCAGTGTTATGTTGTTTCTAAGTTCATGTATTAAAATGTCATACAATGGAAACTTGTTTATTATATGAGCCGTTTTAAAAAGGTATTTTCCTGTTCTGTTTATCCTAGCATAGTATTGCTTATTTTAATGTAAATAATTGCTTTTTCTAGAATTAAAGGAAGTTAGTTTTTTAGTTATTTGCTCAGTCTTGAACCGAAGCTCAGTTTTAGAATGTTTAATGCGAGTCCTGCAGTGCTAATGGCCCACAGCTTTGTTGGCTTTGTGTTCCTTGGTTTGGGATAATTTCCCTTTCATTTGTTTGGCATGCCTAGATTTGGTTGCTATGGCTAATTATGCTGTTGACATTATAATTCTTTTATTTTTTTGTAAGGTACGTTTTTTTTTCTGCTCTATTTTTTGGGGGAAATTTTTTGACTGAATAAACATCGCTACAAATCATATTGCAATTTGATAGCACTACAATATAAAGTATTACCGTTACTGTGTTTTTAAGAGTGCAAAATATTTTATTGTTTATTTTCTGTGTTGTGAACGCCTTCCTGTCTACCTGCAAAGGAGCAGCCTTGCCCCAGCATATCCCCGAGAAGTGTTCTCTCCAATTCATTCTTACCTGGTGCCTTGAAATACGAGCAGTTCCTAAAAAGGTATTTTTCTTTCTTTGGGTAACTGTTTACAAATATGCTTTGCTCTGTGTTGGATTTACTAAATAGGTCTGGTATTTGCCCTTTGAAGTCTTAGAAAATATGGTCTTCACAGCATGTTTTCAAAATTAGTTCCCAAGGGTTTGTGGTGTCTTTATAATTGTCATAGACATGCATTTTTATGTTGCGTTTATATTGAAATTTTATGTTTACTATTGAAATGAGATTTCTTAAGTAGCACTTTTTTTAGTCTTGCTTGATGTAGCACATTAAATAGTGACAAAAGGGACGTAGGTGACCTGGTTACCCAGCTAGCTGCACACTGACACTTGAACGAATGGCAGGAAACTTAGGAGAATGTAGACTTCGCCCTCCTACTTGCCACCTGTTTATTATTGTTAAGCTTCTTGTTGTGTAAAACTTCACAATTATTGTTAAGTCAGAATTCTTCAAGAAAAATTGAAGGGCTTTCGTAGGCTACGTTGATGTTTCGATGAATTTGGAATAGAGCGATCAATCCAGTAGATGTCAGTATTATGCCAGGAGCATTATTTAAAAAGCAAACAAACAAACTTGTGAGGCTTTCTTCTAACCATGTCCCTCAAGTAGATGTTAATGGGTAAAACCCCCAACCTGTGCTTCGCCAAACTGGGATTGCCGGTGGCATAAAGAGTGCTATGATTAGGCCACCCGCCGCCGTGCAGGTTTTTTCTTTTATTAATGTGTTGTATTTGTCCCCTGTGGGAAGCAAACTGTTCTAGAGACATGCTCAGTCTTAGATATAATATGAGCAATTTTGGAATTCACTGTGATGAAATCTTTTTGATTAAATTCAATACATTCAGAATTTTAGTTCAATTCTACCATTTTTTAAATTTCATAAAGTATAGATATAAAAATATTTTTTATTACAAAAGTAATACGCTCACTAAAAATTCCAGACACAAAAATAAATAATTCAGGAAGTGATAGACCTTTATAATCAAACTTTTATAATGCTTGAATTTTGTTAAAAAAAACAAAGCAAAATAGAAAACGAGGTCCTATAGTCTATGTACTGTTCTGTAACATGCCTTTTCACATAAAAAGAAATCAATAGTGTGTATATCCTAACATGGAAATACATTGGAGATATTTTTAACAGATGCTGTGGACACAGCATAATTAAGTTGTTGATTTAATCATTGACTGCTGGTTGTTTCCAGTTATTCACTGGAAACACTGGAAGGTGAACATTCTTACACTGTATTCATTTTTTCATACCTGTTTGACATAGTTTTTTAAAACAAATTACTTGGCATAGAATTGCTACTTTAAAAATACTTGCATTTTAAATTTTAGTAATGTTTGTCAGCTTGTTCTCTACAAACGGTGCAGTATTTCCTATTTTTGTACCGTAAAGTTGCTGTAATTCAAATGTGAAAAGTCTTAAAGGATTTACGATTGCCACTATTTTACTGTAACTTAGGAAACTGTGCTGACTTGGGAAAGTGATGCCGTGTTATTGGTAAACTTACCTGACCACAGAGCCACGCAGACTGCGTGTTCGTTCATTCCACAGCCTGTCCGAGCGCCTGTTCTGGGTCCGATACCACGAGCAGGCCACGCCATGTGTTAGTGTCTGCGTAGCTGAGGCAGGACTTCTGGGCTAAGCCATTGGGAACCCGTGACCCCCGCAGAGCCGCCGGGTCCAGGCCACGGTGTCTGAGCTGTGGGATAAAACATGGCAGAGCCGAGTAGCATTTCCGAAGCAGGTTACTTGCTGGAGTGCTTAGTTCCTGAAGCACCTTCGGTAACAAGAACCGTGCCTGCCGTGGAATGGATAAGTGTGGCATTGCGTGCAGACCCAGAATCATTAGCAAGCTTGGTCTTCGGTCCACAAACTTGCACTTGGTTCAGTCTTTGAGACGTGGGATTCGGGACTTTGTTTTGCTTTATTCGTTCATGTTTTCCTCTTTCTGCGGTGCACCTGAGGGGGGCCCTTGTTCTGGCCCTCCTGTCCCTGCAGCCTTCTATCCCAGGCCCACATTTCTCTTCACCCATATTGCACTGCACGTGGTCCCCAAGTTTTGCCTGCTCCTGTGCCGTCACATGGCCATGCCATCTGGTCAGCCATTGTTCACTTCCTGTGTTTCGTGGGGCCACCTTCGGCGCAGGCGTGCATGCTGGGCAGCCCCTCACGTCCTGTGCGTGCCCCCGTCGGGGTAGCTAGCGTTTGCACACTCGTTACTCCTGCACAGCTCTCACTGGCCTGTGCAGCCTTACAGGCACGGCATGTCATCTTCCTCCCAGTGCAGTGCCTCACCCGCCCAGCGCCTGTCACGTAGAAAGCACTTAGCAGTTGTCAGATGAATGCAGACGTCTGCGTTGTCATTCATCACCAGCCAGGGCAAGGCCAGGGTTGTGCCCTGAGCTAGTGGTCACTTGTGAGGCTTGGTGATGGTCCTTAGTCACATGCACCAGACGTGGAATTTCAGGTCATACTTGTGACTGATAAGGTCGCTTTAGGATCTTGGAAAGGTGACCAAAAATAGAACAGTAAAGTCGTTTTTGCTAACAGGCTGACATTAAAACAACAGCAAAATAAGTTCTCTTTTCCTGACCACACTCTGAGCAGCTCTCTCACTTTTTCTTGGATAATCGGGTATATCCCCAGGTGGATACTGACGAATATTCTCCCACCTGTAACCACAGCGCACGGTAATTTCGGTCTGCTTCCCTTGCTTTGGCCACAGGCGTTTCTGCGGGCCCTGGAGGGCTGTACCAGCGATGGCGCGGAAAAGCGAAGGTTGCAAGAGCTGTGCAGCAGGCAGGGGGCGGCCGACTACAACCGTTTTGTAAGAGATGCCAGTGTCTGCCTGTTAGACCTGCTGCTGGCTTTCCCATCCTGCCAGCCACCGCTCAGCCTCTTGCTCGGTGAGTGGTCTCGGAGCCCCAGGGCAGCCTCTGGGCACAAACAGCGAGCTCTCCTATCGCCCTTTGAATTCTATGCAGGCGCTGGGGACACGTCTCAGTGATCCGGAGGTAAACACCTTACAGTTTGTCTTCCGGGGGCCTGGGCATCTGAAATGCCATCCAGAAGTCCAAGAATCCCTCTGCCACCTCTTTCATTTATTCCTTTTTACTTCTACCATTGTCACTATCGTTTTCTCGTTCAGTGTACCCGTCTTAACTCTTTTTTTTGCTCAGCATTCAGCCTTTTTCAATTAATTTTACTGTTTTTTTAGAAACATTTAGCCTAATTTTATCTAAAAGTGAGCTTTCTAAGAAAAAATTTTGTTTCAAAGATAATGACCATCAGGGTTAATTGGAGGTTGATGAAGTGTGTGCTTTGTGTGCAGGAAACAGAAGTGTCCCCATCTGGCCAAATCCAGATTTGGGGAGCAAAGAGGGACTCCATGTCGTACCAGTACAAGGCCTCCCTCAGGGTGGTTCTAGGCGTGTGTTAGGCTTGGGGGAGACCCGGCACAAAATACTCAGATGGAAGTTATCCTGGCTTTTGCTCATTTGTCTCGGGGTTCTCAAACTCCAACTGGAAAATTTACGATCCTCCCTGAGGGTCTCGTGTCGGGGGCGGGGAGGTGCTTTCAGAGGCGGCTCAGGAAGGGACTGGAGACTTTTACTAGGACAGTGACTACAGGAATTTTAAGGATTTTTAAACCTTTAATGACTTTCCTGTGCTTGTAATTTTGTCACCTTCTGTCTGTTTTCCTGTAGTGGTAAGTAGTAAAATCCTTAAAATTTGCCTTTGTCTTTGTTTTTGGTGACAGGAAAACATGTTTTGTGCTTTTTGCTGTTAGGCCAGCAAGGTCCTTTTCTTGCCCAGTATGATTAAGGACCCTCTCCTTTAGAAGTCAGGCCCTGCTTTCTTTTCCTTATGATTCTGTTCTCTTTCCTCCTCCTGAAGAGGGTGAAGCAGTTACGCGCTGAGTGAGGCTCCGCTGCCCTGCTCTCCCACGTTCACACAGATCATGGCCGTGTCTCAGGGCCAGCATGGGCTTGGGGCCGTGACACGGGCAGGAAGTCACATGGCGTCGGCGACCTCTGGGTCATAGAGGAATCGGTTTCAGGTCTTTTCATGGGTTTTCTCTCACCTTTTTAAAACTTAGGTATCATTTATTGCATAGTTATGTAAAAAACGAATAAAGGCATTGAGACTTATAAAAATTTAAATTACTTTCCAATTTCCTTAAGAAAGCTTAATATTTCTAAAGCTTAGTATTAAGTTGAGCTGTCTGAAAACTCTTTTTATATTTATTGAAATAGCCTTTTTGGGAAGGTCTTTCCATTTTTGCTAAATAATTATTACAAACATGTTGAAAATTTTTACTGTTACGAATACTTGACATTGAAAAATTCCAAAGCTTGTTAGTGGACAGTACGTATTCAGGTATTAATTCCTTAACATTCTTTGAAAGAGCACCTGTGTATCTTGAATCCACCGAGTTTGTGGATAATTTGATTTAAAATGTCCATCACTACACTCCCATTTTTGTTGTTGTTGTTATGTAAATATAAGAAGGAAGACTATTTCAAGCCTAAGTATTTCCCATAATTCTTAAGGTAGTGGTCTTTAATCTTTTGGAGTCATGGTTTTATTTCAAATCTGAAAACTGAACACTCTGCCCAGAAAACTGCGCACGTGCACACACACACACACACAGACACACGCGCGCACGCACACACACACGCACACACAGAAAATACCATGGGCT
The DNA here is from genome assembly GCF_004115265.2 of Rhinolophus ferrumequinum. Lineage (NCBI taxonomy): Eukaryota > Metazoa > Chordata > Mammalia > Chiroptera > Rhinolophidae > Rhinolophus > Rhinolophus ferrumequinum. The sequence goes on from NC_046290.1 coordinate 4,983,221, forward strand.
CCTTGACCCTGACGTCCACTCGTGGATCCTATTCTTAGCATCCTTTGGTTTAAGAAACCAGCCTTTAGGTAGAAATACTGGTTTCAGATTAAGGAAACACAGTAGGTCAGGTTTCCTTTAGGAAATGGAAGAAAGTATTCAGTAATATTTTACTTAGACTCAGTGAATTGAAAACTAAAACAAATTATTTTGAATATTCTAAATAAAACAAATCAAATCAGAACTTGAATTTTTTACCACTTATGTACAATTTATTTTCAGTCCCAGTGACTTCTTAATTGTTTTTTTTTCCTAGAACATCTTCCTAAGCTGCAGCCCAGACCATATTCATGTGCAAGGTACTGATATTCCTTAACATAATATGTGGCATCTTTCTCCCAAAATGTTACGAAGCTCTGACTTCCAAATCCTTAGTAGCTACAAACCCATCAATGAAAACTTGCCGGATTTGCAGAAGACATGAACCAGCATGACGGAATGAAGCAGACGTGTCTCAGGACTCCTGTGCTCCAGTGGCTCAGAGAGTGGGGGTCTTCAGTGGCCCCCATGCTCCAGACCCGTGTTCCCACTGGGGCCTTCCCTGCTGCCACTACTGGTGCACCCCCACCTTCACTGGGCAGTGGGGGAGGTGGGAAGAGACAGGAAAGATTGTACACATCTTACATTGTCTTGAAGGCAAACAGGTCATTAGAAACTTTCCTGAATGGCGTCACAAAATGAGGGCAGGGCCGGGGGCTTTTACGTAGCAACAGAACTCGCCCTCTGAGGAGTTGGAGGTAGATTAGAGAGAGCCCTTTAGGAGACGTCCTCACTGCCGTAAAGAAGCCGTTCGCCCTTTACGTGTTGGTCCTAACAGTTGAAAAACGCATCTGTGTCTTTGCAGCTCAAGTCTGTCTCACCCGGGGAGGCTTCGCTTCATTTTTAATGTTGTGGAGTTTCTGTCCAGCACGTCGGAGGGTGTGCGGAGAGGCGTGTGCACGGGCTGGCTGGCCTCGCTGGCTGAGTCCCTTCTGCTTCCCGATGGCGGGAAAGCCCGGGCTGCACAGGTACTAGGAGTGTCCGCTCGGGATCGTTACAGTTCTGTCCCTTCCTGGCTAGGAGAAGCATGGAGTCTCCCCTGCGTGTCCGTTACCACCCGATTATCCAAAGGGAGACGAATGCCATCCTTGAATTTTAAAATCCCTGTGGGAACGTCAGGAAAATGGACTTTCACCTCCTATTAAATGGTCCATGCATTTTGTAAATGTATAAAGCATGAATTTTATACAATACAGTCTTTTCTCCTTGCATGTCATACACATAAAAAACAGAACCTTTTCTGTTAATATTCTTGGTCCATGTCCTTCAGTTTGGGTTGTAGGAGGTCACCTGCCCCTGTTTCATCACTTTTCGTCAGAGCCGTGGTGTGCAGATTCCACATTAGTGCTGTGGCTGCCGAGACATCATGTGGGCTTGCCTTTAAAGTACGTGAGAGGAGACACTGCTTTTTTTTTTTTTTTGAAGAAACGGGGCACATTTACATGTAGACTTAGTGACATGTTGTATGTTTTAATACAGCACTCAGCTAAACCTCATTCAGGACCATGTGCATAGGGGACAATTTAAAGTCCCTCCCATCCATAAGGATGATTGAAATTAAAAACAACAATAACAACAACAACTTCAGGCTTTATTGTTAAATCCTCTTTCTCTGTGATACTGAAGAAATTAACGTGTTATTTGTAGCATTATCTAATGACTGGTTTGGTTGCTATAAGTTATCAGAGTTGAAAAGGTCATTGCCCTTAGGGGGAATTAAAACCTGGTGTACACTTGAGAGGCTTAAGGGAAAACTACTGCTGAAATTGCCCTTTAACTTGGTATTTTCCTAGTCTGCAGCCTCAAACAGAGGTGGTGTGTGTGTGTCCGTCCCCGTCCCCGTGTCTCCTTACCCCTCTGTACTCCTAGATTGGTTATGTAGCAACAAAATATGGAGAACCTGAGAAAATTCATTTTTTGGAAAGGAATATTAGAGTAGTGACATAAAAGTATCATGTCACTTAATGAATATATAGAAATAGCGGGTGATCTCCAGAAAGTTAAAAAATACAAGTATATCCATAACTTATCACAATACCAGATAGGGATGCCTTTCACGTGTTCTTTCTCTCCTCACGCCCTTTTCTTCGCCCTTCCTCCCCCACTTTAACAGATTTGTATTGACTGCCTAACATTCAGACACCACAGGTGCAGATAGAACGGATACCATTTAAAACTGTAAATTTCACGGTGCTTAGCAGAACCATATTTTATTAGGAAGTGTAGAGAATGTTAGCAGCATGACCCACACAGGCCCTCCCCCGACTGGTAGGACAGAGGTTTTCAGATGTTCCCGCCCCTGGGGCGGTGGCCAGCCCCTCCCATGGGTGTTCAGCCTGCCCAGGGAAACCTGAGCAGGAGCCCTGGCCTGATGGCCTGGCATGGCTGCCTCGTGCCCCCCTGCGGCTCCTTCCCTGTGATGTAAGGACAGGATGGTCCAGGCCGGGCCTGCTCCTGGCGCTTGGATCCCAAGTGAGGGGCAGCCAGGGAGCAGAGCCTGCCTGCACCTTTAAGGAGAGCTAGAGCACGAGTCTGGAGCTGTAGCCCTCCTAGGCTTCCTGCAGGACCCGCTGGCTTGTCTCCTCAGTCGTCCTGAGGACGTAGAGCTCCAGGTAGCAGTCCTGCCACACCCGTCGTGTCCCGTCTGACTGCTCCCTGGCACTTGCCGTTACCCATCATCATTTGTGGGGTATGTGTTTGTTGATCTGTATCTTTCTTTTCCACCGACCAGAATGTAAGTCCCGTGAAGACAAGGGTTGGGTTTTGCTCCTTTCTCTCCCTAGTGCTTGTCATGCTACCTTCAGTAAAATAGTGAAGTGAAAGTCAAGTGAACGGGGCTAATGTGACTGCAGTCTCATTCCAAAACGAGAGCAGTCCTCTGACACCACTCTGCCAGTTCTTCACTTAAAAGGGATAGTGTTCATCCTGTTGATGAACTTGATATGATTTTCCTTGAATTAAAGGTTGAAATATACCAGCATGGAATATAAGTGGATTCCTGTCATTCCTAACTCTCAGTATCGCCATGTTGCAATCTTGCATATCTCACCAATCGTGCATATTGCAAAGTGAAATGAAGAGAAATATATTTTCAAATTGATTCCTTGTAAGAATCCCTGCCTGGCACATGATTTAGAAGAAAAATCTTTTGAAATTTTAGCACAAAGGTCTTCTCTGCATCACTTGTTCCTTTAGTTTTGCACAGAAACGAGTAACACTGGACCCAGATTAACAGATACAGCACAGTTCCCTAGCAAGGAGCAAGCCCTTCCTTTCTCTTTCAGGTGCTTAATTTTCACTTGAAACTTTTCACCCTGTCTCGATGTTAATCTCATTGCCCCGTACGTGCAAACATGAAGCATCAGGTCTCCATTTTTTCTGGATTTCTCCATCATGTATACGGTGGGTTCATACTAGGAAGCAGATTGTATTCATGGGACTAGAAAGATAATTTGACGATTTCTCACCAGTGTTCTACCGTAGGAATATCTTGCCTGTCATTTTTCAAACATCGTTGATTTGGATGAAAAATAATTTGCAGGGCAGACTTGTTTCTTTCTCTGTAGTGACAAACGTGTCATGGTTTCAATAAGATTTAATGCTGCTATTTAATAACACTTCTTTGAGGGGAATTTACACTGATTTCTTCAGCAAGGATCATCTTGGTTATGTGCTTTTGTCTCGGTTTTCTTTCACACACGTGCCCATTGGTTTACTATTCCAGATACCCATCTCTCCTCGAACAGCAAACTCTTTCCACTTACCAAGTGACCCCTCAGCCCCCATCATTATGGTGGGTCCAGGAACTGGCATCGCGCCCTTCATTGGCTTCCTGCAGCACAGGTACGTGCTTAGTGTGGCCACGGATGCCTGGTGATCCGGGCGGAAATGTATAATACAGAGCTTCTTTGTTTCTTCAGCGGTTTTTAGGATATTGGACTTCGGTCGTAAAACTTCTATTAAAAAAAAATGATTATCAGATGTGTGATGGCGTAACATAATTTGTCACCACGGGAAAAGTAAACACAGATGTCTCCTGGAGATCTTACGTTGTGCTGGGACTTCCCTTTTACTGCAGCACTTCTTTTTCTCCCCTGCTGCACCATCATTTCTAGCATGTGCAGTTGGGGACAGATTTCAAGCATAGCTCTATGCTACAGTAATGTGCAGGCTGTTCCATCTGTAACTTAAGTATTAGGTTGGTGCAAAAGTAATTGTGGTTTTTGCCATTTTTAACATTTTAAACCACAATTACTTTTGCACCAACCTAATAGATAAACTCAGTGGTAACGGATCCACGGATCCAATTAGACCAAAAGTTTCAAAGTTAAACCCCAAAGTTAAATCAGTAATTTTCAACAGAATGACAGTAACAGACGTAACATCGTATCAGGACAGAACTATTTGGTATAAAATAAATAAATAAAATTGTACTTCTCTCACGGTTGGTGAAATAATGAAAGTTCTTATATACTATTCCCAGATGGTGTAGTTAACACCTTTTGTACGTAGCCTGTTGTTTTGTTTTAGAAAGCAAAGGAGGGATGACAGACACTCAGTGTGTCTCATGGGTGCCCATTTCTGACACCCCGCAGCAGACTCTGTCTTTTAAAGTCCTGTGCCACTTTTCCATTGCATTAATTGAGAATTAATTTTATTCCTAAAATAGCCATTAGTATTTAATGTAGAAATTAGTGTAGGTGTCACAATGTGATGTTTTGAATGGTCCTTGTAGCAGTGTCCTATCGAGCTCATACATGTCTACAGCTCACAGAGACACATACTTGTCATGTCTGCTGGAGTGGCTGAGGCTCCCGGCCAAGAATACAGTGTTCATTCAGGAAATGAACTTTCAGTGACAGCAGACGTGGATTTTACAGACCTATCTGGGTTTGTTGGTATTTCCTGGCTAAAGAGATTAATGGTACACATTTTTCTATGTCAAACATCTCAACTTTCTTTTAAACCTAGAGAGAAACTCCAAGAACAACACCCAGACAGACACTTTGGAGCGATGTGGTTGTTTTTTGGCTGCAGACATCGGGATAGAGATTATTTATTCAGGTACTCTACATACAGTTCTAGTATCGTCAGACCCAACCGAGGGTTGCAGTCCTCTTTGCAGACTTCTTCACCTGCAAATTACAGACCACCTACTGATCCATTATCTGCTGTGTTTCAGAGAAGAGCTCAGACATTTCCATAAACGTGGAATCCTCACTCACCTGAAGGTTTCCTTCTCCAGAGACAGTCCTGCGGGCGAGGAGGAAGCCCCAGTAAAGTATGTGCAAGACAGCCTGCGGCTGCACAGCCAGCAGGTGGCAGGGCTGCTCCTCCAGGAGCATGGACACATTTACATATGTGGGTAAGTGCCAGCTGGGCGGGGCAGTCAGGGACGTGTGGTCAGGGACCAGGGCACCAAGTGGTGCCACCAATCCAGACACCTACAGATGACATACTTCATGAAAGACAGGAATAGAAAGCAGGTTCTGAAATGACTGACATACCTTTAACAGCCAAGAAGTTGTCATGGAAACAGTGGTGAAAATTGTTGCTTTGGGCCATGCTTTGTGCCATTTTAAATACATGGCTTTAAGCCTCTGAAGGTCACAGTCTGTGCTGAGACACTAATCATTTAACTCGAAGTCTCAGGACTGATTTTGTTGATCTGAGAATGTGTGATTGGTGCGCTGACCTAACTAAGGAAAGATGCTGAGGTTTCAGCTTGAGAATGGATGCCAGAATCCTTTTTCTTCAAGGCGTAGTTTGTAAGGTCTGTGTTGGCATAGCCGGAGTCATTCTTATGTTAATTTTGTCTCCTTTCTGAGGCGAGGGCTGTTAGAGAAACCCAAAGTGGCCATAGAAAATAAAAGTTTTAGGAACTTTGCTACTTAGTTTAATGGGACTCGAAAAAAATCTTGCTAATTAAAAAGGAGGTTTGAAATAAGAAATTACTCTTTGTTATCCTGACATATCCCTGACATTTCACACATTTCTAAGTAACCAAGTCAGATTTGTTTGGTTTTGTTTGTTTGCTTTTTACACTATGATACAGAAAAAGAAATGCAGGCATAGTGAATTAGAATACATGTAAGTATAATTGAAACGAGTCTCATAAAACAAAAGTTTTTCTATTTATTTTTATGACACATTCTGGTAACTTCTATTCTGTTTCAATTGTTTAATTTTGAGAAAAGCTAGCTTTGGCTACCAGTTGATTTCATGACCCGTTAATGGGTTTTGACTCTCAGTTGAAAAGCACGGCTTTAGGTCGATGCTGGATGTTGTGTTCATTTACATTCAGCTTTTAATTAAGTACTTGATCTTCTTTTTGTCTGTGGAGGGCAGTCAGTGATCAAATACAGTGGAGTTTGGGTGCGCCTTTAAATAATAGAGGCAGAACCCATGGTTCAGGTACAGGAGCCGCTGATCATCGAGAATGGCGAGAGCATCTTAAACGTCTTACGACGAGAACCCAGACGTAGTCCTTCCCGACCGCTGGCGCTTCCCTTTTCACATCTGTGGGGGACATGATAGAGTTCATACTGTGGTCAGTGCTGAGGGCCCCGGATGAAACCCCACAGCCTTTGTCAGGGACCAGCCCCCGGGGACGCAGGGCCAAGAAGAGCAGACAGGATAGCCATGGAAGGAGTGAACTTGACCCTAAGTCCAGGGGACAGTACATGCCAGCGAGATAGACAAGTCAGAAGAAGACGGGACCAGTGCCGTGGCACCTGGCGGCCACTGGTGGTGACCTGGGAACGGGCTGAGGGGTAGAAGCTGTGTTGCCATGGGGGCGGGGGTTGTGGATGAGGAAGGTCAGCAGCCACTGCAGACAGCTTTTTAAAGAAACTACCACGAGGGGCAGGGCAGGCTGCGTTCTGCCGTGTTAGGGTCCTGGCCGACACTTGTATTCATTCAGCAAACATTCCAGTGCCTTGTGAGTGCCTGGTGCTGATCAGGGGTGAGGGAGACAAAGGTAAGTGAGGTGCACCCCTCCCCCCACACGCGTGCTCCCTGGCGGCAAAGCCACAGCCGCAGGTGCTGACAATACAGCTAGTGCCATTCCTGGGCCTGCTGGGGCTCTGGGGAGGGTACTACCCATCCTGCCAATGAAAAGAGCTGAGACGGCACAGGGAAAGGGCCAGGCACGCAGAAGTTCTGAGTAACCTGTCTGTTAATCTGTGTGCGCGTGCGCAAGCACAGGAAGGCTTAGACGGGTCAGAGGTTGTTGCCCTCGGCTGGCAGGTCCCACTGTGCGCCATGAGAAGGGGGAGGGGTGACAGGTATCGCAGGAGCCACCCCCAAGGTCCTTGGAGACTTAAGAGTTAGGCTGCTCCCAGGAAGTGGACGCCTTAGAGGACTGTAAGCTGTGACCTATGTGGTCGGCTGTGCGTCTTAGAATGGTCACTGGTGAAGGCCGCTGTCCAGGTGCAGAGTGACAGGTGCCTGGGGCTCGCAGACCTGTTGGGACACTTTCCAGAGAAATGGAGGGAGGACTAGGTGGAGGGATAGTGGAGTCAAGGGGAATTAGATTCGTGAATTAAAGAGGATTTGTACAAAGTGTCTTTCTTAAACATTGATACTATTTTTTTCCCTAGAGATGCTAAGAACATGGCCAAGGATGTAAATGATGCCCTTGCAGAAATAATAAGCAAAGAGGTTGGAGTTGATAAGCTAGAGGCACTGAAAACGTTGGCTACTTTAAAAGAAGAAAAACGCTATCTTCAGGATATTTGGTCGTAAAATCAGAAAATGAAGAGGATTACGTTTTTTTGGTTGAAAGTACTAAAAGACAACTTTATTGAAGCTTGAGACTTTCAATTTTTAAAGTTAAATTTTTTTTTAACTTTATTTGGAGGAAGTAGGGTGGGGAGTGGAGCACTAAACAATGTAGCAAACTTCTGGTTCGGATTTCCAACACACGCCCCAGCTTGTAGGCCCCCTGAGCTGGGGTCGGCCCTCACTCCCCCAGCACGTCCAGGGGTCCAGGGTCCGCTCTGCGCCCCAGCACGTCCAGGGGTCCAGGGTCCGCTCTGCGCTCTGTGTCTTGGGGACTTCAGAGACCTCAGGGTTCACAGGGCGTCCGTCTGCACATGGGAGGCCGCCCGGCACTTAGGTGGGCACTGGCGTCCCCTGGGTAGTTAAATCTTGTGATTTTTTTTTTTTAATATGAAGGTTTTTTTAATGTGAAAATAATTTATTCTTATATGAAAAATACCACAAAGAGTATTCATATTAATGTAGTAAAATTGCACATGTGCAGCATATGTGATTACATGTGTATGTAACTATATGAAATGGTTGTTTATTACCAAAACTGTATTTCTGATAAAAAAGTATTTTAAGGTAATGCGTATAGAGATTTTTTTTTTTAGGATGCTAAAAATGTGAAATATATTTTGAAATTCTATTTTGGCATATGATTTATCACAATTACTTGTTTTTAATAGCAAAGTTCCAGAGTTTAGGAGAATTTGCATTCAACTTACAGATGTGAGCAAACACACATTTTAGTAAAACTAGCTTTTTTCTTCTGTCCTCCCCTCCCCCCCGGAATCTTCATTTCTGTTCCTTTTGGAACTCCTGCCTCCTGCCCTATGAGGACACAGCAAGGCGGTGGCCATCTGCACCCTAGAGGTGGCCCTCACCAGGACCCGGCCTGGCTGGCACCCTGGCCGTGGGCCTCCAGAACTGAGAGGAATACATGTGTTGTTTATAAGCCCCCAGCATCTGGTATTTTGTTATCGCAGCCCGAAAGGACTGCGACAGTCCTCGGTGACAAATTCCCTCCTAAAATTTGTCAAAACAAAACCAAATGTAAAGGGATTGAATACCTTTCCTTCTAGGCGCTAGTATATATTGTTTTGGGTGTTTTTTTGAGATTGGCATTTAGAAAACAAATCTCTATGTGTCAAAGGCTTTAGGTCTTTTAGAAAAAGATCTGAAGGTTAATCTTAAGGTTTGATAAGGCTTTATGGCTCTTTGTTCCATTCTCTAATCTCATTTTGATTTTATAATAGAAACAAACCTAAAGAAAAAAATAATGCCATATGAAAACATATCATGCATGTGACCTGAAAACAGATCCATAAAGAGAAAGTGACAATGACGGTGGGTTCTGGAACCTGGCCTGAGCCGTCTTGTTTATGTACCACATCAGGTTATTCTGTCAGATGCTGTTAGACACCAAGTTTCAGGTGGGTAGAGAGCGACAGATGATAGCATAGATCTCAGTCCAGATTCTGCCACACGGGCAGATATTTATTAAAAATGTCTCAGCAGTCAGGCCCAAGGCAGCTCCTACCGCCTGTCCTGAGAGGCTCCAGCTGTCTCTAGGTGCTCCAGCCTTGTCCTGCATGAAAATTTAATTCAAAGTGGTTGTGAGTGTGTCAGGGACAGGATTTTGTTCCTCTTGTCAACTTGAGCTGTCTTCCGACTCAGTGGTGGATGTGGTGCTGTTACATTTTAGGGTTAAGCCTCAGGCGCTACTGTAAGGTGGGGGGGGTGGTGTCTGTGTGTGTGTGTGTGTGTGTGTGTGTGTGGCGGTGGGGGGGGTGAGGGCGGTTACCCATAATCGGTGAGATGAACAGAAGAGCGCGTAGCTGTCACAACATGGCTTTCCTCGTTAGAATGCTAACTCACCAACATACGTGCTGAAGTATTCTAACCTGAATTAGACACCATAACACTGGATCACTGCTTAGTCATAAACTGTCAGGTAAAATCTGAGATTTGAACTTCACAGTTAGCAACCTGGATGATGCATAGGCTGCATCCAGCAAACTGAGCACCCACACTGGTTCCAGGTATACTTGAAACCTTTTTTTAAAATTGACCATGAAAACTCAACAAATTGCATAAGTTACGGCATTGTGCTCTGACCCTAATGGAATTGAAAATCAACCACAAAAAGCAACCCACAAAGGCCACAGCAAAGAATCGTACGTGCCAGTGATTCGGGGCATCAGGAGGAAATGAAAGTGGACTGCAGACTATTTGGGGGTGGTTTAGGGTACTGGAGGTACCGTGGGATGCAGCCCAGGTACCAGAGGGCCGTCTCATTCACCTCACAGATCCTGAGCGCCCCTTTCAGGTGCGGTGGACGCAGCGGTGAGCAGAAAGCGCCTTGTTCTCGGGGGAGCTGAGCTCCCTGCGTTGAGGGGAGACGAATAAAACAGTTCCGTGATGTCAGGTGCTGAAGGCTAGGAGGGAGGGTCCGTCCAAAGGGGATTTGGTGTGCTGTGTTGAAGGGGCTGGGCAGACAGACAGACACTTGTCAGGGAGCGTCACCTGAGAAGGGAGGTGGGGCAGCTGCCGGTGAGGACTTCCTCGGGCAGAGAGGACAGGAAGGAAATGGGGAGGTGGAAGATGCCTTGCCTGAGGCCATCCTGGATTTGGGATTTTACTCTGAATAAAGTCCTTTGACTAGCTTACATCCTGAAGGGCGTCCTCGGGTTTTTTCTCTGAAAAAACTTCCGACAGCATTTTGGGTTTGAGACTAGTTAAACACGGGTGAAGCTTAATGATACGCACGCCTCCTGGCCTGTTTCCCTTCACGGCAAGAACTCGGACTGGCAGGCTTTGTGGAAGCCTGCGCCACGTCATCTGCCTTTGAGGAAATAGGGCACCTTTATCAATATTAGCAGCTGGGAAGGCGTTTTCACCTAAGCACAGGCATTTTGACAATGATCCATAGATGAGTTAACGCCTGTAAAATGCTAGAGCTATGCCTCATAACAAAACAAGGATTTGATTTCAGAAGAGCGTGTGACGTATGGCAAGGTCGTTTGGTAGGTTTTTAGTGCCCTGCCGAGTGCCCCTTCCACTGCCGGGCTCCAGAACACACAGCCATCTCCACGGCCCTTGATGCACCAGCACTTAACTCAGCACCTTTCAGCAGCCTGTATTCACTTGCCAAAGGTTCACAGGTAAAGGAAGAGTTCAGAAAAGGTCTAAATCATGTTCCTGTTTTTCCAGATGGATGACGAACAAAAGACCACGAGTCCATTGTGAGAGCCGTTAAATTCCGCCTTTATTTCAGAACGTAGCTGTGGGTTGTTAAGATTTTTTTCCGCTTCAGTACTTTCAAGGGGAAGTGAGGTGGTTGTATTTTCTTTGTACAAAGATTCTCAGTGACATGTCAGCTGCCATCACAAGACCTACAGCAGGCGTACTTTGCCACATACAAGATGGTGTTCTCGTTTGCACCCTTACTTAATAGTAAGTGCAGAGAAAAAGCTGGAATTGTAGGAGGTTATTGCTCACCTCCGTTTTTCCTTCTTAAAGGTCCAAAGGGACTGACCAGGCAAGGTTTCATTTGCAGCTGGACTAGAAAAATCCAGAGGGGAAATGTGACTTGACCTAATGAGATCTGGAAACATGCTGCCACATGAGGCACCTTAGCGATTCACTGTTGTATTTTTGTAATTTTAGACCCGCACTTGTTGCCATTCTAGGGCACACAGTTGTTGAATATTAAATCTGAAAGATCAAGGGCAAAATGGAGGGAGATAACTGCTTGCCCACGAATCTGCAATTCCACTTGCTGGCTAACTGAAGGAGTAATAGCCAAAACTCAAAATGGTCCTCAAAAAGCACTAACACCTCAGTTCTTGTAAAGGGGTCCCGACGGTGCCGGCGTGGGGCCCAGGTTCCCCTTTCAGGGTGCCCACGCTGACCAGAGCTGAATCCCCAGGTGGGCTCAAGCATTCTGTGTGGTCAGTGACTGGCACATTCGGTGGGAGAGCAGCCGCAGCAGAGTACCGCTAAGCATAAGCCTTTCACCAGAGGCCAGAGGTGGAGACCAAGCCCCAGGACGGTCGGCCTTGGGGGAGAAAGGCTAAGTTTCTAGGAAGCGTCAGCAAGTAGGGCAGCCTGCGTTAGCTAGTTTCTGGAGTTTGGTCAAAGACAGCTCTCAGAAGAAAGGAATTTTCTGCAGTTTATCAGCTGTTTGAGCATTTCAGATTTAGCGAGAAGGACTAGGAAGACATAGCTGTGGGCCTAAGATACTAAGGCAAATAAAAGTAAAACCAGCCACAAGGTCACGTCAATGGGTGTCTCTGAGACAGGCACTGGCCTGCACCCCAGGACAGGGCAGCACCCAGCATCGGGAGGGGGCTGCACATTCCAACCACGGCAATGAGGACTCGTGTCTGGAGCCTGGGGAGGCGAGAAGACAAGGAGGGGACCTGACGTTCCCATGTCGCCCTCCCTGCTCAGTTTATAGCAAGGGCCTTGATCTAATGATGTGGCCACGTGGGCTCCCTCCCAGCCCCGGGGAGGAACCCTCCACTCTCAGTGCTGGGGCTGTGGGAAAGAACTGGCTCTGTGACCTTTCCCAGCCCCTCGGCATTGCTCGGCTGGGAAAGCTCCGTGTTCAGAGTGAAGAGTCTCCTGAGATTGGAGAAATTTGGGCAGAGCAGCCTAGGAGGAGGGGAGCAGCTGCAGGAGTGGGGACGTTATCGGCTACAAAGCTGTGAACTGTGCATTTTCGGTTTAATGTACATGTTTATTCGTCCATCCATCCTCTATCATCCATCTACTCATTTATGCATCACCCATCCATCCATCCATCCATCATCCATGTGCCCATCCATCCATCCATCCACCCATCCATTCATCTATCATTCCGTCTATCCATTACCCACCCATCAACCCATCATCCATCCATCCATCCATCACCCATTCATCATCCATTGATCTATTCATCATTTTTCCATCATCCATCTATCCATTTATCCATCCATCTATCCATCTATCCATCACCCACCCATCTATCCATCCATCATTTTTCCATCATTCATCCATCCATCTACCCACCCACCCCCCAACAAATGTTCACTGAGCACTGATACAAGCCAATTCCTTGGTCAAAGAACTCAGAAAGTTGCTTGTACCTCCTGAAAAAGATGCTACACTTTCATACTTCTGTGCCTTTAAAAACGCTGTACCTGGTGTTTGGAATGACCCCCCATGTGCCATCCCTGCTTGTCGATTTGGCAACTCTTATCTGTCAATCGAGACGGCTCAGAGGCAGCCTGCTCAGTGTAGCTGCCATGATTCCGGCTCAGTTGGTCCTTGGCGCATGTAACCACTGCATCTTGTCACCACTCCCAGAGCTGGTGACCATAGTGGGTTGGCATTATTCACAGGATGCCTCCTCATTGAACTTTAGGTTCTTTCTAACCTGGACCATATCACTGCATCTTTCTTTACCCTGAGGATAGCGCCCAGTGGACTGTCCAAAAATGTTTGCTGATAAATTGAGTGAAGGAAGATCAATAACCAGCTGCTTGTTTTGTACTTTGTTCAACTATCACTGGCATTTCTAGTGTGTGCCAGACCCATGACGGGAGCTGAGGGCACTGCAGTGAGTGAGTGAACCTGTCCTAGCATCCCTGCCCTCCTGGAGCTTTCACTTTGACCCAAGTCAAATGCAGCACACACAGTACTTGGGATGGCCAGAGGTATCAAGTTAAAGATCCTCTGACTGTGGGAACATCAGGTAGAAGTGATAAAGGTGACAGGGCCACACCCAGAGCTGTGGCAGGAGGAATTCAGAGGACAGAGCCCTGGGCTGTGGCAGCAGACAAGGCCCTGTCCCCCTGTCCAGGAGGACACAGGCTCTCTTGGTGGTAATATTACCCTGCAGGTGTCCGGAATCTCGGGGAGCTGAAAGGCCAGCCTCCAGACAAGTGGAAATAATTGCTAAGAGATGAAGAAACAACTGAAAAGGAATACCAAGCAGAACAGCTTTTCAGAGGGAGCGAGCGGAAAACAGAAAATGGACGAGGTATTTGAAATTCTCCATTTTACCTCAATATTGGAAGCAGTTATTTCCTCAGCTTTTAGAATTTAGCCCCGAGGGCAATGCAATTGGAAATGACAGCAGGATCCTGTAATGTTGACTCTGAACCTCACATGTGGGAATGACTTGGACTGGTTTCTGTTACAAGAGCCCACATAAACCTCGGGGGTGCCCTCACAGGGCTCCTATCTCAAACCGTGTATCTGCTCCACACCCCAGAGCTACTTTGTGTGGGGGACTTGGCAGTGAACCAGGAAGCACAGATTGGGGCAGGGACCTGTAGGTGAGATCACTTACAAATTGGTCTAAGTATCCATTGAACAATGGATCGGGATAGTGTTTGAAATGACACAGGAAGACTGTGCGTCAGCTTCCCGGTGTACGGACTTTCCGTGCTCATGATTATAAAACGATGATGAACACACACTTAGGCTTTTATTGGTAGAGACATCAGGGACATAAAACCCCATATCGCAGGGCTGGTGCCAGGTGGGTTCTCGCGCCATCTCCACAAGTCATGAAATCCCTTGGCAAACTTGGTCCTTTTCTGTATGTTCACTTTGCTGCCTATGATACAGGCTGTGATTTTCCTGCTGCTTCTTGTGGGTTATACAAGCTTGAACTGATATAGACAGAAGGGGGGGAAATAGCAAATGTTCTGTTGAGACAGAAAATGTATGATACTGTTTCTGAAAATTGTCAAGTTCTGGGTAAATGCCAGCCTTGTTATTTCTGATATTGTGACTTTTGTCAGCTATCAGATTGATTCCTCCTTATTTTCTTACATAGCTTTGTGGACCCCGAGAAGAAAGATTCATCTGATGTGATGTGGGCCTGGCGTTTTCTTTGTGGGAAGGATTTTTAACTACAAGTTCAGTTTATTTAATAGATATTGGGGTATTCAGGTCATCTGTTTCTTTTTGAGTGAGACTTGGTGGGTTGTACATTTTAAGGAAATTGTCTATTTTATCTAAGTTATAAAATGGTTTCTCCCTCTCTTTTTAATGATTAGTCTGTCTAGATAGCAGTTTATCCATTTTATTTATATTCTCAAAGAAACAAGATTTAGTTGCATTGGTTCTCTCTCTTGTGTTTCTGTAATCTATCATTAACTTCTGTTCTTAACTTTATTCTTTCCTATCTTCCACTTGCTTTGGGTTTAACTTAGTGGTTTTTTTTTTAATTTTGTTTCTTAAGATGGAAGCTTAAGTAATAGATTTGAGATTTTTCTTCTCTTATAAATGTTAATGTTATAAATTTTTTTCTAATTACAGCTTCAGTTACACATTACAAGTTTGAATTATAATTTTAATATGTTATTTCCTTTTCATTTATCTGAAAATACTGTCTAATACCCATTTGTTATTTCTTCTTTGACTGATACATTACTTGGAAGTGTGTTTAGTTTGTAAATTTGCAGACTTTTATTTTAATTCCTTATGATTGAAGAACATACCTTGTATGATGAAAATACTTTCACATTTTTGGAGACTTGTTTTATTACCTATTACATATAATATGGCCTATGTTGCTTCTGTTCCATGTTCACTTTAAAAGAGTGTGCATGGGTAGAGAATTCTGTAACTGTCAGTTAGGCCACGTTGTTTTTATAGTGTGCGAGTCTTCTCTATCCTTACTGATTTTCTGTCTACACCGTCTATCAATATTTGACAAGAGGGTGGGGAAATCTCCAGTTATAATTGTGGGTTTATCTCTTTATCCTTTAGTGTCAACCCAGTTTATGTTAATACATGTTGAAAATGCATGTATTTTACTATTAGGTGTAAGCATTTCGGATTGTTATGTGCTTTTCACTAACTGACCTTTTCTCATGAACTGCTGTTTGTCTCCCTGGTAATATTCTTTTTTCTCAAATCTACTTTGACATTAACATAACTTTCTTTCGGAAACCATTTTCATGGTATAACTTTTCCTATTATCCTTTAATTTAACCTGTGTCTGCACTTTGAAAGCTGTTTTCTTATAGTATAAACTTGGGTCTTATTATTTAATCTGATAACCTCTGCCTTTTATTTGGAGTATGTAGGCCATTTACAAATCATGTAATTATGCATCCAGTTTGGCTTTTATCTACCATCACACTATTTGTTTTGATCACTGCAAAGAGCTGATCAGTGGTTGGTCTAAAGGTGATGGGTCTGCAATTCAAGTCTGCGCCTGTCAATCAATGCACCCTTTCCGTGGCAGTTAGTGTTCTGGAAACACCATGGAACCGGCCATGTGTTTTTTATTCTAATTTTGACCCAGGTGGGGGCAGAGATATTTATCAATATGAAAATAATATACACATTTTCAGCATTTAGAGAGAGTAAAATTCCTATGTCAGAAATTTAGTCTTTGAGGCCCTATTTGGCAAAATGTAGCCATAGTTTTATCCATTGTTATGGTTTATATGGTCCTTAGAGTATGGCTCTATAGAAAACCACTGTTTAAAACTTGAATTTAGTTTATTTCTAAAACGATGGTTTATTCACTATGTTTATTTGATCTTAAGAATAAAAGTTTTTCCTTTAATGATTTTAGCAATACGGTGTTAAGTTTTTTGGTTGTGTGCTTTTATACAGGAAAAGGGAGTCTCCCAATTTCTTTGAAAGATACTTGTTTAGGAGAAGGGAGTGCCCTCATGCCTCAGGCTTTTCATAGAGATCCTTCACATCTGCTGCATGCAAGCCCAGTGCTCTCAGCGTGTCATTTCACTGCCGTGCCTGGGACATCAGAACCCTGGTGGGAAACAAAGCAAAGGCCAATCCGTGAAAAAATACAAGTTTTAACTCTATTTCTCTTTGTTACTTTTATCCCTTTGCTTGTAGTGAAAATGATATTGTAGCTCTTTGACAAGATATGAGGACAGAAGGGTAAGCGTGTTTCTTTTCTATTTAAGCATGAACTACTTTTAATTCTCATTTTCTAAGTGAAGAGTCAGTACAGGACAGAACACGTTTCTGGACTCCTGAAATGGTCTATAATCCTTGAGTGCTAAAACACTTGAGTGTTTCCACTGGTGTCTGAAGTGTGGGTTTCCTGTGTGGCCTGGCAAAGAACACAAAAAGGCCCCAGAATAGGGACTTCATTTGTTCTGGCAATTTCCTTTGAGATCCCCCTGGGTTGGTTTTCCTCTGCAGGGGATGGGACAGTAAGTAGTGGCTTTGATGAGGCAGAAGAGCTGAGGAAGGAACATTGTACACCACAGGCAATCACTGTCCAAGGTCCCTCAGCTGGAAGTGAGCACAAGTTGGGGGATTTGGCTGAGGCTGGTGCCATGGTTTCCGCCTGACGAGCAGTGCTGGGCAGCTTCCCTACCCCCGCCCCCAAGCACTCATGACCAAAAACACCATATAAACAAATAAACAAACAAACATAAAACCCAAAGTAGAAAACAGCACCTACAGATGATATGTTTCATCATAAAACAAGCTTCTAGAACTTCAAGTCTTGTCAAAATAGAACTATTTGGGCATTTTTTTAAAAAGAAGCATTAATGTCATCATTCTTCCATAGACTGTTCTTCCAGAAGTATCAGTGGCAAGAGTCAGTCCATAGAGGAGAGGAGGATGGGGTCAGTTTCTCCCCTCGTCTGTCTACTTTCTCCCTCCCATCTTGCATCAATTGTTCCTTCTTCTGGTGGTCAAGAATGGCAGACTGAAGACATTCCCTGGACCATGAACACCTTGTCTGTGAATCACACACATGCCAGTATTAAACACTTGCCATCGAGACAACTCTTAGATCTAAATTTCCCAGGAGTGAAATAGGACGGAAGCTTTTGTGTCCATTTACATTGCAGATCCATGTCCATCAGTATTTAAGTCTCCAGCCCTCTGGGGTGTCTCAGTTATAACGGGACGTGAGGTTTTACCTACATCCAAGAGTCAGTCTTTAAACTTTCTACGACTCTCAGTGACAAAAAACATTCTCGGGTTTGAGTCCACTATCAATTTGGATTTGCAGTCTGTGCCATCCATATGCCATGAAAGTAACTGTCTGTGTTGCAAACAGATAGTCCCCCCACTGGCCCTCTCGGGGTTAGGAGATGGAAGTCCTTTGAGGGTCTTGAGCTCCCAGAAGACAGGGTGCAAAACCCATTCCTGTCCTAACACCCTGCTTCCGCTCTCTGAGCAGCTGTGCCAAACAGCTGCACGATCCAGAAGCATGCCGCATGGAGAAAATGGTTAAACTTATGGAACCTTGATTCTACAGCCTTCAGAAGTGACGTTTTAACTCTAGGCTGCTCATGTTAACACATTAGCAGAGGCAGGTGAGAGACTTGGATGGATTTTACTTTAGGACTGATAGGTAAAAGCAAGCAATTATCCAAAACTAAGGCTTTAGGGTGCTTAGGGAGACCACATAATCTGTCCTCGGTGTGTTGAGACATCAGTTAGACTTTGCACAGAAAATCAGCCACCTAACCAACTGGGGGGGAGGGGTTCATGCCAGCACTGACCAATAACAGCAAAAATATCATATTCAAAGCAAAGAGCTAAGCAAATTCAAAAGAAATTTAATAGGCACTATTTTTTCCCTATGCAGACAAATGTGAGTCTGTTGAAATTTTTCAACTTAGAGAGCTATATTTAGTTGCGTGACTATACAATCGTCATAAAGATGTCAGTGGCCCCAGCCGTCCCCGGGCACCTGCAAGAATGATTCATTTGACTAATGACAAAGTATCTGCATATGGAGAGCGTCATACATCTTCCACGTGTTATAATAAAATACGTTATCAGTGCAGCAGAAAGGACTTCTGTCCCTACCTGGCATTGACCCCGGGGAGTCCGAGCCCTAAAGTATTAAGAAGTAACAACCCACGTGAAATCGATCTTGGTACCTGGAGCAGCTTCAGTGTTCGAGTCAAGACCTGCAGTGGTCGCTGGTGGGACACCCTGGATGCTTTATCCAAGGGCCCAGCTTGGGAGCTGTCCAGCCCTGGAGGCTGCAGACAAAAACCAGGAAACGTCAGATTTACAAAGTCCTTTCACTTTGTTAAGCCATTGACCGAATAATCCAGACCCGAAGAACTGAGGTGCATGTTGGCAGTGGGTGATAACTGTGGAATGTTCTGGTAGTGGACCCCTGCGCTGGGGATTTCCTGTCTGTTTGGAGTCTCAGTGGGTAGGAGCGTGTTGTGCTCACAGAGAACCTAGGAGGAGGCAGCCTCTGTGACTGTCCTTCCGCCTGGGAAGGGGGTGCACCTCCCAGGGCCCCAGGGCCCCTGAACGCGGTGTCGGGAGCAGCAAAGGGGCCCAGCTTAGAGGGAGGAGTCAGGGATTAGGGCCACCTGAGGGGTACTCAGCCTCTGCTGTGATGGCAGGTGAGGCGAAGGCAGCTCAGCTCCCTTGGGGAGGAGCCGGGTGGTTACGGTGCAAACACCTCAGGCCCTGTGTGCAGGACGGACCTGCAGGTCTCCTGTCCCCGAGAGCCCTGGGGCCTCGCCGGCGTCCCTGGGTGTCCAGCAGCGCCCGCCTCCCCAGCTGGGCCGCCCCTCTGTGTGGACCGCCACCCGTGCCCAGGCCTAGCCGCCTTCCTTCACCCCACGCGGCAGGGATGCCCCCTCACCAGGCCCCCGCTAAGCCTCCTCAGACACCTGAGGACTGAATGGCTCAGGAAGGGAAAGGGGGGCGTGTGGGGAAAGAGGGAGAGGAGAGGGAAGCGGACTGACAGTGCCTGGAGCCTTGTTCCGCGTGACCGCCCCGACCTGCGCGTCCCGGTCCTCACCCCGGCCCTCCCGCCTCGGAGCGCCCCGTCGCTGAGCACGTCAGGACCCGAGCGGTAATTGTGCCTCGGGGCGGCCGGCGAGGTGACGGAGGGCGGCGGCCGCGGCGGCCAGGTGTGCGCGGAAGGCGCTGGGCCTGGGGCTCCGGGCAGAGCTCTTGGTGGCGGTGCAGGTGGCCAGGTGGGGACAAGATAAACTGCCCTCCTAGCTGTTTGGGCAAGCCTGGCATGCTGCCTCGGCCACATCGGTTCTAAAGGAACAAGAGAACACAAGCAATGAAGACCTGCCCAGTGTTAGGCGTTTTCCAATGCCCAGTTGTGTGAGCCCCACACTGGGGGGACTTCTGCGTGGGACGATGTTTTGCGTGGACGAGCCCTGGGAGAGAGCCGGCCCGCATGCGGCGGGCTGCAACACCGAGGAAGAGCGTGTCACTTCAGGAACCGTCCCCTAGATGGCGCCCTGAGACAACGTTTGCATTTTTTTCAACAACACCTTCAAATCTTTTTCAAATATACTTCGTTAGGGTTCTTTGCACGCTCAAAGATGATGCTTCACATTTCTGTTGGAAGTGACGCATTTTGTATTTTTCCCCCAGTGGGTAATTAAACCACTAGTGTATAAACATGACGTTTTGTGTGATGGCCAGTCTCTTGGTTCCCAGGAAGAAGGGATGGAAGGGACAGGACTTTGGACTTGACTGACCTGTGTAACCTTGGGAAAGTTGCGTGCCTTCTGAGCCTCCATTTCTCCATCTATAAATTGGAGCTAATACTGCCTTGGGGAGTGTTTTGCTGCCCTCCCCCTTCTGCCCATGTCGTTTCCCATCGTAGTTGGAGTTCCTTCCAACCAGGTTGCTTTCACCCACTGGGCCCTGATTATACCAGGATCCAGACTCGTCAGCCCCTCACCTGTCAGCTGGAGAGTGGGGAGTGAAGCAGCCTCGTGAGTTAATAACACACCTCTCTCAGCCCTGACTGAGTTCCCAGGGTGTGAGGAGGAGGAATGAACTCATTTTATCGGAGTTTCTATCGAAAGAATACTGTGGGGTTCTTGAGAAATTTCCCAATGCATTTCCAGACCAATCAAAATGGGCCTCATCTAGATGTGAGAGCAACCCAAGGGCTGCGTGGCCACTGCTACATCCGGCTGCTGGACTTCCTTTCCCTGCCCTCAGCGCTCTCTTCAGGGTACACGAGCCTCTGGAGTTAATCAGAAATCTTAACGCAATTGGCAGTGAAGATTCGCCTGCATCTTTGTGTGTCTTGATCAATCATTTCTTTTTATGGGTTAATACTCCACTGTCTGGATGGACCACAGTTTGTTTATCCTTTTGTCTATTGAAAGTCACGTGGATTGCTTCCAGTCTTGGGCGGTTATGAAAAAAGCTGCCATAAACTTTTGTGTGCCAGTTTTTATGTGCCCCTGAGTTTTAAAATCTATTGAGAAAATCCGATGAGTGCCATTGCTGGATAATATGATAAAGCTGTGTGCTGCTTTGTAAAAACCTGGTAAACTGTCTTCCGACGTGCTTTGCATTCCCACCAGCAATGAGTGACAGTTCCTGTGGCCCCACATCCTGGTGAGCAATCGGTGTTGGCAAGTTTTTGGAGTTTAGGCATCCTAATGTGTGCGTTGCCATCATATGTCGTTGTTATCTTTTTAAATTATTATTACTTAATGGACAAATAATTGGTTTAGAATAGCATTAGCTGTAATCGCAGTATTTTCACCAGCTGTGCACTGACTTGGTTTTCCATTCCTGCATCTCGGTTGCTCACGTGTCTCTGCTTCATTCACGTCCACACCCCTTGTTACTGCATGAGCCCCCCCAGTGGGCTTTCCCAGGGTGCCCACCCTTCCCTGGGACGTCGTGCTTCACACAACAGCTCTCCTTCAGGCCAGGATGTTTGGGACTCCTGCCAAAACCTTCTGGGAATACTTGTCACCTTTTTCATTTTGGTGTGATTTTTTGTTCACTTTTCTCTTTTACTACAAGAAGCACACTTAGGAATAAATACTTCTAAGCTGCACCAAGCAATTTAATCCCACTAAAGGAACCTACGTTAAATGACGTTCATCACAGATGAATTTTTAAGGTTAAAGTTTGGTCTGTTTTCTTTAGGGAAGTGACTTTAGTCTCACATTTAAATTATTTGGAAGTGGTTCCCAGGGTTGGTCAGCGTCCTTTCTCTAAACTAGACTAGTCACCATCTGTCGACCCTGCAGTGAGTGCACCAACATTTTACAGGAAGGAGAACACAGGATTGCTGCATGCTGCAGGTGAATGCCTTTGATGACACTGGGCTTTGTCTTCCCTGAATGCTGTGCACTCCTTCGGAGGAGCTCAAGGGACACTGGGTCAGACTTAGTTACAGGAAGTCACCAGACTCAGCTGTTTCCTCACACGTTTGCCCATCGCATTGTAGGCGTATTTTTATGCTCCAGCCCCTGAAAACGTATGTGGGGCGTCTGAACTCCCCCACTCCTTCAGGGACCATTCACTAAGCCCACTCAGGGAGATTCTGACTAGAATTGGCATTGATACCGTAGTGGGAGGATAAAGAGGTTTCTGTCTGTAAGCAGGGGTGTGCAGAGACCTCTCTAGTAAAGGCACTGGAGAGGAATTAGCCATGAACAGGCTGGGGTCCCCGTGCAGCAGCCTTTGTGCTCAGGAAGAGTCAGAATACGTGGCCCAGGGCATTCCAGGGGTCTGGCCCCATTGGCCCACAGAGTGATACTGACGAGAAAGGAAGCCAATGCAGGGCAAAGGGAGAGGAGTAGATGACTGAAAAGAAGGGGACCTGGTCACTCCGAGGCCGAGTGTGATGGCAGGTCCCAGGCGGGGACCCGTGGTCCGTACCCACAGTCTTGTAGCTGTGAACCTTGGACTCTTCCAGGATCAACGACCCAGAGTTCAGTGAGGGGGTCCTGATTTCCTTGTTTGTCTGCAAAATGGTGAAAATCATGGGACTCGAAGCCTACGTGGGTGTTTCAGCTGGAGTCCTTGGTAGTTAGTGTGTCAAGCCACCTTCAAGGTTATGGACAAAGTCTCAGCTCAGGCAATTCCATGTCTCCAGAGATCCCTTAGGAAATACATTGGAGTGTAACTGACACCCAAGGACACTTTACGTTGAAAATATGTCAAGTCTGCACTCAGCTAATCATTTTGTGTGGACACTTCCCACTGCACAGAAAGAGCAGCCTTGACAGTGTTTGAATTACAGACATCCGATGCCTCCTTGCTACGTTTTCCTCGCTTTCAGCATCAGTCATGAACATGTCCCCAACACTGGCAAATGCTTTCCTCATCTACTGTGCCCCAAGGCAATCAGCTTCTTTAGCCCCAGAGTGTCTTGTATACTCCACTGGGGTTTTGTTGTTGTTGCATGCAGTTTTGAAGTGTCTCCATTGCTTACACCCAAATTCGGTATTTCTATCTCGAAAGAGGGCTCCGGTGGGGCATAACAAGTAACAGGAACCGTGATCAGACACGACTTGCTGCATGAGCCTCAGAGCAGCTGTTCTGTGGGCCTGTGTAAGTCCCACAGCTCCTGGAATCGATTTCTAAGTGAGTATTCAGATAACATCCTTAAATCATCCGTATGCGAACGCGTTGCTATTCTTTTTAAGGTGATTGCATTGGTCACATGCAGCACGCACGACCACTCATTCATCCATGCTGTACTTGGCCATTTCTGTTGACACGACATAACTAGTATTTGATTACTGGCCAGTGGGTTATCCACGACAGATGCCAGAAAGCCATGCTGACTCTGTTCTCTGATCAAAGGTGGTGAAATGGGAGGACATGCAGTGATATTTGCTTTGACCTTGGAAATGCACAAAAGGTCACACCAAATATCACACAATGCGTTACCATGTAACATGAAATATTTGCAGGCCAAGCACCATTTTGGAATTTATTTCTGCTGTTTTTTCCTGTTGAAAACACTAACAATAACTGATTTATAATAAATTTAAGAATGTTTGTAACTCAATAAATACCAAACCAAGGCATTTAGGTTTTTTGTTTGTTTGTTTGTTTGTTTCAAGATTGCAATACCAAAGAAAATATATAGCTTTCTTCTTTGCTTCTTATCTCTTTTGGATTTTGAAAAACAATGAATGAGATATATTATCCCTGTCTGATTGCCTCTCTGCAAAGCTGAAGTGTTGGCAGTGATTTTCTAAATGACAGTATTTCATACTTTTTTTTTAATGGACTTCTATTAAAGATGAATTATACATTTCTTTTAGCAGATGGAACAAGGTTTGATTCAATTTTAATATAGGTCATTATCAGAAATTCAGTATCAGAAGCACCAGGAATGAAGAGCTGTTCTGTGTTGCAAATACAATCCCCACAGCAAAGTGACTTAGGGCGTCATACAAACCTAATGCAGAGCCTGACACCAATTGTACAGTTCCGAGCAAAAGTCACCTCATACAGTGTTTCCTAAAGATCATATTAGCCCTACCATTGGAAAAAAATCAAGCTTATTACCCATGATAAAAGTTGATACCAGATCTAATTCAGATAAACACATTTTATTGTGTTCAGATCAGAAAGCAGAAAAGCAGTACAAAATCCATTACACGTTGCTGGCACTAGAAAATCAGCCTACATGTGTCTTAACTAAAGTGTGGGTCAGGCAAGAAGCAGCAGCCCCCGTTTCCTAATTTAATCAGCAATCAGAGCCCGGGAGTTCAATGTACTCCCCTTCTTCTCCATGATCTGGCAATTTAATGCTCCACAACATGACAGATTCAAAGTAGCTCAGAGTTAAAGACTCAGACACAGGCAGGGAGCTCTGGAATCTGGAAAAATCTAGCTTCCCACTGTGTAAGTGTAGATGGTTTAATTTCTTATAGAAATGTGCCAGTGCCTTGTTTAAAATGCTGGTGTGTGTTTCACTTGGATATGGTTGTTGGTTCCGATCAGATGCGGAGGATTGATCAGATGTATTTTAAAGGCAATTACTTTGATAGCTCTCTCTGATCTCAGGGATAGAAAATGAGCAACACAAGCCATCGTCATGCTCCATTGGGAATGTGGCTTTATGAGACCTTTGACGGCTTGTTCAGGATTTAGGTTACCCTCCTCTCAGCCTTCCAGAATCTGACATCACTCTAATTTTTACATCTCAAAACCAAACTAACCACCCCCAACACCACTGTAGTGTTTGTTCTGTGGTAAGAAAGTCAATGTGATACTTATAGAAATGAGTAGCTTGCTCACTGTTGCTCTTCAAGCAAACCCACAGATACAAGAATAATTGGACACACACTGGTGACAGCTGCCACTAGATACGGTGACTGGCCAATGGGAATTCCCTAGACCATCACGTGATTGATTTTATGTTGGTTTTTTTCTGATGTCAGTTTCAAACTGTTTCAAGTTTGCAAGAACGTGTCACCCTTAGCTTTGGCTAAGAAAGTGAGTGTTTCTCCTGCTGAAGTTGATTTTCCCCCCATACCATGACTTGACCTACATCAGACTTCAACTTCAGCACTTTGAAGGAAAGTACAGTGTAAATTTTCAGTCTGAACATCCAGATTCATCATTAAAACTAGTCATCAGCAGAGAAACTGTATAAACATTGTTCAGTGTAAGATTTTTCTATAGTGTGTGTATGACAATAGCTGTTACACCATTGGATGTGACTTCTGAAGACAGGAAACATTAAATACCTCATTTGTGTTAAGTCATGTCGCGTGTCCTGTGACACAAAATAAAACTACACTTGAAATTGTTTTATTTTACTCATTGGACATTCTTGAAAGTCAACGTCAAACCTTGGTAAAAGTGGGTGAGTTGCCAACCTCATGCCTCTCAAAAATTATATCTAAAGCCTGTATTAGTTATGGTGGAGCTCTTACGGAAAGAGATAGTGTGGCCTGGCCCCTTCATTTCAATGAGAGGCCAGTTTGGTTTGCCCTGTTAGAATGCTCGTTTTGCTGGGTATTTCCTCACTGGGTCGCTGGGCAAACCGTTCAGTTTCTCAGCTTTTACAATCTTAATTGTTATCGTCATCCTAAATCTTGTTGTTAGACGTGAGCAATAAAAAGTTGCAATTTAATTTGCTGGTCTTGAGTGCTCCCTTGAGAGCTGTCCAGGTGGTTTAATGACACCTGACAGACACATTGTTTTCAAAGCGCAGTTTAAGACACCTGGTGTGGCAGCCCAGGAGGGGAGCTCCTTGCCTGTGGCACTGGGTCAATTGTGGAAGTTCAGGAAGGGAGGGGTGGGCAGGGCTTACCCAGCCAATCAGCAGAGACCAACTCACACAAGCTCCCAGCCTCAAGTCTGAAGAAAACAAGCATATTTATAAGGTAAACTGAGCTGTTGTGACAGAAGTGAAACTGCCATGCTCCTTCACTGCTTTTGGTGAATTGACAATCTCGATACGCCAAACCTCTTCATCCTTTTTGAAACAATAAATTCGTGAAGAATGATCCTAAGTACTGCTAACAGTGCAACAATCTTCCTTTAACAACTCCCTGCCATCTCTATCTGCCAATGTTTTTCTGGACTAAAATCGGAGAATCTGAATTATGTACAGTATAAATTGCATTTTAGTGTTTGTACTTATGTTTTATGTAAATAGTTTGTATCATTCAATTGTATGTGAGCATTGAAATAAATCCTACCATTTAGGAAATAATCTGATGGCCCTTTTCTCTGCATAACCTCCAAGTCCCCTCTGTTCCCAGATGTGCCAATCAGTCACTACGTGAAGATCCATGTTAACTTCTAAGAAACGCATTCGTCAGTGCGAGACTGCGGAAGACCTCCTGGGGAAACCCCATACCGCACTCCTAGCTCAGATCCTGTGCCTTCTGGCGTGGAGGCCCGGACAGGCCCAACCAGCTTCCTGATGATTCTATGCTGTCCTAAAAATTTTTACAAATGCTTCCATAGGCAAACGGAAATGTGTGCTAAGGAAAGCCAAATAGGTCCAAGGGGTTGCTATTCAGTCCCGTTGATGATTAATTTATAAAGTTGTATTATATGCATCCTTTCTCCAGCGCACTATATTCCGTTCTTCCTTGAATAAAAAATGGTTTTCCTTTTAGTTTTTGAACAGCTTTGTTGAGGTATAATTGATATACAAAACTGTACATATTTAATATATACAATTTAATGAGTTTGGACATATTGCCTACATTGCGAAAGCCTCACCACCATCAAGGGAATAAATATATCCAATAGAACAAAGCTTGAACTGATGACTAACAGTCAACGTGAACACAGCTGGAAGATGCCTGGCCCACGAAAACCACTCTTGAGAGAGCCATATTTCAGTATTCATGATCCCATTATACACACAGTGTGTATATGTATATACACTTGACCCTTGGACAGCATGGGTTTGAATTGCTCAGGTCCACTTATATGCGGATTTTTTTCAATAAATTCTGTAAATGTATTTTCTTTCCCCTGTGATTTTCTTAACATTTTCTTTAGCTTACTTTATGGTAAGAACACAGTATATCATACAGATGACATACAAAATATGCGTTAATCCACTGTTCATGTTATTAGCAAGGTTTTGGGTCAATAATAGGCTATGAGTAGTTAGGTTTTTGGGGAGTCCAATATTGTATGTGCATTTTTGGCTGTGGCAGGGGGTGCTCCTAATCCCTACGTTGTACAAGGGTCAATTGTAACATATACAAATAAAAATGTGTGTAGGTAAATTTTCCATTCATTGGAAGGACGAAAGGGACCTCTTAATATAAAGGCAAAAAAAACACTCAAAACTCCAAATAATGAAATGTGGAACTTTTGCAGAATTCCAATAACAGTTTACACCTTTCTGTCAGTTCAGAAGGTGAGCTACATGCAGAAGTGAGTCTTGACACAATGTGCTTTCTTGCTTCTTGTTTCTCTGAAATGTCCTTTGCAAGTATGGAGAGCTATACTCTGAATTTTGATGGTCTCACATGATGCTCTTCTATCTAAATCCTCTTCGTTGAATCAGCTTATTTTGTTCCAAATAAAATAAAATTTGAAATATAATTTAAAAATTTCATCTGGACCCACTTGAAATATATAACATAACTTTGCATTGAGCCCAGCTTGTGAGGAATGGCAGAAATGATTGAATGTATGCACTGCGTCACTGTAAATGTTTAATACAAGAGGAAATTGTTCTTAAAACAACACGTACAGCAGGTGTATTTTTCTGGAATATATTTGATTTGTTATTTTTTCACAGTAGATATAAAGATAAAATCTGAAATTGCTTTTTTCTCACTTTGTTCTGCATGAATTTCCAGGGGGTAACATTTGAAGCTCTCCCATCATCCCTCCATGGAGAAAGTAAAGAATTGATCTGTGAGATGAAAGTGGACTGCACAGCAGGGGGAGAAGGCAAGGGAAGGGGATTGTCCTCAGAGCAGAGAATTTCAGACCTGCACCTTTCAAGGTGGAGCTGCCCTGGGCAATGGCACCACCTGGGGTGTGGCCAAGCCATTTGGAGACAACGTATATCTGGAGGGAGATATCACTGGAGTGGATATCATGTCGTTGTCGAGGCATAAGGAGGCTCTAGGAAGCCTGGTAGGCGAGGGAGGAGGTGGAGACAGAATGCTGACTCAGGGCCGAGTGCCTGAACAGGAGAGTGGTGAATTGAGAAGTAACTGACAGCAATGCTCAGAAAAGAGGAGGTATCACCATGTGGCACGGGGTACCCACAACGGAAGTGGGAGAGAAGAGGGTGTAGTATCACTGGACTTGTTCACTGGCAGGCAGGGGGAAGAAACTTCCTTTCTTCTTCCAAGACTGGGAAGGCGGCCTGGAGAACGCAGCCTCCGACTAAGCTTGGGGTTTCAGTGAAAGAGCAATGGCTGAGCCAGCTGTTCAGAGAGGGTGAGCGATTTCAGGAGATTTCTGTAAAATACAGTGGACTTAAGGGGACAGTGTGGTCTCAAAAGAAGGGACCTGAATAAGGGAGAGACCTGGAAAAGGTGACTGTAAGTGTCCTAACTGAGGCAGGCTTCCTTTGTCCCTAGTTCTGAGGGAGGCAGGTGGGGAACAAACAGAAAGGATTAAAACTCTCCCAAAGATTTGTGTGTGTGTGTGTGTGTGTGTGTGTGTGTGTGTGTGTTTATCTCATTCATTGCATATAAACTTTTGGTTGTTTAGTTTTGCTTTCTGAAAAAAAAAATGCAGTACTTATTTCTGAACTCCTTTTAAGGACCCAGTAAGTTGTTTTGTTTTTCTAATTTATGGTGATGGTCCCAAATCTTCCCCAGATACAAGACAGCACACAGCAATATGCAGCTGGGACTGGAGATTGCCCTTGTATTCCTGAAGAAAAAGATTTGGGCTTTCTGTATAACTTTTCTTCTAAAGAATTTAAAGTATTAAATTGATTCATCAAAATGCTAAAAATTAAGTTGAGAGATTTTATGCCTGTTTTAGACAATGAAACACATAGGGAGTTGGGGACTTCTCTATATTTTAACTCAAAGTAAAAATAGTATGCAGGTCCACGGTGATATTATGACATGTTTCTAAGTATGTGTAGATCATTTTGCTTTTAAATGAACTGGTTCTCTTTTAAGGCTTCATCACAAATATTTTATACAATGAGATGCTATAAAATCTGATTATTGGTATGATTAAAAAAATCCATTCAGAAATTATACTGTGTACTTAGCATTAGTCATCAAATAAGTCAAAAGAAGCCCATACATCACCATATAAATATCTTGTGATTTTAGTGAGACTCTTCCCAAGTAAACTATAATGAAGATAATGAACAAAGTCTTAAATGATGCCCATCCAGCTTCCCGTTGTGGAAGGACGAGACCATGCTGTCTCCTGTATGGAGACTGAGGCACGGTCATGCGAGTCGGTGTATGGCTTTATTGTAGCATATTGTACCATGAATTCATACAAATACATCAGTAAAGAATTTTTTGTTTTGGTTTCAAAAATTTGGTTTTTTCTTAACAAAATATTAAAACAGTTTCAAGCTTGAGAAGTGTGCTATAACCTAAGAGTATGACTTCTAACCAGAGGGACCGCTCCATTTCTATTTCTACTCAGCTGTGTGATCTGAAACAGTACAGCTAATCTTTCATTACTTGAAATTTCTCATGCCAATTAAGCTAACAGGCTCTTATTTATGCCACAGGAAACAGTCCCTATGCATGTTTGTTGGAAATTCTACATCAGGACCCTGTGTGATGGGAGTCATTAAAACTCAGTTTCTTTATTCAGAGACACTGTCTTGCTGAATACTTTCTCCTCCATCTGTCCTAATTGTAACCAACATATAAAAACCACTTTGCATTTTTACTTTTCAAAATGTTCTTTCCAGCATGAAAACCAAAATCGATGTTCTTGCTTTTCTGTTACCCGGCCCCCCGCCCCCGCTTTACTCAGCGGAAGTTCCTTGAGATTATGGGCTCAGCCTATAATTTTCTATCCTTGGACTGTTTAGAGTAACACTGAGCACATAGCAGGTTGTTGAAGAATTGGCTCATCTACTTAGCAGCAGCGTCAGCGGCAGCAGTAATCGTTGAAACCACATCGATATTTTTTAAAATTCTACTGTGTTGAAGTTTGCTGTGTAACCCTGCTTCGTTGTATTTTAACATGGAATCAGTAAAGGGCTTTATAAGATACAGAAGAAGTGAAATTACGTGGATTATCCCCCGTGACTCCCATGGGTGGCTCCTGTGTGAGCAGCTGGAGACCGTTGCTTTTCCCAGTCGTGGGTGCATATTTGCATTACACCTGAATGTCCACCGACACTGTGAAGTAGAATCGTCAGCCACCTTTGCTGCAGCCCAGAATATTTTACCATTTAAGCGAAGAAAAATTGTTCTTTAATTTTGTTCTGTAACCCTGTTTCCAAGTGGAACTCAGTATTTAAGTAGTTTGTATAAGTTCATGATTCTATTTTTGGCAACTCTGGTTTTTCCTTTAGTGAGGGTTGCAGACCCAACACAGCAGGAAGGGACAAAGCACTTTAACCTTTGCAAATGGAGAATCCTACGACAGTAACACAATTCAAAAATGCATCTAATTAGCATATTCATACTAACCAATTTTTACTCCTCTCTCGCTCTGCATGATTTCCCAATTATGCTATTTCATTCCAATTATTTTACTTTTGAATTTTTAGAGGATATCAGTTTAAAAGCCTATTAATTCAGAAGGGGCGGCATAAAGTCTTCAGATTCTTTGTGAGCGGCTATACCTTTGACCACACTTTTAATTGAGTGTTTTTCTCCCTTGATTTGACTGCAGACCTTAGAACCAGGGTTCTTAGGTCCTGTACAGCCAGTGTCGTGCGGGCGATGAGAGTGACAACAAACCCGGGGTTGGGTGGGCATCCTTCTCTCAGCAGGTGTGGGCCCCTCCCCACATGGCCTTACATTCCGGGGACTCACACAATCAGGTTATTTCCTTGGCCCTGTGGACTTTTGGTTATCCTTCTGTTGTAGAAGTTGATTTAATATTCTCAGGAGAAAGACATTCGGAGAGGGGGGATTTCCTAAAATGGTGTGAGTAAACTCTCCAACAGAACTGGAAACGATAAGCCGGCAGACAAGCAGGTCTCTAGTTTCTTCTTGACTTCCACATCTCACAGTTCTCCCCAGCCTCACCGGTGAGAATTTGGGGGGCTAGCCAGAGCTCTTGGCTCAGGTGATCTGACTCTGATCACTGACTCCATCACCCACTCTGTGGATTGGACACGTTCCATGAACTGGTGAAACCTTGGTTTCTGACTCTGTAAAACAGGGATTCTCAAAGCACCATATTGGGGTTAAATGAAATCAAATAAAATAATGACTGTTACATGCCAGTACCTGCCACAAAGTAGTGAGAGACTATACAAATGGAAAATGCCAGACCACATATGAAGATAGAACAGACTCACAAGCTGCAACAACCAGCCCAGGAAGCCAGCCTGCTCTCTCTAACTAAGTCAGACCTGTGGGGAGCCAGACCACTATCTCTAGTGACTGACCCCAGACGCCCATCAATAACCCCTGTAACAACGGGCCCCAAATAGTCAGCTTCTGCAACCTATATTGCCCTGCTTCCAATATAGGACCAGCCAGAAAGCCAAATGTGCTCGCCTAACCAACCTCCCAGGACACCCCGCTTCTAGCTAGCCCTTCTCCAGCTTCCTCAGGCCAACAGCCTCTAGTCAGGCCCTCCTGAGATCACCCGTTTCCCGGTAAACCTTCCCCACTCCGCTGTCTCCTTTCAATGTCTTGCTGCCCAAACACAAGCGATGGTGGCTGACTCGACGGCAGCAAGTTCTGAATAAACGGCCCCTGCTTTTTCTCTTTTGCTTGGTCTTCACTTATTTCCACAGTATTATTCAGTAAATATTACGATCAGAACAATAAAGTAATTATTGAACTAAATATGAAATCAATGAATCGTCGAGTAACACGTCTCCAGAGGACTCAGGCTGACATTAACACAGCTCGGTTTATGTTCCCATTTTTTTTAATTTAATTGAATCTTTATTGATAGTCTTTTCTTACATTCATTTTATTTTGCTTGATCTTGATTTTCTTAGTACATTATTGATGGGCATTATGTCTGGTTTATGTTCCCAGCTTATTGGCTGAGAGTGTGGGTTAATTTCTCAGTGGGTCTGCGTTTCTAGTCTAAGGTCCCAAGGGCCAAACTTTTGAATTCACTGTCCAACAACCACACACAGCAGGGCGCAGGGCTTTTCACAACAGATGAGGTCTTCTCTGTTCCTTCTCTCAATCTTTAAGGCTTGTCACAATGCTCAGAAGGAAATTGGTTTGGGCTCTTGAATGTATTTGTCACAAAGCCCTGTGGTTGTAGAGCTGTGTACAAATTGATTCTTTGATGATTCATTCCAGTATTTTTAATGGGTATTGAATTTGAGCTATTCATGTCTCGATTTCTGCTGGTTTTCCTTTTAGATATTTTTTACCTTTTATGTGATGAAAATACATCACTTTTCAATGCCTTACCCATTTCTTGGATCCTATCTGCGTTTACAATAACTGCTGAAAACCCAGTGATTACATCTGCTTGGGCACAATTCTTGGTGGCCCCGTGGTTATCCTACCCATACACGTTCACTTGGGGCTCACTGAGACTTCTTAGTGATGTTATATGAAAATAACAGGTAAATAAAAAACAGAAAATAACAGATAAAACGCAGATACACACATTTCAGAAGATGCCGCACATCTGACCCTGTGTATCCTGCCACCTCGCAGCTCAGACACAACCAGAATCCGTATGACCAGACCTCTGACTTCTGACCAACAGTAATGAACAGCCCCCTATGAAAAGAAGATCAAACAACAATTTGGTTTTCACGTAATCTGTTACACAAATCTCTCTACCTCAAGCCAGAGGAAAACAGGAGGAAACAAAATAAACCACTGAATGAGGTGTCAATAGCATCCAATTAAATGGTGACAATTTATAGCAGTAATTTATTACATTGTTGCTCTTAACAATGGGTGATCTGGCACAGAGCTAGTTACAAGTGGAAACAATGTAGCCTATAATTTTGCTGTTAATTTCAGCCTTGACAGATGCCAGGCCCTAGCAGAGGGGTTCCTGGTCAGGAAGAAGAGAAATTGCATATTTTCAGTTACCATGAGGGATAGCGATGTACTTGAGATACTTAAAGAGAACTGTGCTTGTGTGTTTCTTATCATATAATCATAAATATAGAGACATGGCTCATTTCATTAGGTTTAAGGTTCTGCAACATGAGGAAAATAACAGTGGAAATACAGTCATGGAATAAAAGAACTCAGCATCAATTTCTCTATGTGCAAATTCACTTAGTCTTAACTTACACTACTGAATGATTATCTTAACTTACACTACCAAATTATTATTAGTCATTTGTGTATAGAAGACAAGCTATACTTATAAATCACATGAGTTCCTTGTCAACATGAAAATGTGCCCAGTCCAAGAGTTCCAGAAGTTATTGGGATATCTAAATGGATATGTAGACAGAGTAGGTTGGCTGTATCATGCGACTGGATGAAAGGACATACTGGGAAAACGGAGCTTGTGCTCTCAGTGGGATGGAAACGAGGGAGAGGACATTAGTGAGGTTGAAATTCTCATCTCCACCATAGGGAAGGTGCTTGTTCCAGGATGTCGTGTCTGTATGAGTTTGTGGGACACAAACACACACACGCGCACACACACATGCACATGTTTTTCTTGTTTTCCATTGATAATCGATCACAGCACATTAGGATTTCACTATGGAAAATGTTTCTACAATTTCAGAATAGTGCATTTTTCTTCTTTTTCAATTTTTTAGAAAAACTGGAGGGAGGATGGTATTAAAATTTTCCCAGAAAATGTGTATAAATGCCCAAATTAGAAAGAACTAGCACCCAGTGGTTTTCTTTATTGTCTTGTGGCTGTACCAAATGACTTTCTACTTTTCCCTGTTATTGTAAAATTGCAAGGATCAGTGAACATTGATCATTGGAGCATGAAATGGAGGCCAATTTTACCTGAATTATAAATTTGGGCAATTGCCATTGAAGCCAATAATTGCCTAATCGCCAGCCTTCCTCTGCAGTTGGAACCGGGCCATCAGATTTCACGAGAAATAAATGGGTTTGTTGATGTGAATATGAGGCTTTCTGCGTATTAATCTTGCTATTTGAAGTCTTTGTGAAACACACTTGCCAGGGCTGATTGTGCCACAATCACATAAGAATCATTCAGAATGATACTTTCCGTTTTCTTTTTATTCACTCACTATCTGAGCGTGGTGTCTGAGAGCTGAGGAGTAGGACACACAACATCTCAGTGAGACATTTTGTGTCTCTCCTTTTCGTTGGCATCAGAGGCCCAATCACTGTTCATGGAACAGAAAAAAAAATGCAAAGGAAAAAGCTAAAGGTTGGAAGCTAGACAGCATATTAATAAACAAAAGAAAATTTTAAAGCACAGAGAAGATCTGAAAGGAAACTATTTAAGTAATGATTTTTGATTTGAATTTCATATTTATTTAAAACTGCAGTTCAAGATATGAACTAGCCCTTCGGGAAGTTTAAGCCTTTCAGTAAGGCAACGAGGAGCTGGGATTTGCACACTTGTATTTGGCTAACATCCAGTCAGAAGGAAAAGTAAAGGAGACCCCAAGGTCGTCTTTATTGATTCCTCTGAAAATAAGGACGAAAGAATTAAAACACATACACAGTTTTTACATTGGAATTGTCTCTTGTACAAGGTTTCTCAAAAATGGATTGTAGTCTTCTAAATTATTGCCGTTTCCTGAATGGACTTTGGTCAAACTATGGGAAAAATTAAAAATTACAAGCAATACAACAATAATCACCTTTTAAAAATAGTGACCGTCTCAGGTTGGGTTTCCTGGAAGCAGACAGTAAGATAGTGTTTGGGGGCAAGACACTCACCCCTGAAGGGAAGGGGAGGGGAGGAAGCAGGGCTGGGCAGAGGGGAGGTTTAGGTGGAGGTCCCCTGATCAGGCCTCCCACCCTGGAAGGAGCTGGAGAGGGGAGCTGCCAGTAGAGTTGTCCTGCGTCAGGCTGAACAGGCCAGGTGCTCACACCCCTCTGCCCAGGCTTGGAGGAGGGTGGCCAGAGAAGGGCACAGCTGTGCGCGAGGCCGCTACCTCACCAATCCTCAGAGGACCAGGGCCAGGTGTCCGCCGAACACAGTCTGTCTCTGGGCGGCGGGGGCTTGACTGAAGGGGGATCTGGGTGGCACATCTTTGGGTCTATCAAAGTGAAACATGCAAGGTTAAAATGTTCGAAGGTGTGAGTTCCCCATGCTGTATATTAAACAACAGTTTAAAAGCAACACTTTATTGTTTATATTCCCCAAACTGTCTTTCATACCCCGTGGCAACCCTGTGGCTACCAGTTTGTGCTGTCTAATCCCCTCACCTTCTCCCTCATCCACACCCTGCAACCATCTAGCAACCATCAGTTTTTCTTCTATATCTCTGAGACTATTTCTGTTTAGTTCGCTCATTTATTCTGTTCTTTAGATTGCACATACAAGTGAGATCATATGGTATTTGTCTTTCTCCATCTGACTTATTTCACTTAGCATAATATTCTCTAGGTCCATCCATATTGTTGCAAATGGTCCGCGGGGTAGTAGATTGGGAGCGGGGGACGGGTTATTGCTTTGGAGGGGTATAAATGTCTAACTATTACATTCTTTTGTACACCTGAAACTGAAAAAAAAAAAGGTTAACACCCCAAGGTAAAAAAAAAAAAAGTAACAGTTTAAAAGCAAGTGTGCCCTAACGATTACACACACACACATACACACACACTCACTCACACACTGCTAGAACTAACACACAAATTCAGCACAGTTGCAGGATACAAAGTCAACACAAAATCAGTTACTTTTCCGTACACTGACAATGAACAATCTGTAAAGGAAATGAAGAAAACAATTTCATTTTCAACAGCATCTAAAGGTTCCCATTCCAAACAATTCCATTGTGGGGTAGAGAGGAGGTTTTCCCACACCACCTACAAGCAGTTCTCTGACACTACCTGTCCTACAATTCAACTCCGTTCTCACACTGCCTGCTCGGAGATAGCATCAGATCCCAGAGGTGAAGGGCTCGGTCCCACAGGGCTGCCCCCTTGCCCAACTTCAGCAGCCAGTGTCCAGTTCAGGTTGTCACTTGGCTTTGACGCCCTGGCTGTAGATGGGAAGCTCCAATGCTCCCCTCCTTGAGTTCGATTGATTTGCTCACAGAACCCAGATACATCACTTACTGGATCATCGGTTTATTACAGAAACCGATGGAACAGCCAGAGGGCAGAGATGCAAAGGACCAAAGATAGGGAAAGGAAGCGAAGCTTCTGTGTTCTCAGGGCACCGCTCTCCCCAAACTCCACGTGTTCACCAACCCGAAAGCTCTCTGAACAGGTCCATTTGAGTTTTTCGAGGGCTTCTTTACAGAGGTAGGATTGATTACATTGTTGGCCGTTGGGGACTGCTTAGACCTCCAGCCCCTCTCCCCTCCCTGGAAACAGAGAGTAGGGTGGTTGTTACCGGGGGCTGGGGGCTCGTGGAGATGGGGCGATGGACCCTGAAGGGCACACACTTGCAGCTCGTAGGTAAATAAGTCCTGGAGAGCGAATGCTCAGCACGGTGACTGTAGTCAACAATCCTGTTATAAACTCTACGTTGCTAGGAGACACACTGTTTATGTGATGAGATAGATGGTGAGCTCCGGCTATGCTGGTGACCACACTGCACTGTATCAATGTATCAAATCACCATATTGTGCTGCTGAAACTCGCACAATGTCATATGTCAATTATATGTCTTTTAAAAAGGGGATGGCTAAGATGCTGAAACTTCATTTGTAAAGAGTAGGAATCATTGATTTATTATCTGTAAATGTTTGCAAAATAAACTGATACTTTCTTCATGGAATAACTGCCAGATACTGATCTCGGCATCCCAAACCTACGCTTCTTGTTCTTTAGGGCGTGTGGAGCGTGATAGACCAAAGTCAAGGTTGCAGAAGCCATCAGACGGCTGGGTGTAACCAGGCTGGGAGGGGGCGTCGGAGGCAGGGAGGCTGGGAGGGTCGGTGGCATATTCCAGCCCAGGGGTGGAGAGAGCTGGCGTGACGGCAGCCCAGAAACCACACGGAGTCTGTCTCACAAGAGTGGAAACTTCTCTTCTTTAGTCCAGATTTCTACACTTCATTTTGTCCTTAGCACTTCGATGACGTAATTGTGAAGAAAAAGTAAACATCTGATTCTCATGCCCACTGGGGACTGATGAGATAGCTGTGTTGCTCCTTTCTGCTCCGCACCCCCACCAGCTAATATTGCCCCCAACTGAGCCCAGGAGGTGGAGCAGAGGGACATTCATCAAAGTGACAGATCCACCCAAGATGCAGAGATTGGAAGCCCCTCACAGTTCCCTTTAAAGACCACAATCTCTTTGCCTTAAAGACTGACTAAAATCAGTCACTCTGAGCCTCATTGAGAAGCAACAGACTGTCCTAGAATGAACTAGTAAAACACTCAAGGTTTTCTTCAGTCTGAGTAAGACCGTAATTTATTGGCCCTATAAGTCTACCCAGTGCCAAAAGCTA
This sequence comes from Rhinolophus ferrumequinum, assembly GCF_004115265.2. NCBI lineage: Eukaryota > Metazoa > Chordata > Mammalia > Chiroptera > Rhinolophidae > Rhinolophus > Rhinolophus ferrumequinum. The sequence continues at coordinate 5,020,956 of NC_046290.1, forward strand.
TGTCTAGTATGACACTGATATTTCATCAATGAAGATACTGTATTTTTGTGCTGTACCTTCAGTTACTTTTATATTTTGGATGTGTAACTCAAGAGTACGACATAGACTAAGAATAATGCACAATCTGGGTACATTCCATCTCTTTTCACAGATTTGTGTAAATTTTAGAGCTTTTAGTGTCCTTCTACTGTAGCACACAGTGGGATGTATGTAGTTACATCACCTGTATCGCCGGGGAGTGGACCCATGGGCCTTGGGGGACCCACGTGTTGTGCACACTTTTTCTCCTCTTGGTGTAAGTAAATTCTATACCACTTGGGGGAAAAAATGTTTTCAAACCAACAAGATGATGACAAAATAATAGAAAAAATGGACAAAGGATGAAATGTGAGTTGAAAAAGTACAAAGGGCCAGGACATATGTTGACAAAGGTCCAGCATCCCTGGGATTCAGAAATGCAAAATTCTGTTTCTCATTCACCATATTGATCAAGACAAAAGGGCACGGTACACTCCTGATAATGTTGAAAGTGTGTGGAAACTAGCTCCCTTCTAGTGGACATATCAACAAACTAACATACCTTTTTGGGGGCAGTTGGCAACATATTTGAAAAGCTTTAAAGTTTGCTTGGCATTCAATCCACATCGTCTGTCCCACAGAAAGAGCAGAATTCCGTAAGGAAGCTTGCTTTCTAAGGGCGCAGTCCGAGGCCATCCCTTGCTCAGTCAGTTCCTTGCATGAATGGCTGCATAGAACGTGAGGCCACGTGCTTACTGACATTGTGAATAAATTAGTGCAATCAACTTTGAGGGAAATATGTAAAAACATTCACTGGATACAACCACAGGGGGTCACTGGGTGCCTCATGCACAGTTTCCACCCAGAACTGGAAAGAGCAAAAGTAGCAGAATTTTAAGAAAGTTTGTGGTTGGGGAAAAAAGAATCCTCGGAGTGAAGAGAAGGATGGGTAATGAGAGGGACGTAGTGTGCCAATGTCCAGGGAGACAAGGTTAAAAATCTTCTATGTTTCGGATAGAAGATTCTGGACCAATTTTTATCCCTGAGGAGTAGACCGAGAAGTTGAATAGACACCAGAAAGAAGGTAACTGAGCCACCTGGGTGCCTAGGTGAGAGGTGGTGTGGCTGCATCCCACGGCACCTGGGGAGGGGGTGCGGGCAACAAGCCAGGGCACAGGCCCCGGGTTAATGGGGGGAAGAGCAAAAATGATGAATGAAAACGGAGGCAGGTTGGTAGAAGTGGGGATGCAAACCTGAAGTAGATCCATGGCTGATCTCGCAGAGGTTAGAAATAAGAGCTTCTGTTCAAAACTACACGGAGCTTTTAGGAGAAGGGGAGACATTTGAAAGAATCATCACAGAGAATGGGAAAACGAGTTGTTATAGCTTAGAGACTTTACTGGATGGTAAAGGACTATCCTTTGATTCTGGTTTGTTTTAATCTAGAGAGATTTTCTCCTGAATGTCTCTATACTTACTGTAAAAACATACTGTGTTTTTATTCACAAAGTTTTAGAATGATTATGAATGAAAATATGAGGAGACTGTCCTCTGAATATGATGTGGCTTATCTGTCTACCAGTTATTACTTTTCCCACTTACCATTTCTATTAGAAGCTGGTAGAATTTGACATAAAGCCCAGAGATTTCATAAACAAATTCATCTTAGCCAAAAATATTGAACAAAAGGACAAGCTAATAATAATACATTTCAACCTTCTACTTGTGCCTGGGAATAAAAATGGCTGGAAAAGTCTCTTTTGATCCACATATTCAAAATTAAAAAAATAGTGAGTGGGAAGCCAGTTCAAAATAGTAAAAGTAATCTGCATGGCTGAACAACTTTATAAAAATATGACTCCTTATATTCCAGTCAGACGTATTGTGACATCCATGTATACTCTATATTTTTATTTTACTAGAAATAATCACAATCGTTGACTTGTTGGTTCACGTGCCAAGGAGATTTAAGCAAATGTATAGACTGAAGTCTTTCACCATGGAGTATCTATCTATCACTTATTAATTTTTAAGACTTTAAAGTAGTTATGGAGACAGTATTTTTTTGTTGGGTATATGTATTGAAAACACATTTTTCAGTCTGGCTTGCATTTTTACTTTCTAATACTCAACAGAAGTTCATAATTTTAATGTAATCTAATTTATCAGTATCTTCCTTTAGAGTTAATGTTTATTGTGCTTAATTTAGGAACGTTTTGCATATGCCCAAGGTCAAAAGATATGCTCATAAATTACTCTCCAGTATCTTTATTGTTCTTTTGTCACTTTGATCCAGAATCCACGTAGAATTGATTTTTGTCTATGGTATGTAGTTGAGGCCAATATATTTTTCCATGTAAATAGCTACTCAACCTATCATGATTTATTCAAAAGATTCTTCTCGTCCTCACATTACTGCAGTACCAACTACTGAATAAGATATATGTCCATTTATAGACGAGTCTCTTTCTAGATTCTATAACATTCCATGCTCTATTTACCTCTGTAAAAATTGTCCCAACTTTGTTATTTTTGTTCAAGCTTATCTTGGCTATTCTTGGCTAGTTGCATTTCTACATGGATTTTTCCTTCAACATTTAAATTTCTACATGAAGACCTGCTGGAGTTATAATTGAGATTGCATCTCTCAATTTGGGTACGATAGTCATTTTTAAAATATTAAGTGTTCCAATCCATTTACATCGTACATCTCTACATTTATTTGTCTTCTTAAATTCGTCTCGATATTGTCATATAGTTTTCTGTACAGAAATCTTGCAAAATGCTGTTTTTAGTTGTTTCTAGAGATTTCAAGTATTTGTACTATTGAAAATGACATTTTTAAATCACTCATGTTCTAATTGTTTATTGTAAATGTGTAGAGATATGACAGATGTTTACGTATTGATCTTTGTTATGAACTGAACTGTTTTCCCAAGAATCCATATGTTCAAGTCCTAATCCCAATACCTCAGCATGTGCTGTATTTGGAGACAAGACCTTTAAACGGGTAACTAAGGTTAAATGAAGTCGGTCGGTGGGCTCCAATCCAGTTTGACTAGTGTTCTTAGTAGGAGAGAACATTTGGACACACAGATACTAGTGGAGCATGTGCACAGAAGGCTGACCATGTGTAGCGGCGACAAGGCAAGGAGAGAAGCTCCAGAGGAAACCAACCCTGCCAGCACCTTGACCTTGGGCTTTCAGCCTCCAGAAATTGGAGAAAATACATTTCTGTTGTTTAAGCCACCCAGTGTGTGGTCTTTTGTCATGGCCGCCCGAGCAAACTAACCCAATCTTATGTCCATAAGTCTGGCTAACTAGTAAATAAGATATTTTTATTTTTTCCCAGCCTTTCTTCCCTTCCAGTTCTTTATGGGAGAGTTGGTCTGCAACAAGTTAATACACAATTACTCCAAATAAGAAAATACACTGATGATTTTTTTGAAAAAATGCAGATAGGTCAATATGAAGTCAAATAAGTGAGAGAAGTGCCAAGGTCATTTAACGTACACATCGTCCCTCAGTCCACAGAACGTGCAGTAGCTCCTGGCATGCAAGGATGGTGGGTACAGTGGGTGGGGATCAGTCAGGAAGCTCATGCTCTGGCAGAAAAACCAGGAGTGGGAGTTGGACGGCCTGGCTGGAATTTGTTTTCACCTATGAGCTTTGGAACCTTGGTGGAAACACCACTTTTTTATTTTCCTCATTTGTGAAATAGAGCCACAAACTCCTTTCTCCATGGTGCCGAAGTGTGGATCAAAATCAAAATGAGAGACTGCTATGAGCCTTCTATAAATCTTGAAGAGTTATAGGAGGGGGATGTGTAACTGTGATTTTTCTCCTTTTAATTGTGTCATTCAGCACAGAGGATGGAGATATCTATATGGGAAAACAAAATGAAATGTTTTCCCTGGGAAATTTTATCTCGTCTGTAGAACCAACGCTACATAAAGTATCCATTTTTCCAGTCCTCAAAGTTATAGGAATTTTCTAGGAAAATAAACTGTTTTGATATCATTGACCCTACGTCAGGTGCCTTAAGGTATAGGTGGCTCTGACCCATCTGAAAATGTGAGAGAAGCTGAGGCAACCTGTACCGTCTGCCCTTCCCAGAGAGAACATGTGTGAGAGAGAACACGTGTGTGTGTGTGGCAGGGGTGGTTGGTGACCCAGCAAAGTCATCACTGAAGCTCTGGCGAGGTGGGAAGGACCTCCCTCAGAAGCTTAGGGGATTATCGGATGGTAGAAAAATCACACATCTACTTGGAATAAGTTGATTATGAGTTACTTATTATTTCAGCTACATACATTTCAAGTTCAAGAGAAGAGACTTCATGCAAACATAACACTGTCTGTGTCGTTGCTATCGATCTGTCTCGTATGGATTTGGGGTAAACAGGATGGTTAATACCAGCCGCAACCAGGGGCCCCACTCCATGGATGTACACCGTGGTGTAAACCATCATTTACTTTTACATGCACGTGGGTGAGAGAAAGATACATTACAAAACGAACGGATCTCTCCATAAGTTGAAAAGAAAAGAATGTATGGAAATACTTGCTGTGAGAAAATCACTTAGCAGGTGAGGAATTACAGACAGCTTCTGTGCACCCCCTGGGGGAGCAGATGTCCTCCCTCCCTGCCAGCTCTTGAGAACAGAGTATTATGAGAGCAGATAAAACGGAAAGAGAAATATTTTAGGAGGTATTAATAACGAAGAGGAGATGACAAGATGAAATGTGGTGACGATCAAAACCTGAAAGTATTGTAACTCCAAATTCTGTTGGTGGCGTTTTATTGGAAAACTCTATCTGGTTTTATTGCCGTATCTACAGTGTAAAGTTTCTTTCATAACTGCTGTCCTTGGAAAAATGGTTAAAATGCTATTTTTATTGCATTGAAGTTATGAAAACTGCCATTTCTTATAAAATAGTAACAGACTTCCCATAAAGACAAATGAAAGAAAAAAAGAAAATAGGATCTAAAATAGAAGTAGAGATATAATTAAAATAATTATGGTGAATTAAATTGAAGGAAGAAAATATAAATACTTCTACTATGAAAGGCACGTGTAGGAAAACTTTAGAAAATTCCAAAGGTAAGTTATGATAATGATATTGAGGTTGAAATATAATCACAAAATCTTATTAGACTGAATTAATATGAGAAAAATACACTGGTTAAATAAATTGACTGTTTAATAGTGAGTGAAATAGTAACCAATTTTCTCTCCTAGCCCCAAGCAATGCCTTGCCTTCATTTTTTCTGTGAAATTATTGGAATTACATTACTCTTCCTGTGAGAAAAAAGAAAGAATTATCAAAGCATTTCACATCATACTTGCCAATAATCTTCAAAAGTTATTAGTCCAGCAAAATTTTTATTCAACAAAGATTCGTGCTATTTCTTCCTCCTTATACCATTTCCTTCCCCACATTGGTTGCTGCGGGCTGTTATTCTAGCAAACCTATCTGGCTATTCTACCTGCAGACTATATCCTGACTCCCCCTAGCTCCTTCCCTCCCTCTGCGTCCAGCCTTCCCTTGTCACATCTCGGTGGCCAGTGTGCTGGCCTTCCCGCCCCACCCAGGAGTGAGATGCTGTCCTCCCTCCCTCACACCTGGTGGCCGGATGCTGTCCCCCTGCTCCCCTCCTGGGTGCTCAGTGCACAGCAGTCTGAGTGACCTTCTCACGTCTTGGCTGGGTCCTGCCATTCCCCTGTTGAGAGCCCTCCATGGGTCCCACTGCATGTGGCTAACAATGAACAATCCCTCCCATGCCCTTCGAGGCCCCCAGTGACGAGGCCCAACCCTCGCTCGGCCCCCAATTCCTGACATTCCTCCCCTTTGCTCTCCGACGTCCAGCCATGGTGGCCCCTTGTCTCATCTGAGGATGTTGGCACGTGCTGCTCCCTCCCAAGGCTGCCCACGATTGTCACCGGCCTCGCTCTCACCCGCCGTACAGTCTCACTGCCTTCACAGAGGGCGGTCCCTGACCCTCAGTCTAAACCAGTGCCTCACCCCACCTCAGATATTCTTTTTCACGACTGCCAATCTTCACTTTCATAGGACTTTGCACAGTTTAAAATCATATGTTAATTTTCTTATATGTTTCATATCTGTGAACCCTGGTTGATGGAATTCTTTGAAAGCAGGAACCAAATCCTTTTGTTCTTCACGGCAGACTTTGTGCTTGGCACGAGGCCCAGCACCATTTCTCTAGATGTTGGTTGAGTGACTACATGACCCAGAGTCCTCTGTCACTATAGGCTGATTCCCCATGCAAATTCAATGACTCTTTTGTATTGGAACCTAATTTCTCTTTAGACAAATTGCAAAATGCTTATTGCCTTTGAATCCCATGGACATCTATGAGATTTAAATGAATACTAGTTATTCCCATTTAACAGATAAGGACCTTAAGGTCACAGATCACATGACTTGACTTCAGTTACACAGAAAGTGGCAGAGTCTGATCTCAAGCCCAGTTTTTTCTTATTAAAGTCCAGTAATATTCTTTACAACAATGACCTGTTGTTGATTAATTACTGATCAGAGTTTAATTCATCTTTTGGTCCTGCCACCCAAAAAATATTCTGAGCATGTTAATAAATAGATAAGTGAGAACCCCATGTCCATATTTACTTCCTGGGCTGCGTATACAGATTCCAGTATCCAGGAAACCTACGAAATGCCATAGGAAAACAAAAAAACATATCGATTCTCCGCCAAACACTTTGAACATAGACCACAGTTGTCTCAATAATGAAGAGAAATAGAATTCTCTCTCCTTGTAGAAATGAGAAAAACGGACACTCAGAAATTACAGAAATTACTTGCAGTCCCACAACTAATAAATACAAGGGTTGGGATTTGAAGTCATGTGTCCATGACTTACTCCAAAGCCATACTTTTCCTACTGAACAGCAGAATATTAGAACTCAGAGAGTAACACTTTGTGCCTCCAAATCCTCCCTTAAAACAAAATACATTGACAGCCTAAGAAATAATTTTCATATCATGTAAATACTCATATGCACAAAGACCCCTAGATTCCTCAGCAACACCTACTAAGTTTTTATGCATTTAAGTGCTGATAATTCATATTTTCCCCCCAGAAAGATGATTATTAACTTTGATGAGATATGAAACAAACGTGAATTAAGACAAACAGATAGATTATATTAGTCAGCTCAGGCTGCCATAACAGAATACCACAGACTGACGGGGAGGCTTAAATAACAGACATTTATTTTCTCATAGTTCTGAAGGCCAGAAGTCCAAGATCAAGGTGCCAGAAGGTTTCTGATGAGACCTCTCTCTTTGGTTTGCAGACGACACCTTCTCTCTGTGTCTTTCTATGGCATCTTCTCTGTGTGAGAAGAGAGAGAGAGAGAGAGAGAGAGAGAGAGAGAGAGAGAGAGAGAGAGAGAGAGAGACAGAGAGACAGAGAGACAGAGAAAGGGAGAGAGAGGTATCTTTGGTGTTTCCTCCTTTTCTTATCAGGATACCAGGCAGGTAGGATTAGGGGTTCACCCATACGGCTTCATTTAACCTTAATCCCCTCCTGAAAGTCCTTATCTGACATTGGGTGTTAGGAATCCAACATATGACTGTGGAGAATACAATTTAGTCCACAGCAAAGTTCTTTCCCTTTGTTGTAATTTTCTTGTTTTGGACTTCCTATGGGTATCACAAATGACTTCTGAAGAAGTGCTTACATCCCTAAGGTCTGTCTGTTTTTTAACATGACAGAAGTTAAAGGGGTGCTTTTTGAAAGTTTACATATATGTCACTGAGCTTGGGGGCATTTAAAGTGGACCATGCTCATCTTACATTTTTAAACCCTGAAAATTCTTCCACTGTCATTATTCTGGGGAGAGGTTAGTATTGTGTTTACCTCAGCATTGAGGCCACTCAAAGAGTGAGATGCTTATTCAAATATTTTTCCCCATAGCATTGACGAAAGACACACGGTTTGTGGTGATCACTACATAATTTTTGGCCTGGTACTTCTAAGTACAGAGGACGCCAACGTCAGGAAGATCATTCTTGTTTCTATATTATCAGCAAATATACCACCTCATTGAAGAAAGTGTCTCCATTCAAGAAATAGCTCTAGAATGTCACCGAACATGTCAAGCACTGTGCTGGTACTGCCAAAGACGTATGGCCCTGCCCTTAAGTAGCCTACAAGTGAGTCTGAATGAGAAGGCATGGCCAGGTACAACCGAGAAACACATTATGACGCATGATACTGTAACAAAGGAACCATGGAGGGCGGCCGTGCATCGGCAGGTGGGAATGGTGGTGCTGACTGTGACTGGGGATTCTTGATGAACTTGGCTGCTCCATTGTGACTGGAGGGGACTGGGGAATGGGGAAACCTGGGCCCAGGCTTAGGAACAGCGGGTCAGGGACCTTTTCTACCATTTCAGATATTCACATAGTGCTGGGAGCTAAGGCTGGAAAAAGAACTAGGGACCCGATTGTGAAGGGCTTGGCGTGTTGGGCTCAGAAGCATGAAGGTCATAAGAAACCAATGCTTAGTTCAAGGAAATCAGTCAGGAAATAGCCATCATGGCCCAGGAAGCGTGCTGGTTGAATGAGACGGTTCCTGCTTTTTGAGGGTCTTTCTGTCTCATGTGAGGGATAGACTGTAAACTGATAGTCAGTCCGGTGGTGCTGTTCTAGAGATGTGTGTGAGGTGTCAAAAGACCCCCAAGGAGAGCTCTGAGCCCAAGGGGAGAGCAGATGAGTCTGTCTTGGTAAACGAAGTGTATACTTACAGTACAGTTACTAAGACAAAGTATCGTTACCATCAATGATAGTGGATTTATTTCCTTGCCAAAATTATGTTGCAAAGGGGAATAGCAAAGCCATGGATTTAGATTAGTTTACATTCTTGTATCACTTTACTCTAAAATGATGTTGGGTAAGCCATGATTCTAACACCTGCCTTCCGCTAACTGGAAGAGAAAATACAACTTTTAGTCCTTTAACTCAAAATGTTCTCATCCCAACTAAACGGTATTCCTCAAGCTGTGATCTACAAATGTCAAATCTATAATTTACTTCTGTAACTAAAAAGCTTTAGTAAGTTTTTCCTTTTCATGGGAACTTTTTAATCCTATTAATGTCCATTGTTTTAAACATTGCATAAAATGAGATATTCAAAAACAGAAAATATTCAATTTTATTTTTAAAAAGTTGGGACCAATTCATGCTATTTGGTTTGCTAACTGTTGAGTAATTAGTTCATTGTTTTAGAAATCCAGGAGCCAAACTGAAATGCTAAGGCTGTGTATTCAATCTCAGCTATTAACATGGCTTGTTAGATTTCAGTCTGGTTTCATGTGCTTCTACATGAGTAGAATTTAAACCAGAGTGTTCTCTCTAGTAATACTCATACACTGAGTATAAAGTTCACTGTGCCGCAGAGAAAAGGAAACCTGCCCTTTTGTCATATAAGTATACATCAATCTGTTTTGCTTAATATATACTCCACATTTCAACCATCGACTTGTTCTTCATCAAAATTTTACTGCATATGAGGACAAATGTTAGCTACTGAGAGTAACGCAAAAGGTTAAGTGATATAGACTCTTTCCTCATGAGCTTACAGTCTGTTCAGGGATAGCAGATGTCTATGATAAAAGGAAAAGAGGGCAAATGCCATCAGAGTGTCCACATTATAAGAAAGCCAGAAGAGCTGCAGCCTGAAGAATCAATCATTTCATTGGAAGGAAGAGTAATTAGGTTTGTCCTTGAAGGACGATAGGGTGCAACAGTTCTTTCCTACTCCTGATGTCTCCTTCTAAGTGGAGAGAGTCCTGAAAAGGAAATGAATTAATGCAAGTTGTATTGGTTTCCTATGACGGCCGTAACAAATGACCACTAAAGTAATGGCTACAAACAACACAGTTTATTATCTTAGAGTTCTGGAGATCAGAAGTCCAAAATCAGTTTCACTACAGTCAGAGTGTCAGGAGAGGCAGCGTGTCCTTCCTGGAGACTCCAGGGAAGGATCTAGTCCCTGTTTTTCCAGCTTCCCGAGGCTGTCTGCATGCCTTGACTTCCTCCATCATCAAAGTGCATCACTCAGACCTCCGTTTTTGGCTTCACATCTTTTTCTCTTATTGGGCCCACTGAGATAATCCAGGATAATCTCCCCATATCTAGATCTTTATCTGAATCACATTTGCAAAGTCTTTTTCCCGTGTAAGGTTACATATTGACAGGTTACAGGGAATAGGATGTAGACATGGTAGAAAGGACCATTATTCTACCTACCACACACATTAAACCTTTACAACAGTACCTGGCATGTACTAAGAACTCACATATCCTATACTGTTACTGTCTCTATTTGATTAAAATGCAAGTGTTACTGTTCTCATCTCTTCAACATAGTCAGCAAGGTTTATGCAGGACTTCCAGGAAGTGCTTTCCCATTCACTGTGCCATAGCTCTACAGTCCTTGACGTACCGTATCGGCTCTTCCTGGAACCGAGTAACACACGCCTGGGATGAATATTTAAGTATATAATCTCAACGCCACACAGCTGACTCTATTGCATCCAGAGTTCACATTAAGCCTTAAATGTCACCTCTGTGAACTCATAGGATTCCAAAAATCTATCAGAACTTTTATGCTATTATACCTAGCTGTGTAGTTTTTATTTTTCCTCAGGTATGAGAAGTGTCCTTCAATGCCTGATCTGAAATGCATTGGAATCAAGAATTCAGTAATAAATGTTTGATGATAACATACATATGGATGAAACCATTGCTTGCCAGTTTGGGTCGCTAAACCTTTGGAATGCATAGTAACCTACCACAACCCAGACTTTGCATTTTGCTAAACCGGGACTTCTCAATTTGCTTCTTACAAATCGTTATATTCCTGGTTTTACAGACTTCTCTGCCAACAAATGCATGGAATGTGAATGATAAATTTTAACTAAACATCGAATTCTCCCATAATTATATTCTCTGGCAATGTTCAGAATACATTTAATTGCTCTGTGATAAATGTTGAAGTAAATATCTTCCAATGAGGCCATTTTTCTTCCCATTTCCTATGGTTTTAGAGTCATTAAATGACCATTTAGTTTGTTCCTTTCCAACAACTAAAGAGCCTGTGCAACCTCTGCTCTTGTGCTAGACAGGACATGTTTTGACAGAGGACAGCATGTTACCAGGTGGAGCTGTTGGCGCAGGTCACCCTGGGCCTCTTTCACTCCTTTGCATCTTGCTGAGTGAGTCAGCGTCTCAGTGCCCCGACTGTTCCTTCACCTGGCCCTTTCTCAGGATTGTATATGAAAAGAGAGATGACACAGCCGAGAACATACTATGTGGTCCTCATGGCACCCGATCTCTCTCTGGACAGAGAACAAGCTTGCTTACTACAGAAGTAACAGATTCACTGTGCTTAAAGTTCTTCTTCTGTGGCAATGCCCATCCCACGGCACATGCAGCCTCCCTCTGGACATTGGCACCACCGGTGGGATTTGGGCCTCAAGGAACCAGCAGGATGATGGTCATAACCCAACTACTGCTTTGACTGTGAGTGGTGAAGTCCTGGGCATCACCCACCTGGTTCAGACCCATCTTGTGGCTAGAAGTGGCTTAAGAGAAAAACTGCAAAACCCCTGGTAGGACCACAGAGAGACATCTTACCCAATCTCCCTCATCTAAAAAAAAGAAAAAAAAAAGGGGACATCCTTGGCCCCAAGGATAGGCTTTGTAATTGTGTAATTGGAAGGGTATGTACCCTCATGCACACTTTCATCTTACAAACCACATAGTACTAACCAGGTACCTGCTCAGATGGCAGGAGGGGTGATGCCCTCCTTTCTCGGAACCTCATGGCTAGCAAGTGGCAACGTTGGGGTTGGCTATGCTCTCAGCCATGAGGTCAACAGTGTGGTGATGAATTGCCCATAAAAACACAAAGAGCCAAAAATTTACCTCCCCTGGTTCAATTATAAGATAATTCGCTTTATTAAAAATAACTAAAAGGACAAAGATTAATAATTTTGATTCGAGAATTTCACTCTATGGTTCATAAATAGACACTTTTAAATTCAAAAAGGTATATCTTCTTCAATTCTGTCATGTTTAATAAAGATTGTCCTATCCAATTGTCAAAGAGACAGAACATAAATTAATCAGCCCAATCCTTTCCTGGGGAATAGAGGAGGAGTGAAAACATCAAAGAGTGGAGAGGGGGGCACTAAGCGCCTGTGACCACTGTGAGAGAGAGAGTATTATAATGTCCTTCCCTGTTCTCCAGAAGCCGAGTGTCTGGATAATGAGGACACAGACACCCGTGGTTCCAATGGGTGCAGGTGTGGGCTGAGACAGCAGAAGAGGAAGAGTGGGACACGGGGCACTCAGCTCTGAAGGCAGGCCTGACGGACAGCTGCAGCGGATGGGAGAAACCCTCATGAGGAAGCAGCCTGCACAAGGGCAGCCCAGGTCAGGAGAGGCTGAACGGGACAAAACCTGACAGGAAGGAGAGTATTGAGGACAGAGGCATCAATGGGACAGTACAATGATTGGAAGATGGTGCAGAGACGGGTCTGGAGAGCGCAGAGGACTTACTAGGAAAGACGTGGAAGGTGCGACCTACAGACTCAAGTGAAGCCAAAGTGGGCAGGATCTTGAGAACAGACTGAGCAGATGTTATGTTTCCAAGTATTTTGAGGAGAAATTAAAAACAAAAAACAAAAAACCAGCAACAGAGAAAGTAGTAGAAGACTAATGGAAGTTGTGCACCAACTATGAGCCACCATGGTCGTCGGTATTAAAATTATTTTACCTAATCTAACTCCCAGGTCTAAGTTTACTTCCCTCTGACAGGAGAAGAGACTAGCGCTCAAGTACTTAAGGTTAAGTGCTTGCCAATTGGTGATAGCCAACTTTTTGTACTCCACTTATGCTTGGATTTTCACACTGCTGGACGTTGGCAGGTCCAAAATTCAAAGCAGACCCATCCAGCTCCAAAATGTGAGTGTCTGCCATTATACTGTTCTGCAGCAAAGTGACCTGGGTTCCATCCCTCTGGCATGAATGTACAGCCAGATGAGAGTGGGAGAGAACAAAAGAAGAGGCACCTTAATTACGACATTAATGATAATGATTAATAATAGTAATAATAGCAGCTGCCACTTAGTGTGCAGTAGATATGACAGCTACTACTTCCAGCATCCACATCCTTTCAATCATGTATAAGTTAACGAACATTGTATACATGTTAAAGGAATGAGAATCAAAGTGGTTAAGGAAGGAAGGAAGGAGAGAGAGAGAGAGAGAGAGAGAGAGAGAGAGAGAGAGAGAGAGAGAGAGAGGAAGAGAGAAAGGAAGGAAGGAAGGAAAAAAGGAAGGAAGGAAGGAAGAAGTCACCTTCTCATAAATCACATAGGCTTCCTGGGGAGCATTATGACCAATGAAATTAGGATATATCAAGAAGGAAAAATAAAAAGATGATGACAGATAAAAATTAAAAGATATATATTTCTCTGCCTATGTGTATGATGGGGTGTGTGAATTACATAATACCAGGTATTTTTTACTTACTTAGTTTGTTGGTGGTGTGGGGCAGTTATAAGGGAAGACTAAAGCATCACCAGTCCCAACTCCTTTATGAGAACTAACGGCCTTCTTTATATCTCCAAAAGTCTGAAGCTTTTGTACTGCCTTCTAACAGGGTGAGGAAAGGATGGTAGGTTTTTGCTTTAGGCCCTTTAAGGAAGAACATTTTTCTGTATTTTTCAGAATTTAGATCAGTGAATAGAGTTGAGGCAGAAGAATATACCTGCAGAGAGTGAGGTGAGGGAGGTGGTGAATATGGGAAGGCTGGAACATTAATCTTTTAGTAGATAAGGGGCTATTCAGGTTTTCTATTTTTTCTTGTGTCAGCTTTATATTAAGAAATTTGTCCATTTTATCAAGAGTGCCAAATTCATTAACACAAAATTGTTTACATTATTCTCTTGTTATTCCTTTAACAAGAGGAATGCATAGTGATGGTCTTTTATCCGTGATATGGGTAATTTGTGTCTTCTCCTTTTATTTTCTTGATCATTCTAGTTAGAGATTTATCAATTTTATTGATCTTTTCAAAGAACCAGCTTTGGTTTCACTGATTTTCACTTATTTGTCCATTTTACATTCATTTATTTACTTATTTTTAATTTTTTTTCCTAGCTTCCATGTTCTTTGCAGTTAATTTACTCTTTCACTTCTAGATTCTTATAGTGGATAATTAATTTTACATCTCTTTTCATTTCTAATATAGGCTTCCCCCGCCTTCTTTCGCCATCCCCCCCCCAACTCTGGTTCAAGCCATTGTTTCTCCGTCTAGTTGTGTAGGGCACAGCTCCCTGGCCCAGGCTGGTATTATGGGCCTCACACTCCCCACCCCCCGCCGGCTGAGGCAGCTGGTTGCTGCCCACCAGCCGCTCTTGGCAACACACAGCAGCCCACGGCAGCACACAGCAGCCCACGGCTGCGCACACCAACCTCCAGCTACTCAGGCAGCCCAGCTCCTGGAAGAGCCATTGTTCACAATCTTAGCTGTAGAGGGTGCAGCTCACTGGCCCATGTGGGAATTGAACCGGCGACCTTGGCATTAGGAGCACAGTGCTCCAATCACCTGAGCCACTGGGCCAGTCCCAATATAGGTTTTCAATGCTATAAATATTCACACATCCATTGCTTTAGCTATCTCCCACAAATGTTGGTATATTTTAATTTTCATTCAGTTCAAAATATTCGAATTTCCTTTGGGATTTCTTTTTTGGTCCCTGGATTATTTCAAAGTGTACTGTTGCATTTCTAAATATTTGGGATACTTTTCAGCTACCAGTCTTATTTCTAACTTAGTTTCATTGTTGTTATATAACATAACCTGTATGATTTCAACATTTTTAAAAACCTGTTTGTAGAATTCTGTGACCTGCCTAGCAAGGTCAGAGTAAGAACAGGCAAATAATTAAATGTTATCTGTAGAATGGGGCTGTGTCAAAAAAGCTTATGTGTGTTATCTGCTGGCAAATGGGATTTATCTTATGTCAGGAGATTTTGAAAAATTTTAAAGAGAGAATAACATGATCAAATCTATAATAATTTTTAAATTAAATAAAAATTGAAATATAAATAAAAAGATCATTTGTACTTAGTGTTAAAATTTGAGAAGACTGTTTTGAAAATTTGTAATAGCAACCATCATAAATTATTGATTAAAATGATATATGTATATTTGATCGCCTTTTCCTTCTTCTACCCCCCCTGGTGGAAGGAGAACTGGCTCTGGGTGGTGAGCACAAAATGTGATAAATAGATGATGTTTTGTCAAATTGTACATTTGACACCTATATAATTTTACTAACCAATGTCACCCCAATACATTGAATAAAAAATGATGTATAATAGTCTTTACACTGAGAAAGAAAGAAAACAGAACATCTCCCTGTTACTTAAAAAGTAAGAGTTAAAGGCATTCACGCAAAACCAGTTCTTCCCTTTGAAAACTAATATCTAAAATCAGTATTTAAAATGAAAAATCGTTATGGTGATAGTAATATGTGAAATGAGTTAAAAATAAAACAATATGTATTTGACTCATAACTTCGTGTTACAGACAGAATACTGAACATCCCCTCCCCCTAGCCCACCGAGATTCCATGTGCTGCTCCCTGGAACCTGTGAACATGATGACATGTCATGCTCATCAATATGTCACGAGGCAGAGGCATTTGCAGATGTAATTAAGGCTTCTCATCAGTTGACCTTAAAATAGGGAGATGAGCCTGATTTAGCTGGGTGAGACAGAAAGTCATCACATATGTCTCTAAAAGGGGAAGAGAAAGGCAGAGGTGAAGTCCGATAGTCCAGGCACTAGGAGAATTTAACAGCTGCCACAGGCTTTGGATCTGGATGGTGCCCAGGAAAGTGGGGGGTCGGTATGAGCTAAAACACCACTGCTCAGCCAAGAGCAGCAGGGACCTCAGTGCTACAGCCATACAGAACTGAAGTTGCAAACAATCTGAGTCTCCAGGTAACAGCCCAGGCTGGCTGACACCTGGATTTTGGCCTGGTCAGACCCTAACCTGAGACTCTGCTGAACCACCTACATTGATGACCTGCAGAAATGTGAGATAATAAACAGGCATGTTTTAACCATTAATTTTGAGGTAAATTGTTATGCAACCATAGAAAATTAAATCGTCTCATTAAGTTAAAAACGTATTGTTTGTGGTTAAACCAATCTATGAAGTTGAGAAACAACCCCAGGGAAGAAAGAGAAAAAGCAGCTTCTTTAATGTGTAGAACACATTTTTTTCTTCTTCTCTGTGTTTTACTGGTGGTATTAACGCCATCAGGTGTGAAAAGCTTCATAGGCCAGGAGCCTGAGAGTTCTTGGGTGGAAATAATGCCTTAGGAATGGTGTGTGTATCTAAGAGCAGTTTTAAAGCACTGAAAGATATCACACTGATCTCTTTCACAGGTTTCCAGGGTAAGATGACTCTTCAATACGGGGGCGCTAGAAGGAGAAGAGATGGTCATTCCAGATCTTTCCCTAAATTGGGATCAATGGGAAAAAAATCAGACTGGGGAATGGGAATCTGAGCTCTGGATTGGAAAGTAAATGGTACTCCTGTTTAAGTGGAGTGGAGAAAACAGGAAGAAAGAAGAAATGGAGAAAAGCTCAGCAAGAAGGGTTTTTCTTTTTTTCTTAGGATTACAATTTGCTGGAAATACAAGCTGGTGAAGTTAATGACTATCTTCTTTAATACAGGCTACTTAAAAATGGAATGTATTTGGCATCTCTGGTTTATGAAGTCCCTGGATGGCCTCTGCAGAATTCCAGTTTTGTGTGGATGTGAAACACAGTTGAATTTTAAGGATTCCAGGAAAGGAAAGTTAACATACCCTGGGGAACTCTTTACAGGGATTAGGGTTTCTGACTCCTGCTTTCACTCTATATCCAGTGTTCTTTTCCCTAATGTCTCTCACAGGGGTTAGTGGGAAAGCAGGTTCTAATTGCTCCTAAGAGTCAATATTTGGTGGGGTTTTTGGTTGGCCTAGCATCCATCCAGCTATTGATTTTTACTGAAAATTATTTTATTACCTTCAGATTTCCCTTTCAGTCTCTGGAAGAACATCCAGCTGGTTTCTCCTGAATTTGATTCAATGGGCCACCGTGTTACTTTGCTCTTTTTTCCTGTTTAACCCTCACTATCATTGTACTTATCACATGTGTCCCTCATCTTGGGTCAAGCGCACGACTCTAAGGTCACTCTCACCAAGGCCTTTATTTTCCTGTAGATTAAGCCACTAAGTATTTAAAGAAGCTCACTTCTCTGGAGTCCTCACTTCAAATGCTGTGTGTGTGTGTGCTACGAATCAGTCCATTATCTTGCTGTGTAGAAAATATTTTATGCACTGAAGCCTCATTCAGAGTCCATTCACTAAGAGTTCACAACAGTTAGAGACTTACATTTACAAACTCCATGAAAAAGACGGGCCCTGAAAAACACAATAATGCAAATAAAGAACCTGTTCCTGCCCGGAACTAATGGCATCCAGTAAGTTTGCACATCTCTGTTTAAAACTATCTCACACATCAGCCCCTCCATGAAGCCTCACCCGTTACGTCAGCCTTTCTTTGAACTGTCTAGACCAGGGGTGTCCAAACTTTTTTCAACGTTTTTCACCAAGGGCCCTATGCGGTAAAATACACAAACAGCCGGGCCACTCACTCGAGGTGAAGTACGTATTGCCTCACCTGGTTTATTTAAGTAAATTAAATATATTTTTGGAATCTGCTGCGGGGCCAATTAAAAAATGGATCGCGGGCCGCAGTTGGCCCGCGGGCCGCAGTTTGGACACTCCTGGTCTAGAGCATTTGGCTGTATAACCCTCTTGGGCACTTACGTTCTAGTTTCTGTTACAGCTATCCTTTGCTGATATCCCCCTGGCCTACAGTTTTCACACCATAAAGAAGGAATCATTTATTTTTATAAACTCTCTATCAACTGGTGAATAGCCTAGAATATGACAAGATCTTGGACAACTCTTTTGGCTTGTCTCTCTTGCCATCTATTCATTTAAGTATGCGCAAAGAATTTATCACCTTCTGGGCACAAGCTAGGTCTGGGGAAATATCAGCCTCATCATTCTCCATCCACTGTTGACTGAATCCTGCATACTGGACTCTGAGTGAAAAGGCTGATTTCCACCGTCATAGGCTAGAGTGAAGTCTATCCTACCCACCCCTGCTCCCTATGCAATGATGTTTTTTTTTTTTTTTTTTTTTTTTGTCATGACCAAGTGTCATCTGTGTCCCCTCTTGCTTGGTGAGCAGATTCTGTGGGCTGCATTGCTTTTCTCACATGGACAGATACGTACCATTTTATCAATAGCTAAGATGTAGGCCATTTCATCACTGTGTTTATGTTTCTCTGACCTAACAGAATCACCACACTCTGTTACAAGACAGTGTGGCCTGAAGAGCCTAACAGTGTGGTCTCCAGAGTCAGTAGGTCTGGTTTTCTAAACAGCTCCAACACATGGTTCCCCAAATGCACAAGTGCTTAACCACAAGACATTAGCTGACGTTTCTGTAACAGCTTTACACTGAGGTGATTCCTGGCGCTGCTGTGGGGTAAGAGTCAAAGTTGGTTTTCTACATACAGATACCTTACGGTTTCAGTACCAATAAAGCACCTTGCTACTTTGTAGAAAATCTCTTGAACACGTGTGTGTTCTGATGCTTCTAGGCTCTCTATCCTGCTCATTGAGCTATAGAACTATCTTTATGCCAATATGACACAGTCATAATTATTTAGCTGTATTGTAAGTTGAAAAGAGCTAATTTAAGTCATGTGGGCTACCTTTTCTCTAAGTTGCTTTGGCAAATCTAAATTTTTTTCATGTAAATTTTGATTCAGGTTGTTTGTTTCCATGTAAGTTGCATTTCCATGTAATTTTTAGATCTAGATTGTCTACTTCTACAACAGCCTGCTGGGGTTTTGACTAGAATTGCATTGAATGTATTGAGTAGAACTGACATCCTTAAAATGTGCCATCTTCTAACCCATTAACATAATATACATATTTATTTTCATAGGTCTTTAACTTCTCCCAGTATCTTTAATGTACAGGTATTAACTATTATTTTATTATTAATTTTGTTCTTAAGGAGTTCGTGATTTTTTTTCCCCACTGTAAATGGTATTGCGTTCATTTCATTTTCCGCTTGTTAGGTGCTTACATTTAGAAATGCAAGAAAAGCTCTTAGCATTTTAATCATAGTTGTTTTAAATTTATGGTCGATAATTCCAACATTCTTGCCATATCCTCCTGGCCTGGTTGTGATGTTCGCTCTGTCTCTTCGAGTTCTGTTTTATGCCTTTTAGTATGCCTTGTAATTTTTATGTAAGGGCAGACATCATGTACTGGACAAAAGGAACTGGGACAAATTGGTCTTTAATAACGTCATGGTAAGGTGTGGGGGAGGGAAAACGTTCTGTAGACCTATGATCAGGTCTTTTAGTGAGCCTGTGCCCCTGCCCTCTGAACTTCACACATGCTTCTCTATATTGTTTTTTCAGGTGGTATAAGATGGTATAAGACGATAGTGTACCTACAGGTGGTACAAAATGGCTCCAGGGGGCCAGAAGTGGGGGTTTCCCTTACCCCAGGTTGGTTATGCTCTGATAAAATTTCAATAGGTTAAGCTCTGGCAAAATAGTTTCACTTGAGGGCAGGCATTGTTAAGTAGAATAGATGCTCTGGTGTATTTAAAAATGATTCCTGTTCTCCTCCCCCGGACAGATGCGCAGGGGATTTTTCTTTGAGCTTCACTGTGAGGGCCTGATTGAGCTCCTGGAGGTAAAACTCTTGAATGTGTGCCCCTTGCTTCCCACCCATGACTGCGTTTCCCTGGAGTTTCATCTCTCAGGCTTGTCCACGCCAAGCCTTCGACAATTCATCTGTTACATTACAGGTTCTCCTATCAGCTTTTCACTTGTTGTGAGCATAGAGTGATGACTTCCAAGCTCCTTGCATGCTAAGGAGTTTTCTCTATTTGCTTTCTGTTTTTGTTGTTTCTATTCTTATATTTATTATTTCTTTCCTTCTACTTTCTTTGCATTTAAATTGCTCTTCTTTTCCTAGATTCTTAAGGTAGAAGCTTATCATTGACTTGAACCTTTCATTTTTCTTTATAACGTGAACATGTAAAGCTACACTTATAAGAGCTGGTTTTGTTGCATCTCATACATTTAATATGTACTGTTAAATTTATCATTTAATAAACTATTTTCAATGTTTCTTGTGATTTCTTCTTTGGCTCATATGTTATTTGGCATTGTGTTGTTTAATTACCAAATATTCTGGGGGATTCTCAAATAGTTTTGTTGATTTCTGATTTAATTCTATTGTGATCAGAGATCATATACTATATAATTTCAATCTTTAAAATTTCTTGAAAGACAAGTTATGGTACATATATTATTATCTTGATGAATGTTAATTGTTCACTTTGAAAAAAATGTGTATTCTGCTCTTTTGGGATGAAATTTTTTATAAATGTCAATTAGGCCAAGTTGGTTGATAGTGTTATTCCATTATTCAAGTGTTTTCTATCCTTATCGATGTTTTACTTTTGTCTAATGTAACGTGACAGTTGAAATACGACTGTTAAAATCTCCCACAACTATTGTAGCCTTATCTTTTTATCTCTTTGTTTGTTAGTTCTTTCTTCATGTGTGTTGAAGCTCTATAATAAGTATATACACACACAGAACTTCTAAGTCTTCTTGATTTATCCACTCTCATCATTATTTAATGACCCTCGTTTTTCTTTGCTTTGAACACTTCTTTATCTAATCTTAATACATCTTTTGAAGCTTGTTCCAATCAGTATTTGCTATGGTATATCTTTTTTTCCATACTCACTGTGTTTTTGTTTAATGTATGTCTCTTACACTCAGCATATTGTCATAATGTTTTGCTTTTTAAAAAGATATTCTAACTTACTTTATCTGATTTGAATTGGACTGTTTAGATAATTGGAATTTAATGTAATTTCTGCTATTTGTGGGTTTAATTTTTCTTCTTGCCATTTATTTACTATTTACCCCATAGGTTTATTATTCTTTTCCCCCTCTTTTCCTGTCTTTCTGGGGCTCCACTCTAGGCTTCTTAACTTTAATTCTCTCCTTCTCTCTCTCTCTCTCTCTGGCTGTTCTTGGGTTTTAATATACAATTCTGATTCATTATTGTTTACCTTTCAATTGTATTATAATGCTTTGGTAGAGTGCAGAAACCTTACAAAACCTTATACTGCCATCTCTTCCTTTCCATCCTATATGCTATTTTGTCTTTTTACATATGTTATACACTCCAAAATACATAGTTTGTTGTTGTTGTTTGCCCTAAATCAATTCTTCTCAAATTGTGGCCCAGGAGCCTTTGAAATCCCTAGAACTCTTTTTGGTTGTTCTTGATGTTGAAACCATTTTCAGAATAATTTTAAAATCTTAGTTGCCTTTTGACTCTCATTCTCTCATTAGGGTATATTTTCATTTTCAGAGGGCTCATAACATATGATGTTGAATTCAAAACAGATATGATAATCTAGCTGTCTTCTCTTAATTCAGACTTTAAAAGTATTTGCAAAACTATAAAACATTTCCACATTTTTTACTAGTATTTTTATTTTAAAATATAGTTATATTTCCTTAAAAAGATGCTATTTCTGTTAACATGTGTGGAATTCCCATTATTTTCAAATGAATATATATACACATATACGTATATGATTTCTCAGTTTTAGTTTCTAACATGTTGAATATATTAGTAGGTATAATTCACATAGACAAGAGATCTTTGGTATCTTCAATTTTTTTTTTTTAGATGAAAGGGTCTTGAGCCCAAAAAGTGTGAGAACTGACTCTTAAATCTTAAATTTTAAAAAGCCTGTCATATTTACTTACACAACCATCATTTCCACTTTTTTTACCTTCCTTCCTGTGGACACAAATTTCCATAAAGTGTCATTTTCCTCAACCTGAAGAAATTTTGTTAATGTTTTTTGTATGGGTTGCTGCAGTGGATCGTCTTTGTGTTTGTCTAAAAATGCCTTTATTTCACCTTCATATTTTTTTAAAAAACAAAAACCAGAAAAACTGTGTAGGTTGCCAATTGTTCCTTATAGAAATTTGTGGTAATGCTCCATTGCCCCAGTCCATATGCAGAAAAACTAGTTACCCCGTCTTCTGGGAACAAATATTTGAGAAAGTCAAAGTCAGCTGCATATGAAGAAAATAAGCTGGTTGGAATCAGGAGTGAAAAAGAGCATTACATCCATCTTTAATTTAATGTGATAAACCTGCCCTTTATACCAATTCATGCTCTGTCGGCAGAAACTGACACATTTCAAGTTGAGTTCTTCTGTGAAGTTTATTTTTTTTGCCATGACCTCAAGTCTTTAAAACTTTTGTTCTCTGAAAGCTAAGCCATCAACACCCAACTAATGAAATTTTCAGTTAAATTAAAAATCCTAACATGCTTACGGTATTGTACATTTTTGAGAAAAGATATAAAGAAGCTGTTGGGTGACCTTTCACAGTTTTTTCTCTGGTATTTATATCGCTAGCAGTGACATCAATAAGCCTTACCAGGAAATTACAATTCTTTATAGAATGTCATAGAATGATGATATATTTTACTTCGTGTTTGAACACAGGTGTTTTATTAGAAATTTTAAAGGGGACCAGCCTTTTCTTCTTTGATACTTACAACCTTAAACCTATTTTAGCAACAGATGCAAAGCCCAGACCTTACAGAAGAAAGACCACAAATCCAATTATTGGAAGAGAACAAGTGGGATTTATCCAATACCATCAAACATGGAGCAAAACTGTGACACATGTTTAGAAAAATGTGTCATTTAAGAATAAATGTATATTTAATGGAATGTGTGCTTTACATCAGAGCTACTGACTCTCCCTTTCAGAGAAGGCAGTGCCTGGAAGAAGAGGGGAAACCATCGTGAAGAGAAAAACTATTTCAGTGAATCTCCGTTCCATGTCAGCTCCATGTTCCGTGATGAGCTAGTGACAACTGTCCTGCTGATGTGACTGTCCCCAGGGGGGCTGGGGCATAAACTATGCAGGTTTTCCCCGCGTGCCCTTTGCTGTCTGGGCGGATGGGATCTGCCGAGAGTGCAGACATGCGAGCCTTGCGGGGCTTCTCCCCATCCAAGCACCCCGCACCTTCCCGAACCCCTGCCTTCCCCCCGAGTGCCCTCACCTCCCTGATCTATCCAAACCATACTCGGCCTCAGGGCCCAACCTCATGACCATGTCCTCCATGAAACCTGGCCATAGCTGCAGGTAGGACTTGGACTCTTCTCTCTGCAGCGCAACAGACGCTGTTTGTAGGTCCATTTAACATGACCTGGGGCAGCCATTGACCTGTCGGTACCACTCCTGAGCTGTGCACAGGGGTTATTTTCAGAGGCTAACAGCACGTGGTGCAGATAGAACAGAGGTTTACTGGGGAGAACTTGGGAGCTGAGAAGTAGAAGAGACGCCTTGAATTCTCCCTCTCCCACTCCTGAGTCTCCACACCCACGGCCACCCTGTCCTCTGATGCTCTGCATTATATAGGGCCAGGGAACAGGGAACACCTGGTGACCATCACCATGGACGCTCCCTGGATGGAGGAGCTCCTTGTGAGGAAGAGGGCAGGGGCTGGCCTCAGCCTGTTCTGCTGAGCCAACACTGACATGCAGAGCCAACTCTCTGCCAAGCGACTCAGAGAGTAAAGAAAGTTACTTTCAGGGCCAGACACTTCTGTCTGTTGGCAGGAAGCTGTAGGACCAGCCATGTCCTGAGTCCTAGCACATAGATGGCATGGATGAGCAGCAAGTCCTCAAATGTTATTAACACATGGCTGGTATAGACAGAAGAGCTACACACCCAAATCAAAACCTGTCTGGAGGTCTATAGCAAATGTGTGACACATAGCCTTCAGCAGAACCTTCCACAGACATTCCTCTGGGGTTTCCACCAAGATGGCAGTGAACAAACAGCCCACCACTACAGGGTTGAGGTGGCACAACCAGCTGTCCTCGAGGCAAGAAATACTCTTACTTCCGCCTCCAGGGCCCTGCCGATCTCCCCAAACGGCGCTCAGTGGTCTTCCCTGTGTTCTCTTCTGCTTCAAACTTCTCAGCGACTGTTATGTTTGCTCTTGTTCCTGAATGCTTTCCCAAGAATATCACAAAAGATTATTTTCCACCTGTTTGATCATGTAATCCTCCAATGCAAGTACACACTGTGAAGACTCATAAAAAAAGAGATGCTGTTCCAGCTAACAGACAAATGACAGCTCTGCTTTGTCTCTGGGAGGTGGCAATATTGTAGCATCTTTGGCATAAGAAAGAGAACACAAACAGG
This sequence comes from Rhinolophus ferrumequinum, assembly GCF_004115265.2. NCBI lineage: Eukaryota > Metazoa > Chordata > Mammalia > Chiroptera > Rhinolophidae > Rhinolophus > Rhinolophus ferrumequinum. The sequence goes on from NC_046290.1 coordinate 5,045,459, forward strand.
GTAAGTCTGCTGCTGTCGCTGCTCTTCCTCCACAGTTCAGCTGAGGACTGACGGGTATTTATTTCATTGTTCTCCTTTATAATGCATGGAGCAGAAACAAAAATATAAGAAACTGTATTAGAAGAGACACGAGTCCTAGGTAGAGCTTTGTTTGAAAGGCTTGTTTAGACTGAGGACAGCTGTGATTTCAAATTCAAATCAGTCCAGGACAACAGCAGCCAAAGGGCCCTGGCAAAGCTCTGGTCCTCCATTCACAGAGAATGAAAGTCTCTGCCCAGTTCCTAATGCTTCTAATGTTCGATTTCTGTGCCTTCAGGAACTTTTTGATTGGGAACAATTCCTCATTTTTCTGTCTTTCTTTACCGATTTCTTTGACGGCTCAGGATTTCAGAGCTGTGGGTGGATCTCCCTGTTATATGATAATCGTCTGTATTAGAAATGGATCTTCATTAGCAAGCAGCTGTGCAAAAAAACCCCTTGCTGTTTTAGTCTTTCTCATGTAATTTCATGCATACGATCTCAGTTGAATGCCATTTACCCAGTTCATTGTCAGAAGCATTAGCTGATAACAAATGTGGAGTACAGAATGTGAAACCTAATAAAATATAATCCCAGAGAGGAAAATGGACTCTACTATATTTCTATGGACCTTCTCTATAAATTCTTTCCTTGAAGTCTAACTCACTGACTACTACATTTTAAAATAGGCCTCACTGCATCATTGCTACTCACTTAAAGCCATTTTCCCAAAAGAACTCAATATTTTCATTTCTTAGCCCCAGAATCAGAAAACGTAAGAACACATTGAAATCTACAAGTCACATTGTCCAAATACCAGGAATTGCCAAGTGAGGCCATAAGTATGTTTTATACTTGTTACACATTAAAAAATAACATATTTCTCATAAGTAAAACACATTTCTTCTATCAGAATTATCCTCATCATCACACATTGTCCTAACACTCTCAATTGGGCACGAAACATTTTAAGTTTTCAGAAGTTAGTTTATAGGGTATCAGTCAGGATAAACTATGTGTTGCTGCAGTAACAGATAATCCCCAAATCTCAGTGCTTAGAGGTCACTTAGTTTTATTTCTCATTCGTACCACTTGTCCAGCCAGTCACAGGGATACTTCTCCTTTCATAGTCACTCAAGGTTCAGAGGGACCAAATCGTCCCAGTTCATGTTTTCACAGTAGGTAAAATGAAATGTGGCGAAACATGCATTGACTCCCAAAGCTGCTAAACTGCCATCCTCTGTTTCACTTCCACCTACATACCAATGGCAAAAGAGAGTCACATGCCACACTCACTTTTTTTAAAAATAATTTTTTTCTTTCTTTCTTTCTCTCTCTCTCTCTCTCTTCCTTTCTAAGATTTTATTGGGGAAGGGGAACAGTGTGTATTTCCAGGACTTTAGGAACAGTGTGTTTTCCCCAGGACCCATCAGCTCCAAGTCAAGTCATTATCCTTCATTCTAGTTGTGGAGGGTGCAGCTCACTGGCCCATGTGGGAATCGAACCGGCAACCCTCTTGCTTATAGCTCGCGCTCTAATGAACTAAGCCATCTGGCCGCCCCCACAGTCACTTTTAGAAGACGAGAGGAAGTCTAGCCTGTCACGTTCTGGGAAGAACACGATGTATATTTGCACATCTGCTCCCAGTGGACGGGGTAGTCCCCTGACTCATTTTTTAAAAAATCTGTTTTGGGGATTGATTTAAAAGGAAAAGAAAAGTTTTGAAACAATTGCATGCCATTCAGTACCTACCTCACATTAAATTATGGTTCATAGTCCTGGTTATAACCTAGGAAGTTTAAAAAAATATTCCAGTGTCCAGGGCTGATCGCAAAACAAAGAAATGGAAATCTCCAGGGTGAATCCAGGCATGGGGGTAATTTATCCCAGTATGGATTTTCTGTATAAATTTAAGAACACACATTCTCTGTGGTGTCTACACAGGGACCAAAGTACAAAACCAATGGTTCATCTTAGTTGTCACAGGTACACCATGTGAGAGAGACGGCTGTCTCCATGGTAACAGAGCCACAAGCTCTGTGACTTCAAGAGGAGTTCAAATTAGTGTGTATTTGCTCACATGCATTTGTGCTCATAGCAAAATGTTAGTTGTCTTCCTCTCAATTGGCTAAAAAGAAAGCTTTGCTTCTGAAAAAAAGCTTTTCCCTAGAATATTGTTTAGACTGGTGCAAACGAAGAGCTAAAACTAATCAAACAGATAGGCGCCTCTCACAGAAGGTCCTCAGGTGTGTCTTTGGCCCCCAGTGACCACTTTTAGCTCAGGCATTCAAAAGCAAAACCAGATAACTTGAAGATGTCTCAAATCTAATGCTATGATTGCTTCTCTTTCTTCCTACAAAACATAAGTGTATTAAAAAATAATAAAAAAATAAAATGCAGGGCAGAGTCATTGTTCAGGTGTGACAGAAGAAGCGCAGCTCGCGGACCTCAATTATCGTCCGGCCATGTCATTATATTTAACACGCAAGTGGTACCCAGGTCCAGACAGCCAGAGGCAGGCACGTCAGCATTTGTCTTCACATCTATCGAGAGATAAATCTATCAAGAGAAACAGATGTCTCCAGACATTTTGGGAAGTGATGAGGTCACTGGCGTGGAAATCTGTGGCAAGAGAGGAAGATGGGGGAGGGGCCCAAGGCTGGTGGTGGGGGAGTCAGCCGCCAATGTCTGTGCAGCCCCGAATCTCCACACGTAGGTTTGTTAACTGTGCACTTGGTAATGGCCAAACCACTTTGCTAATAAGGATTCAGAGTAGGTGGAAAAGGAGGTGTTCATTTGAGGAAAGGCAGCAGAACTAATCTAAAACCGTCCATTTAATGGAGTTGCATTGAGTAGATGAACAAACAGCAAAAACATCTTTTAATTATGAAGAGTTAGGCCTCAGTATGCTAACGTCTGATTATTTTGGCAAGATGCTATTACCCCAATTTATGCCACATTCTTTCGTATTCGCGAAAAGCAATGAAATATACAAATTATGTGAAATGCTTTCATAGTTGAAATTTATTATAATTGGGTTCAAAACATATTTTAACAATGGCCAGTTAAATGCCTAGAACAATCCAGATGACAAAGGCAAGGAAAAATATCATTTGTGTAAAAAGATCCAGTGAATATTATGTGATGGATGTTACATAATGGGCATCACGTTATAATGCCGAGAGTTTGAATGTGTGACCTTAGGCTCACCTTGGCATTGGGTTTTCAACCTTGAAATAGTACTATATGAGAACTATCAATTTTTGGATGTAAAAATACGTTTATTTAATGTTCAGCATGATTTCTAGATTTTCCAGCATTGATGATGAATTTAAATAACTTCCAAGTTACCAGAGGGTAATAGTCAGAAACTTGTCTATGAAAGTCTAAAGAAATGCTTCTTCTCAAACATGAGGACTATTCAGAGTCACAGCACATTAAAAATTAAGATTTTCTATTAAAAATTAGAACTTTCTATTCATTCAAGGAGAATGAATGCCACTTTATTTCAGCATATTTTTCCTCTCGTGACACAAGGCAATGAATCTTCTGTTTTTGTTTGTTTGTTTTATTAGTTTCAAGTGTACAAAACCATGTAATAGTTAGACATTTACACCCCTCACAAAATGTCTTCTATTTTGATATCATCTTTTTCTGAGTAGCAGGAAGCTGGAGAGCATGTTCTCATGAATCCTCACAACTTCCTGTCAGAGACTTTCCAGAAATGTTACCATCTTTTGTTGACAGAAGCGAGAATGAGGCCCGGAGGTCACGTAACACACTCTGCACCAAACACCGAAATTGTGGGGAAGCAGAGAGCAAAAAAAACAAAACCAGCCCATTGCTTTGCTGGACAAGGTCCATCAAATACTCACTTCCAACTTTTTAGTTTTTCATAAGCGCTCCTCTTTATATCTGAACAGGTTAGCATATGTTTTTACCTACATTTTGCCTATTTTTTTCTTGCCTTACATGTTAGGTATTTTTTAATTTAAAAACTTTACATTAACAGCAAGCTTCAGAAGTATACGTTTAATAAACAGTAAATGAAAGACTTTCCTGTGGCTTCTGCTCCCAGCTTAGGAAGCAAAACGTCCAGCCACTCCCATTTTTCTCCAGAGATATTTTCCAATTGAACAGAATTACAAGGCAACCACCTCATTGGTTCAAAGCCATGGTCTTAGGAGTTTATTTAGTGTGAAAATATAGTTACTAATATGAATATAAAAAAATATATTTTTTATATTAATATTTGTATAATATATGTATTTATTTGTTACCACACATCCTGGCTCACTCAGGGTAAATTCCTTACAGAATTTGGATATGCTCAGAAAGTGGGACGGAGCCGGATCGGACAGCTGAATCATAACGGAAACATAATGGTGAAGAGACAAGGAATGACTAAGGACTCTTTGCACAGCACCCTGTTGTGGTGCTTAGAAAAGACTGAAACATACAATATCTCAGATTGCTTTTGAGCCTCATAGTCATCCCATGACTTGAGATTCCACGTTCCTTGGCTTTTATATCCACAGACAGAGCTAAGGTGTGCAGGGCTGGGAGCCAAATGCCGCCTCCTGCATTCACAGCTGTGCCCTCTGCCCTAACAAGGGAGGGAGCTGGGATTCATATCCCTTCTCTGACCAGAAGAAAGATTCTCCAGAGGCCTTGAATTTCCCTGAGCACCGTGAGTAATGCTGAGCAAACCCAACAATTCATTTGTGTTAGTTTTACCTATTTTTATTATCAGTAATATTCTTTTGATTGGGAAGACGGAACTTTTCTGCCAAAGGGATTCGGACAATATTGACACATATATTTTCGCTTCAACTCTGAATTTAAGCTGATCATTTAATATTTTTTATCCCTCTCAAATAAAGCCCTTTCATTCCAAGTGAAATTCTCCCTGACACAAAGTTTAGGTTGAGGAATGACATACAAAGTTGGTTGAAGATACAGAGTGCGAGAGACGGCTTGACAGAAGGAGACAAACTCCAGAATGAGACTGGGCCTATTCACACTGACGGTCCTTAGGAAGCAGCCTTGCCCGTCTAGCCTAAGTATGTGCCAGGGAAAGGGTGCAAATGAGTTGCCTTGAGCACAAATTAATGCCCTGTCTGATTAAGAATAATCCTTAGCGACGGATTAGGACCTTCAAGCTTCAGTGGGGGTATGTGGGTTGAATTGTGTCCTCACCAAAAAAAGATATGTTGAGATCCTCCTCCCCAGGACCTCAGAACCTTACTGGATTTGGAGACAGGATCTTTACAGAGGAAATCAAGTTAAAGTGAGGTCTTCAGGGTGGGCAATATGTCTGGTGTCCTCATGCAAGGGGACATTTGGGCCTCGACACAGACACACACGGAGAGAAGATGGTGGCCTATAAGCCAACGAGAGAAGGGCCTGGAATAGGATCTGACCCATAGATAGCCCTGGGAGGGAGCCAGCCCTGCTCTCACCTTGACCTTAGACTTCTAACCTGCAGAAGTGGGAGACAGTCCATGTCTGTCGTTTACGCCACTCCGCCACTCAATTGGTGGTGCTTTGCTAGAGCAGCCCTAGAAGACTGATACGAGAGGGAAATACTTGCTCCAGAACTTGGAGCATTTGGGTCTAAAAGACACCCAGCTCAGCTCCAACAGGAGGAATTTGAGCCTTGGTTTCCCCACTAGTAACGCTACAACAGTAGGGTTGAAAAGTGACAAGAGAGACTGTGTGGCCAAATTTGCCAGCCCCTTGTTATAAAATATCAGATTTATATTCCCCCCTCCCCCCTGCAAATATCTGGCAGTTTTATTATCTCCCTCCGAAATTATAGTTAGATGTAATCAATAAGATCTTAGTGACCTGGGTGGGGGAGGGGGGCGAGAAATAATCTAACCTAATCCCCATGCAAAAGCATGACTTTGGAATGCTTGTCAAATGTGCATTTATTTAGCTGAATACTTACTCCATCAAAGTCAGGCATATTTTAGAGGTTGGAGCCAACCAACAGAAATCACCTGCCCCTCCCATGGCGCCCTTCAACACTGTGGTGTACGGGTGAGGCTTTGCTTTAGTGTCTTCCGTGGTTGACGTTGTCCTGCTATAAACAGATCCTCTCTGAGGGGCTTCTGACTCCCCGGCGCCTTTCCTTGTGTGTCGTCCCCATCAGAGGCTATCCTCTGTGTGGCAGAGTTGTTCTCTGCCACCAGCACGTTCTAATTTTAGCTCCTTCGCATGTCGCATCACCACAGACCTCGGGAGGCTTCTTGTTTGGAACTTTATTTGGAGCTTATTTGAAGCACCGAGTTTAGAGATCAGATGCTACAGCAAGCAGTTTCATTTTCACAAGCTCTCTTGGAGGCGGCTTGTTAAAACTTTAATCATTAACCTGCTTTTATCCACAGACGTGCATCTTCCATCTCAATATTTTATTCCTATAATTAAGTAGTGCCCTGTGAATGCTTCATCTAACACACTAAAAGCACATGAAACAAGAAAGTGGGTAAATAAAAAGGACTGACACTTTTTTTATTTCTTTTTTGTTAAAATGTATACTGGCTTCTACAGTCTGAGCTGCCGATGGTGGGGGTTTGCCTGTCTCTCCAGGGTGCGCCCAGAGGCTGAGGTGACCCACACAACAGCACTCCAAATCTGGGATTCTTTAAGGTTTGCTTTATGTGGTAGCATTTCACAAAAGATGTGCATTATGGATCAAACTGCAGTCAATTTTAAACTAAATGAGGTGGGGTGTTTTTTGTTAGTATAGATCATTTTAAGAAATATCGCAATTAATTTATTTCTGCTCTGGGATTTACTCAGTGTATTGGGGAAAAAACCTCATGGTGCAGTGAATTTTAGAATAGGTGCTGCTATGGGATGTTTTGATACTTCTGGCACCGTACACACTTCTGTCCCACATGATAATTGCAAATTAATGCAAACACATGGACCCGTACTCCTTGACAGCTGTGAGAATACAGGACTTGCAGGATCGCTGCTTGATTATCAGACTGGTTCTGGAAAGCCAAATAGAAGATGCATACAAACGTACCGCAGTTGGAATAAACACAAACAGATAATACATAATTTAAAAATCATATGCCTCAGGGAAGGGAGCTTCTGAGGGCGTGAAGCTGCTTTCATAGTTGCCTACCCCTCCCTGGCTGGTATTACTCTGACGAAGGGGCCTTAGCAGGAATTGCAATAATTATTTGTTTGCCCTTTGGCTTTGTAGTTGACCGTTTGCTTCTCAGACATATAAACCACGTCATTTCTGTACTATGATTTTTCTATCCACAACTTCTCTCCAACTCTCCCCTAGAGAAACTGGAGCGTTATTGACCCAGGGTAGGTTCTAATAAATGACTGTTCAATGAATGGGTGAAGGAAGGAACGAATGGATAAATTGATGGTTTTGGTGACTTTCTCATGCATGTCCAAGGTGCTGATAATACTCTGTACGTGCTGTATTCAGCCTTTTCTATTCCTGATATCTTTACAATATTCGTTGTACCCAAGCTGCTTCAAATGTGCTTATTAATAACATTAAATTTGAGGACTTAATTTAAGTATAATGTCTGGGCAATATTCGGGGGTGGTGCAGAGAGAGAGAGAGAGAGAGAGAGAGAGAGAGAGAGAGAGAGAGAGAAGAAGAAGAAAGGGACAGAGGAGAGGCGATGGGGAAGAAGACAATGCCATGGACATATGGAAAAAGGAGAAGATGCTCGTATATATTTCTCATTGCAACTTTGATTAGAAGTCATACAGCATGTGAAATATGAGACTATGGCTTGAATAAAAGTGTTCATCCCAGGCTCGGGAAGTCAAAGAAAGCTTTCCTGAGTAGGTTATGTCTAATCTGAGTTATGAAGATACCTATTTAGGTGGAAAAACTACTCAGTCTTCCAGTGCAGACGTGGAAAACAGGATCAGAGTCTGCAAAAGCCCAGAGGCATCAGATGTTCATGGGAGACTGATCAGCCTGCAGACAAGGATGATTTGAACCCAGGATTCTAGGAAAGGACTGTTTCTGAGGAGGGTGCAGAGCGAAGCAGAGCGTAGATTTGGTTTTGAGGCAAAGGGAAGCCCCCTCACTGATTTTTATTTTTAGAAGAAACTCCAGATTTCCTGGGCTAGAGATTGGAAGAAGCAGACCAGTAATCAGGACAATATTCAGGATAGGCAAGAGGTCCCAGCACCAAGGGTGTATCTGAGAAAATGGAGAAAGAGAACATAGTAAAGAGATCGTAGTAAAAAGGTGAATTGACAAAGGGACCTTCGGGGAAGTCTGGCCTTAGCCTAGTATCGTACGCGTGGGTTTGATTGCAGATACTCGTTACCCTTGTGTGGGATGTTTTGATTTCTATCAGAATAAACACAGGCAGATGGAGCCGACTGGTATCGAGGTGTCAATGCAACCAGTCAGATGTTACTATTACAAATAAATATCAAAGAAAACACGATTGATTAAATATACATTTGACTCAGAGTGACAATTTTTATATTAGCTTTTATTTATGAAGGATCTTCTAAATATTTTATCATTTGAGCTACTATTTCTTAATCAATATCGTATTTAAAGGTGTTTCCAATTTTTTGATAAGGTAATGGGAGCTCACGATGATTAGGCAGCTTGGTAAGTCCTGGGTCCAGAGGCAAGGCCAGGGGTGTCTCCTCCTACAGCTCGTGTGTCGGGGGACCACTGAGGACGCCCTGTGGCCTGGCAGACACATGGGGTCCAAGGCCATGATGCCAATTCTGAGGCCAAAGCCGCGTGCTCCAGGCTCCACTGGTGGATATTCCTTTCCACTTTGCCTAAATCCATTGAATTCCTTTCAAAATATTAAAGGCAATTTGTACAACATTTTTTACAAATGACATTGGAAGTGCTGTTAAATCAAAACATCAGTGTACAGTGTTTACTCAGGGCAGGTGTTCTCATATTTAGTATTTCCTGTCTGTCATTTTCTTTTCATGGTTCCTTTTTCGTAAATTTAAGAGCTGTGATTTTTTTGTAGAAAATTTTGCCTTCCCTCAGCAATGCATTAGAAGAAATGGAATTCAATTTATTTTGCTCTGAACTTATCAGATATTAGAAATTTTCAGCAGCAAATGAGTAAAACTCAGCATTTTATCCCGAACAAAAATAATAGCTGAGACAAAGAAATTATTTGCTAAGAAATAAAAGATAAAAGCAATATAACTATTTTTGGAAATGTTGTGACTTGAATTTCACTGCTTTGTTTGAAACTAGGACTGACATGCAGAGTGTTTTTCCCCTCGTTGGTGTTAGCTGCAACAAAAAATAATTTACCAACTAAAATTGCTTAGGCTTTTAAGGTTTTTGTTTGTTTGTTTTCATTTTTTTGCAGTCTCAAAAAAGCCCAACCCTTCCTATGAATGTGTGTTGGGTGTTTTCTCATTCTTTAGTCATTCATTTGGAATGAATATTTCTGAAGCACCAGGAATTAGCATCTCGCCCTAATATTGAACGATTTATCTTGTGTGAGACCATATCACATATGTTTCTTCAAAACACACTCGGTTTGCAAGAACTACCCACAGTGTGTGATAAATATTTGATTGTAGATAAATGTGAATGCAAATGATGTGTGCCCTTCGGAAAATAAAATGTCTCACTATAATAATAAATAAAATGTGACCTATAATCATTTTTGTTTTCCCCTATTAATTTAAAATAGAAGTGGCATCTGAGGGTTGATAGATAATGCATCCATTTTTTAAAAAGCACTAATATAGTCCATTATATTATAGGAGAAAATATGTAGGAGGAAACAGCCATCTTTCACATATTGAGCAATTAAAATTTTCCCCAATAAAAATCCTAACATTTTTCCTAGTAACATAGATAATACATGCTCATTGTTCGATGACATAAACATCAGAAAGCAAGAGAGAGAAGAAAGAAACAAATAACCAGAAATTGTACTGTTCTGTAAACAGAAAAATTTAGTGACCATTTTTTCAGGGATTTACATACATGCACACATACACTAGATGTACATATCTTATTTATAAATACATGTATAACTTTATTTAATATTGTATATAATACACACATGCATAAGCATGGGTTAAGAAACAGAGCAAATCTAAATAAATGAACTCAAAATGAGAACATGGATCCTTCCCAATATATTTTTAAAAAAATAATTCAGCATTGAAAATAAATGAAAATATAAAATAAATTTTAAAATAGAATAAATTAAAGAAACAAATTAAAATTTTCAACATTATTTAACTCTTGACAATGTAAAGATCCTAGTATTTTCTTTTCAAATGGAAGTCACTCTTACTGCAAAAAATGGTTAAATCTTCTGTGTTGTGTGAAATTACTATCTACAGTTATTTTATTTTGCATTTCTTGTAGAGCAGTTGGAGGATCTGTGTCATGGGGTCCAGTTCATCTTCCACTAAGCAGTCTTAGGTTCTTGGCTAAAAAAACTGCAGCAGTAAGGTGGCGTTTTAAAAGAATAACATATTTTCCTCAGTGTCTATGGTTTTTGTCAGTGTGGGCAAGGATGCAACATTCTTGCCCAAACTTCAAATGCAGTTGCTTATTTCAGAATATAGAGAGCCAGTGCCAAGTTGTTCAAAATAATACGATTGTGGTAAAATAGCTGTGGTACATTTGGGGCAATATAAGAAATATTTATTTCTATTTGTACATAAACAAATGCATCTGCGTTTACTGAGGGTCTAATTTATTCTTATGGATGGGTAGTTTGCTTGCTGTCCATTTTTATGTCTCCTTGCTTAATGTTAAGTTGATATATCTGAATTTGACTTTTATTTTCTAGCCCTTGTGGTAAACATCTTCATACATTCCAGAAACAAACTCCTGTGACCTTGTCACACGCTTTCCTAAAAGCTCTGAATTCCACTTACATTTTATGAGTCCAGAATGGTCATTTTGGAAGTCTGACTTGTTTTCTGTCTCTGTAAATAGCATTTATTGGCCTTAGTGTTTATTAATAACAAACAACCTGGCTTCTTTTCAGTTAATAATCAGAACCAGCTTAAATGGAGACACTTATTCTCAGCTCCTTTGAAGGAGATGCATTTCTCACTGGATACAAAGCATGGTCCTCATAAAGCAATACAGAAATTCGATTGTCTGAATACACTTCATCTAGTACTGAAAAGCACTCTAGTGACCAATAAGCACTTTTAATTTTGTCTTCTTTCCCTCTCAGTACTTTGTAACTCAGCCCAAACCGGCAAGGATGTCGGGAGGCTGGATGGGGCACAGATACACCTGCCCAAGGGTGTTCCTGTAGAAAGATGGCGACTCGCCCTCTACAGGCCACCGGATAATTTTCCAGAGGTGTCATTCACATGTGGGACTGCACATCTACCTCCCCCACATACAAACGGTTCTCAAAATACCCCCAGGTCTCTGTGTTAAGTCAGGAAGAAAAGCTGGGGGCAAGCACCCCTGCTGCTGGTGCCTTTTCTCTCCGAAATGAAATGTCTGTTTCCTAAAATGTTGGACATGACAGTAGAATGCCTTCCACCGTGTCACCGGGAATTTTCTCTTTGGCTCTGGGTTTCATCTTAAAACTGAACAATCACAAAACTGAACACACACACACACACACACACACACACACACACACACAAGGGCAACATTCTTCCAGTTTCTTCCATTATTTCAATGTCTTATCACACACGTACTGGCATTGATACATGAAGGACAGGTGTTATCTGCATTTTTCAGAAGAGAAAAAGCAGTTATTACCATGTAATGTCACAGTGAGGTCACAGTTTAGGAGTGCCGAGGTCCCCTGCGGTCTCCTGACTGCCCCTCTCCATGCAGGTCATTTCCCAACAGAACGACAGCAGCGAGTGGCCATGGCGTGGAGCTGCAGGATGGACAGAAGACAAAGGCCGGGGGCCAGAGCTCCCAAGGGTCTCCCTTCTGTTTGTCGGGGCTGTCGCTCAGCTTCCTCAGAAGAACTTGTTAAGGTGTTCTTGTTAAGGTGTGACCCTGACAGCTCTTAGTTTGGGTCTGAAGAATCCCACTGACAGCGAGTCATAACAGAAGGGCTTCTGGTGATAAAACTGAGCCAACTCCTGGCAGCCACGTCGGCACTTACAATCGTAGTTTCCTTATCATTGCAGCTTTTTCCTCGTGTGGCCTTTTCATTGCCTCCGAATGTCCAGCTGCTCTGTGCTGGGATGTTTTGCCACTTGTTCTGCGGTGTAAGGTGCCAGCTCTCTGCCCAGAGTGAATTCTGAATGACTGTCTCTCAAATTCATGGGCAGAGGTCTCTGGTGAAGCCCCACCTCATAGAGAAGATCAGCACACTCAGCCGGGCATTGTTCTTTTTCTCTTGACATTCAGCTTGTAACTGTGGGAAGTTAGGTACTCGTGGAGTTTAATGCAAGGCGACAGGGCTTTTGAAGTTTGGGGAAGGACTCCTGTGTGTGGCTAACGCCAAAAGGCAGGTCCGCCTGGGGACCTGGTCTGTTCGTTGTGGATAATTTATACCAGGCAGCGCACTGTAGAGTTTCTACAAGGGACACCTTCCTCATCTGTGACGGGGGAAAACGACATTTCTGGTTTCCAGGTGAGTCAGTCAGTCACTTCCCTCATTGCTGGAACTATTCAAGGGTCCCTGGGACTCAGCTCCGGTCTGGCCTCTCATTCTCTGGTGACAACACAGTTGCCCCGATAATTCCATCTGCTGTTAACTTGAATCTGTTGAGCCAGAAATATTTTAGTGATTTTTGTCCTTGACCGAGGAGCAGTTTATAATGATGTTTTCTTTTAAAGATATAGCAGTGCTCTGTGCCCACCTTCTTCCCTTCTTCTCTAATACAGTATTAACCAATATTACAAAAATAGGTGGATTCTCTCTTTAAATTAAACTGGCTTCCTATGTAGCGTCCACTCAGTGAGGGTCGGAGGCTTTTCTCGACATCACTGCTCCAATCTGCTGTGACAGGTTTGTTAACCTGTCTTATTCAAAGGGACTCGGACGCCCAGTTCCTGTACCCTTAACTGTGATGTCTATTTTATTTTGGGTCCTCTGCCCTTTAGTATGTGAATACCCACCTCCTCAGAGCTACTGTCCCAGATGGCCGTAGTGAACCACATCATCTGATACTCACCCCCTGTGGTGGCCCCCTCTTACGTCAAGGACGCACCTGTGTCACCAACAGAAAGCAGTGGGAGTGACGCAGTGTGACTTCTGAGACTTTAGCTCCCACCTGAACCCCGTGCCCAGGTGCCTTATAAACGTCTGGGTGTTACTCTGAGGAGAAGGTGAGGGGCCGAATCTGAGGACGGGGTTCAGGTGTCGTGTGAAGGGCACGACTTGTTTTGTCTGGAGCTCACTATGTTACGTTTTCTGACACAAGGAAGGAGTTGGGCTTGAGACAATTTCATTACAGAAACACCGCGTTGCTCATTTCCCTGTTTTGTATCCTTGAGTTGGTGGCCACTGCAAATAAACAAATAGCATTTATTTTATAAAATTTTGGATTTTTCAGTTTCAGTAATTCTCTTTGAGTCTGTAGAAATCCACTATGAAGTTAAAACTTACTATCAGGTTTCCTGACTCAAAGTCAAATGCCATTTTTTTTCTTTGTCAGTTTACAGAACAACTCTCTCATGGGAAGAACAGCCTCTCTTCGTGACCCTAGTTTACTTTTGGGTGGCTTGCCTCTAGAATGCCGAGGAAGGCCTTGACACTTCATTGTTACATATTATGCCATTGTTTGTTCTCGAAACTTTTTTACTAGTGCGAGTTGAGAAACCAGTGCTATGGTTTCTGCTACGAATGTTTAGAGTTTGGCATCTTTCTTGAACTTCCTGGAACTTAAAGAAACAAATATTTGTGCTTTGTTTTATATTTCATTGGCTCTCATCCACGATAATCTAAGGAGGTGCAGTCCTTTCTGCTATATGGGTCTGTACTGGGATAGACAGTCCTGGATGGAAGCAGGGTGGACACAGGAGGCAGGCTGAGGCTGGACAGAACACAGAGATTTTTCTAGTGCAGTGGGCCAGACTGGGTGTCAGCTCTCCTCTCTGTGTCCAGCTCTGCCTCCCACAGTGGAAGTCAGAGACAGCCATGTACCCGTGGAGGATAATATTCTTAACATTCACATTGAAAAGTGAGAGGGATGAGAAACACTGAAGACTAAACTCTACCTCGATTCAGGTTATTCTTTTTAAAATGTACAATTGTAAGCTCAGGGCAAAGAAGTGAAAAAAAAAACACTGATTTACGTATTATGCCTTTTCTCAGGTACTTATCTCACTGAAATTAAGCAGCCCTAAATATGGATTGAATCTTTCAGTACGTTTAAAAGTTGCTTTTTAAATCTGAACAGCTTAAAAATCAATACTTCTACAATTTCTAGATAACTGGTCTACCATCTACTGCAAAATGGAGGGCAACATGCTATTAGGTACTTATACAATGAAAATAATAACCTGCTCACTGCCGTGGAAGACCAGGGCCCATTACCCTCTCACAGTATATTACCAAGTTTGTTGCCACCTTGGGAACCGCTCTGACTATCCTCTTTTCTCCATCCCTACTGCTATGGTACCTGGTCCCCCTCATATCTCACTTAATGAGTTAGTGTTAGGGGTCGTTAGAGCAGAATTTAATCTCCTTTCCTTTGTTTCCCACCTTTTCTCCTCTAATCCCTCTTCTGTTCAAGGACCAAACTGATTGTTTCTAAACTCGTATCTGACCATAAAACATTTACTTAAAATTTTTTCAGCTGGTTCCTAAGATCTACCTGAAACGTGCCAGTTCTGTAATGTGGGTCCAGGACCCACTGTTACTTGATTCACTCCGACCTTCATCCTCTCACCTTCACACCTTCCCCACCTTTACACACCCCATGCTCCACGCACAGGAGACGCCCCTCTCTCTCAAGCATCGTGTACTTTCTGAACTCATCCCTCTATCAGCTGTTCCTCTTGACTGAAACACTTTTTTCTGCTGGTCCAATGTCTTATTATTTAAGACTAAGTTCAAACACTACTTTCTTACAAAGTCTTCAAGCCCCAACTTTATTGGATGAACTTAGTCTGTTCTTCCCAGGCTGTGCCCACAGCAATTGGAGCAAACAGACATAGACTTCTCTCCTCCTCCATCATGTTCTCTGAAATTCTCTATTGGACCATATTTAATGACTTGTTATGGTTAAGTCTGTCTCCCTGGAAGGGACACAGGATTCTTGAAGGTGAGGGACATGCCCCGTTCTATAGTGCCATCTGCTACAAGTAGGGCGTCCATAAATGTTTATTAGACTATTTTTATTATAATAATTTTGATTCACCGTTAGACTCTTAGTCTGTGTATGTTTGTGTATAGAACAATTATTTTGTGTTAGTGTAGAGTAACATTTAACCAGATCGCAGTCATGTGAGGCGTGACTGAGCTGGAGAATTTGTTTTCCTGGATGCTCACTCCCATGGCTGGGGAATTGGCGTTGACAGGAAGTGTCAGTCCCTCTTCACTTAGGACTTGCCACAGGACTGCTTAGTGGCCTCACATCATGGTGCCTTGTTTCCTCTGCAGCAAGCAGTGAAAAGGCCACAGGCAGAAGCTGTGATGCCTTTTCTGACCTAGCCTCAGAAATGATATCCTTTCATGGCGTCCCGCCCACAGGTTAGACCCGACTGCACGTGTAAGGGGACCTCACAAGGCATAAGTCCTAGGAGGGATGACCGCTGGAGCCCATCTTGGAGCTGGCGACCACCTTCTACCCTTTGCACTCTAATGATTCATGTCTCCTCAAATGCAAAACATACTCACCCCGTCCAAGAGCCCCCGGGTCTCAACCCATTAGAGCATTAGCTCAAAACCCAGGATCTTACATCTGAATCCAGTTCAGGAGTGGATGAGACCCTTCAGGAATGGTTCCTGGAGACAAGTACCTCTTTATCTACAGACCTGTGAACTAAACAGAAGAGCTATCTTATCCCTGTCTCCTTCCACCATCCACCCAACGTACAAAGGTAGGGCAGGTATACCTTTCCAAAGGGGTAAAGTGGGAGACACACACACACACAATCCATTGGCCCACAATAATTCTGAAATCCAAGAGGACCAATGGGGGGCAGAGCCAGAATTTAAATATTGGGAACTAGTTCTAAAATCCAGTATTTTAAGTACTACCCCATGCCACCTCTTAAGATTTTACACGGCTTTGTAAATTTTTATGGAGACCTGAAGCTTGAAGATCCTCTGCCATTACTTGTTACTATTTTTTTTCTTTCCCTGTTCCTGGCAGATTTTATAGACGCTTCATTTTCAGATGCTGGTTTCAGATTCACCTCCACTGCATTTTAATTGGCTAGGAAGATTGTTTTAGATAATGTCCAGCAGAAACCTGCAGTCAGCCAGGAGAATTGACTATGAACTAACTCAGAAAGTATTTTGAGAACACTAATGTGCTCCCGGATGAACCATAGACAATGGCTATTGATCAAGAGGAGGATGAAATACCAAGTAAGAGAAACTGTGCTACATCCCACGTGTTGTGTTGCTCAAGTTGCTTCTTTTCATGTGTCTTCTCTTCAGCTTTCTTTATGCAACCTTAATGAAGACAGTCCCCAGAGTTGTCACCAAATATCAGAACGCAGAAGGACTAAGTTATTCTGAGTTATTCTGATGAGTGAATCCTATGGACCTGTGAACAACTGGTCAGAAGTAAACATGATGGATTTTATGAAATGATTTTGCAACAGAATTCTCTCAGGATGGAACAGATTATCTAGGAAGATAGTGAATATCTATTCACAGAGGGTTTAAGCATAAGCTGGATGACAATGTGGTATTAGTTAACAGAATAATTAATTAAACAAGTATTTGCTAAGTGTTTTCTGCACTCCAGACACTGTGTTCTGCATGGGGGATTCAGCAGCAAGCAAAACAAACTAAAATCCATCTTGGGGGCTAAATTCTAGTGGAGAAAAACAAATTCTATTTGGGAGAGATTAATAAATAAAAATATTATTATAGTTTAATTTAACATTATATAATAATATATAATATCACTAATAATAATATTAGTGATAAGTGTAATGGAAAGGAACAAAGTAGTATAAGGATGACAGGGAGATTGAGAAAAGCCGGAGCTGCTGTTTTATATGATGTGGAGAAAACTCACTCAAAGAGTGACCCCTGAGCCCCTGAAGAGAATTAGGCATCAAATCATAAAGCGATGTCTCGTATCTGTGTCCTGGCAGTGGGCATAGGGCATGCAAAGGCCCTGAGGTTGGAGGGTCCTTGTCATTCTCAATAAGAGCCAAGAGGCCAGCGTGCCTGGGGCAGAGCCAACTTTGGGGAGGGCAGGAGAAGGAGATAAGATCAGAAAGGTAACAGGAAGCCAGTTTGTGTGGTGTCATGAGTCACTCTGATGATGCCGGTTTTTACTTCAAGTGATGTGAAGCCTTAGAGGGTTTTGGGAAGAGGGTATCACTATCTGACTTGTGCCTTAAGAGGACCACTCCCCCGCTGTTGGGAACAGCATGGAAGGGGCAGGCACAGATGGAGACCAGTCTGGACGTCACTGTCATGACCCAGAGGTGAGAGAGAGAGGCCTGGTGCAGGCGGTGGTGGTCGGGATCTTGGATGCGTTCCTGAGCTGAAGCCAGAAGGATTTGCTGAGGGTTGCACATGGGTGTGAAAGAGAAGCACCGAGGATTATTCCAAGGTTTTGGGCTAGGAAGGAGGGAGCTGCCTTTTACTGATGGAAGGGAGAATTCTGGAGAAACCATTTTTCACATAAGGGAAATCAGGGGCTCTGTTTGGAATACGTTAAGTTTGAGGTGCCCATTAGACCTTTAAGTGTGGATGCTCAAAAGACAGTGAGCATTACAGTCCAGTGTTCCATGGAAAGCCAGGCGTGACAGACAGGTATTAGTTGTCAGAGTACAGGTAGTCGTGAAAGACACAGGTGTAAATGAGATCCACCAGATTTTGAAGACTCTGTAAACAAAAGAATATAAAATATCTGTTTAATAGTTATTTTTATATTGATTCCATGTTGAAATGATAATGTCTTGGATGTACTGAGCTGAATGAAATATAATATTAAACTTAATTTCACCTATTTGTTTTTACTTATGTAGCCACAACTAGAAAATTTTAAGTGTGACTCACATTATGTTTCTATGGGACCACGCGGACCTAGACCAACTTCCTCACTTCGCAGACTAGGAAACAAGGAGAAGCACAACAAGTTTTGGGCCAAGTTCCCCCGTGAGTGAGTAACGGGTCCGGCTGGAATCACTGATGTCTGAGTGCCCCGGTCGGCTTCCTGCCACACTGTGACCCCACTCTGCAAAAACCTTCCTCCAGAAGCCAAATGGAGAAATCATTGCAAAACTGACCAGAAAAAGTCAGCAGAATAGACCAGGTTTACCGTGTGTTTTGTGACTTGTTAGTCTTGCTTGCTTTTCTATCCTATAACTGATTTTAAAATTTTTCAGTTTTCTATGTATATTGGGAAGCATGAAGAAATGACCATTATTAACTATGCCACCTTTTGAAAGGACATTGGATTTTCTCTAAATGTCTTCTGAACCTCAGCTTCAATAAAAAGAGACTCTCTCACCTCTTTATTGTCCAAGTTGTAATTCTCTGAATCATACCACGCTGTGACAAGTCTGTAAATACATAGCACAAGGACGAGGCCCCTGCTACTGTCTGTTGGGTTCAACAGGCTCTGAACTCTCCAGATAACAAACTTAACAATCTCTCAATTGCTAAGAAACCATTCCTAAGAATGCCAAAGCACAATGTCAAAAAATTAACAACAGAATTAAAATTGCAGATGATTTTCTAAACACATGAGAAGTGAGAAGAAATTGATAGACACGAATATGTGACTGATTTTTCTTATTCAAGGCAGAGAGCTCACATAAGGTTTCATTAGAGATGATAAATAAAAAGTTCGTTTAAATGTTTTGTGCTAAACATTTAAGTGAGTCACATAGTAGAATAGAAAAGGCTATCTAGTAATTTTCACAATAAATTTGAATGGGATGTATTTATTCCCAATTTGAGACAGAATAAAAATTCAGCTAAAAGCTGTTTACAAGGACACATGTCACAAATAAAACAATGAAACACTTTATGCTGAGTAGGTTAGAAGTACTAGGGCAATGTTTTTTGCATGGATCATCTCATTTACTTTTCAAAATGACATTGTGAGCTAAGCATAATTACTGACCCAAAAGTTACCTCCAGAGACTATACTTTTGACAGCTATACTATTTAAAAGTGAAAAATAAATGCATGGTAAAAGATCTATAAAGAATAGGTTAATAAAAAAAAAAGAATGTCTGGCAGGTGTAAAATCAGAATTCCAACTGAAAAACATTAAATGGGACACATGGAGACAAAAATTATAGTTCATGAAGCACACAGATAATGCCCTCTACCCCTATTAATAGAGTTTCTAAGTATACAAAACAAAACTTGTGTGACGTACGAGGAGAGATCTATAATCCAGTCTGAATAAGACAATACTCAACATTCAGAATTCAAAGAAATAATGTGAAAACAACAGAAACCCCAAAGATGTAAATAGAATATCAGGTTTGATCTACTGGATGCACACATAGCATTTGCCACAGCAAAGGGTAAATTTCAATTAGGTATGATGAGCCCCTTCTACTCAATAGAAATAGGCAAGTGACCACATAGAAAACTATAAAACACATACAGGAGCTCAACAACAAAAGAAGTTGAGGTGCTAATATGCCTTTGAAACAACACCTTATCTCATAGTAATCAGGAAAGCAAATTATAAAATCAAATACATATGTGTGTATATATATATGTATATATACATATACATATATATATATATATATGATTCTGTACATTATATTTGCCCATCACATTGGTGAAAATAAACAGATCGATGCTATGCAAACAAAGCAATGCAGAAATGAGCACTTTCATTTTTGAATTGATAGCTTTGCATAGACCATTTAAAGGACAAATCGGTAGTGCCTATCAGGGATTAAGTGTGCATATCCTGTGACCAGCAGTTCCACTTTCAACATCCATCACACCGGACCAGTAAGCCATGTTCCCTAAGGCACAGTTACAAAAAAGCCTCTGCAGTCTTGTTTATACTAATGACAGATTGGGAACAACCGAAACAACCTGCATGTCTAGGAGAATGGCTGAACTTTCAAGAACATTCATGTATTGTTAGACTATGCAGATATTAAAGGGAACGAGGTACAGCTGAAGGCGTGAAACTGAGAAGCCTGCGAAGTCATTGTTAAGTTAGTATAAATGAAGAAATTTATAAGGAGGTATAGAAATTGATCTCCCTCTATATACATTCAAGATCTGACAATTACGTTTGCGAACTTGTTGCAGTGATGTCGCTAACCTTTTTTGATATCAGAGGGATTATTCATTATGAATTTGTACCAACTGGACCAACAGTTAACCAAGTTTACTATTTGGAAGTGCTGAAAAGGCTCCCTGAAAAAGTTAGACGACCCGAACCTTTCGCCAACAATTCATGGCTCTTGCATCACGACAATGCACCAGCCCACACAGCACTGTCTGTGAGGGAGTTTTTAGCCAGTAAACAAATAACTGTATTGGAACACCCTCCCTACTCATCTGATCTGGACTCCAAAGACTTCTTTCCTTGCCAGAAGATAAAAGAAACACTGAAAGGAAGATATTTTGATGACATTCAGGACATCAAATACGATGACAGCTCTGATGGCCATTCCAGAAGAAGAGTTCCAAAATTACTTTGAAATGTGGACCAGGCACTGGCATTGGTGCATAGCTTCCCAAGGGGAGTGCTTTGAAGGTGACCGTAGTGATACTCAGCAATGAGGTATGCGGCACTTTTTCTAGGATGAGTTCCCGAACTCAATTGTCAGACCTCCTGTACAAAGATACACACTAACTGTTAAGAGTGGTTCCTTTGGGCAAGACATGACAATTTCCTGAGTGAAGCAGGGAGAGTGAAGGAGGGTTTCTGTTTCTACTTTAATTCTGAACGACTTCTATTGTTTACAAGTAGTATGACTTCACATATTACTTCTGTAAATAAAATAAACATGAATATGCCACTAAGCCCCTAAAATATTTCTTGAGCAGGTTAACATGAACATTTGATTTTGCAATTTTAAGGAAAATGAAATTTCAATATTAATTTGTGAAAGCTTTAACAATTTCAGGAATTCTTAAATCTATTTGAAGTTCTTTCGGATACTGGATTATTATTTATTTTGTACTTTTGTGGAATTATTTTCAATTTAACTAGATAAAGGCACTCCCCTATTTTTTTTATCATGTGTTTGACAACAAATTTGTGGAGTGAGTTGTCATGGTAACAAGATAAAGATTCCAGCAGGGGCAAAGTAGAGGCAGCTTTGATCCTGTTTTGTCAATATGATGACAGCTGAATTAACCTCGGAAAATAAAGCAGCTCTCCCTCCGGTGCTTGGCCCTGGTTTCTGGTCTCCTTAACACATTTACACAAGCTGGGTGTGAAGAGCAATTGGTTCATCCTTCCCTTTATTGTAAGACACTCCAGAATGGTGCTTCTCACACCTCAGAGCAGAGATTGTTGTCCCCTAATAAGCTCTTCCAGATAGTTTACCACGTTGGTTTCCTGAGATCACCAACCAGTCACCTGGTGTGGCTGCAACATCCCCAGCTTCAAAGACAAGCCAGCAGCACCTGGTCCGCACACCTGTAAACAGCACTGTGGCTCCCCCAGTCCGACCTGGCGGTGAGCGCCATCTGTTGCCTGCCTGTCCTTCTCTCAGGTGTGGCTCATCTGACACCCCAGGGGAGCCCCCACCCCCACCGTGTGCCCACCCGCACGCAGGCCCCGCCTGGAGACAGACAGGTGAGCAGGCTTTGCACCGTCACCTGAGTGGTCTCACTCCGGGGCCTAACACAGCGCAGTGAAGCCCGCAGGGAGGAGAAAGACCCTTAGACCCCTTCGCGCCCTGAGCTCAGAGACGCACCGGACCCTGCGGTTTCAGGGACCCCTCCTGTGAGAGATCCCCTGAAAATCTGGGTCAGGGGCACTCCCGACCAGAATTGTCTCCACCGCCCCAGAACCTAACGTAGGTATCCACCTTTGCTCTGGTCCCCCGTCTATGGGCTCCAAAGGCTGGGGTGGGAGGTGGGGGGCTGGTCCCTGGTCCGCCAGGTCTGTGGCCTCTGGCGCTGGGCTCCACCTGCATTCTGGGAGTGCGGGATGTAGGCAGGCTCCAGGGCAGGGTGGCCTAGAGTCTGATTTCTGACTTGTTTCCCTCCGGGGCCATTTTCCTTCTGCCTTTTCCCTGTGCTGACAGACACTCATTATGTTTTCCATAATTAGTACCCCCAGACCTGTCTGTTTCTAGTTTATTCTCCCAACTCATTTCTGTCGGTCGTATTTCATTATTATGCAGTGATGCTATTGGAGCGCAGGAAGGAGTTTCAGGCCAACCAGGTGGGACCTGGTGTGGGGCTGCGGAGGGAGACCAGGTGGAGAAGGGGGCGGAGTCTGCGGGCTGGCAGGTGGGGCCAGAGTGGGGGCCAGGGTCGGAAGGCCAGGGTGCTGGCTGTCCTTCAAAGGAGCTACCACTCTGCAGGTTCACGCAGAGCTCTCTACTTTCCAAAGCAGGAAGCAGTGGACCACCGGACACAAAGCTGCGGACACGCTTCACCTGAGATTGGTCACCTTAAGCTAAGAGAGGATAAGGGGGACTTCGGGTCAGGAAGGCAGGGGTCCCAGGGCAGTGTGGGCAGGAGCTGGAGCACAGAGGTCACCCGGAGGCTGGTCTGTGGCGGGCATCCTGGCATCGAGCCACCTGAGAGCCGTCCCTGAGGACAATGTCGGCAAAGGGGCGCGACCCAGGGCAGCGGCTGTTCTCCGGGAAGCACCTTGCCCCGTCGAAGGGCTGCCCCTAGAGAGATACGAAGCCTACTCCGTCCTCTCTGCTTTCTCCTGTGATAGAGATGGCAGAGGGGCAGGTGACCAGAGACCTGGGGGTCAGATGTGTGTTTACCAGGAAACACGCTCTGAACGTGACCGTCTTAGACTCAGCCCGGGAAAGCCCCGGGATGGTGCTGTCCTTGGCCTGATGTGCGGCTTCAGAGTTGGTTTTCTGTTTTTGTTGCGATTTTTGTCTGCACCTCCTCAAAGGCTTAACGGGCATGATTTGAAAAGTCACTTATCCAAGTATTATTTTCTAATTAATCAATATAAATAGCATAACTTCCTTTTCACTTCAGAAATTAAACCCTTTTTGTTGAAAATTATTGCTTACAGGTTACCTACCAACCTAGCCTTATTTTCACCCCTCTAGAAACAATGAGGATAATGATTTAAACGGCTGAGTGGCGTCTGCCTGCCTGGAATCCTTTCCCTATCTCGAAAACATCTGGCTGTAACCTCCGACTATAAAATAACATGGCTCTAGAACATGGAGAGAAAACAGCTCTCCAGCCTCAGTTTCCCAGTCTGAAACCCTGACTGTGTCTGGGCCCCACTGCTTCCTCTTCCACAGCTCAGCTCACCCTCACCCTGAGGGACCTGCACAGACCTGTCCCCTGGGCTCTGCCCAAATACCCAACCGCCCAGGGAACAGGTCCTCCCAATGAGCACAGGAAATGTGAACATACTGAAAACTCCTGGAATGCACAACTTTTGACTGAGTCGTCATCTCTCCAACCCTTCAGTCAAAACCCGAGAACTTTCCCGCGAAGGCCAACGCCTGCTGTCTCCACCTCCAGGTGGTCTGAAGCGGTGTTTCTGCTGCCTCCTGCATGTTTTCTCCCTTAGTTCCCTCTCCTCCCCTCTCACCACCTCAGCTCTTTCCTTGGCACACTGCACCTCCTAACTTGTCTCCATCCAGCCCCACACTGCCGCTAGCGACCAGTCTGCTAGCCACAGGGACATCTGCCTTGGTCCCACCCACACCTGTGGATGCGTGTTTCCTATTGACACAGGCACCTGTATTTCTTGCACATGTGTGTGCAGGTGCATGCATTTTCCATTTCTGTGGCAGGCATAGAAAAGGAAAAAGTGTAGAGAAGACCTGGGTTTCAGAGCAATAGATTTTCTTTTCTTTCTCTTTTTAAATTAAATGTATTGGGGTGACAATGGTTAGTAAAGTTACATAGATTTCAGGTGTACAATTCTGCAATACACCATCTACATATCACATTGTGTGTTCACCACCCAGAGTCAGTTCTCCTTCCATCACCATATATTTGATCCCTTTTACCTCATCTACCACTCCCCTCCCCCTTACCCTCTGGTAACCACTGAACTATTGTCTTTGTCTATGAGTTTTTGTTTCTTTGTCTTGCTTTCAGTTTTATATCCTACATATCAGTGAAGTCATATGTTTGTCAACTTTTCTGTTTGACTTATTTCCTAAGAAATAGATTTTCAATGTTTAAAATAACACATCTCGGGGAGGTTGAATAGCTCAGTTGGTTAGAGCGTGAGCTCTGAACAACAGGGTTGCCGTTTCGATTCCCACATGGGCCAGTGAGCTGTGCCCTCCACAACTAGATTGAAAGACAACGACTTGGAGCTGATGGGCCCTGGAGAAACTCACTGTTCCCCAATTAAAAAACAAAAATTTTAAATAATACATCTTAAAATATCCCTGGGTCTACACACTCTAATTAAAGCATCGTCATGATTAAATTGGAAATGAGGAAAGTCAAATGCTGAGAACCCTTCTCTGATTACCCGCCCATTTACTCGTCCCTAACTCATAAGCCGTAGGTTATGGACACTTTTGGTGAACACTCTGAACTTGCTAGGGAATGACCAAGGTATGGCTTTGTTTTTCTTCGTTGTGCCACTAATTGTGCTCTGTCAAACCTTCCTTCACTATTTTGTAGCAGTTCTGTCAGTGTCACCTTGACCGTAGCTGCTAGCTTTAAGAAATCCATCCAGTTTAAAGCTCCAAACTCTGCCCAGCCCCAGTTTTCCCTCTCCTCCATGCATGGCCAGGCTGGTGCGTACAGGGTGCAGAAGTGGGGGGGTCCGCTCTGCTCATCACCCCTTCTCCCCTCCACTCCAGCACTGGTGAGTGAAGGAAGACGTCGCAGTTCTGGGCCAGCTCCTCACCATAATCGTTGCAGAGCCCAGCTCCTCTGGTTGGGGGTGGCGGGTGCAGTGGACAGGACATATCGAGTGCATGCTCATTTTATTGCCATGGTGCAGTTCTACCTCTGCTGGTCTCAGTCTCTGCTGCCTCCCTGGAGAACCCTTACTGGCCGTCCATGTCCTCCACGTGCTGGGGGCACACATTCTGACTCTCTTATGGAGTGTGTGGGTGAGTTATATTGGAGTGCAGGAAATAGATGTCCAGAATGAGAGTAGGTGGAGATCTCAGAACGACTGCTGGGCACGAGCAGAGAGGACAGCTCGTCCAGATGTTACAGTGTGCAAGCATGAAGGCAAGATCCATGCAGGTGTCAGCATCCACTGCTGACCTTTCTCTCCAGCGTGATGGGTAGACACAGTGAAAGGCACTGCAGCTGTACCTTATATTGAGGACACGCTTGATAATGGCATCTAGCCGAGGCTGACCAATGAAATTATAAACAGCCCCGTCTAGCAAGACTGGGTACATAGTCAGAGTGGCTTTCCTCTAACTGGCATCTTGGCAAAAGCCTCTGAGCCCCCAGGATTGCAATGCAGAATGTAGACAAATCCACCTGAGTAAGAAGAAGTCTCCTGCAGGCCCACATGCTTGTACATGTGTAGGATGAATCCGGACGGACACAGCAGAAGCGTGTCCCAGTCATGTGATTCTTGGGAGGTTACCTGGGGAACGGGTGGGGAGACATGATTGTCTCTATTTTCCCTCTTATTTCATTGAAATTGTGTGTCATTTGTGTGCATTATGTAGTCAAGACAAAATAAAATGGAAAATGAGAGAGAGAGAGAGACAGAGAGAGAATAATGTAGAAAAGGAGACATGGCATAATTAAAAATAAACAAGCAATAGAGAATTGCTTTTGCATGAGTGAAGACTGACCCCAGGGTTTCATATGTACAGAGAATCCACAAAGATAGTAAATAAATATATACATTATATATAGTCACAGGGTGTAAAGTACAGCATAGGGAAAATAGTCAGTGGTATAGTAACTGCTATTTACGATGTCAGAGGGGTAGTAGATTTGGGGGGGAGTTATCATTTTGTGAGGGGTGTAAATGTCTAACTATCACGTTCAGTATACCTGAAAATAATAAAAAAAATTTTTAAAAGACAGAAATGCTGCAGTTACTGCCATTCTATCTGCTTACCTGCAACCATGACAAATTAATGGGTATTTAGTGCAGATTCTTTCAGGTTATCCATTAGAAAAATGTGATTGCTATTTTTTTTTCTTTCAATGCATTACAAAAAGCCCTTTGATTTCTGCATAAATAACTATAAATTTATTAACTGTAAATTTTCTTTCCTCTAGGCTTTTCAAATAAAAGTTATCCTTGGCTTGAAAACAGCTAGAGAAATTTTAGGGGAATGTTTTTTTTCAAGAAGTTAGAAGTGGGTAAGTTTAGCATGAAAATAATTCCTCAACCATAGCTAATGGTATTCCACAAATCTTTCATGCAATTGAGAAGTAAAATGCAGGCAGAAAATTAGGCTAGAAAACAGCTCAGGGGAGAAAATGGGCCATTTTTAGTACAAGATGGCTTTCTCATTCTACCCCAATATTTCAGATTTATTCACTGATATAGCTAAGCTCACATAAACCCCTTTCTTTCCACAATTGAAATACACTAAAAAAAAATATGTGTTTGTGGTAAACAATTCTAAATAACGCAGGAAAAGTTGCAGTCTCTAGTAAGCAACATTCATAAATACCACCATCCCCATACTCCTAAAAACATGCTTTTTCATCTAATACTTTTTCACAGAGAGATCTAGCTGCCTGGTACTAAGTTTCATTGTATAGATACACAAAACTTCTCTTAACCAGTCTCTTATGTAAGACCATTGAAGATGTTTCCAATTTTTTTTGTGATGTGTTGCAATGAAATAATTGACTAAGTATCTCTGGGCACATTTCTACAAGGTAAGTGCATTTTTATGTTGGATTAATATCTACCTGTGGTCCTGATAAAATCTTTCCCAATTGCAGTTGCCGATGTAAAGAATCCTATCATACTTTCAGCATGTTACTTAGACTACATATATTTAAGATAGACCGTAGGTATTTAACAATAGACTACAAATTTCAGAGCATTTGATTGTTTTCATATTGCAAAACACTCCTCAGGCACCATATGCAAATTGAAGTTATTTGCTAATTGATGGGTACTTCCAGAACCACACATTTGGGTCCAAAGGAAAGAAAATAAGTATATAATGCACATTATTTGGAATGGTACTCTGTTGCGTAAGTGTATCTTGTGTTTATGGCATACGAGTATAAGACGAGGGATTTAGCACAGTCATTAATTTGTCTTTTCTTTACCTAAGTGCTGCTACTGTTCAAACCCACGCCACACTCCAAAGCTGAGTCCATCTCTAGCCCCACCAGCAGCACAAACCACAGAACTCCATGGAATAGAGACACAGGTCCCTTTGTTTTGAGGAAATAAATGAGATATGTGGAAAAGTGTTTCCCTGGGCCCAACTAGTGTTTAGAGTTTTGGTCTTGTTAAACCAGAAATAAATATCGGTCTTTGAATGAAAGAGATGTCTTAGAGTTCTTTAATGAATCTTTGTTTTTACAATGTAGTGAACCCCTAAAATAGGGCCAGCAAATATTTTCTGTGAAGGACAGGATAGCAAATATTTTTGATTTTTGTGGGCCAACAGGCAAAACTGTTATGCAGGTACTTAATTGTGTTTCAATAAAACTATATTTATGAGCTTTGAAATTTACAACATGTTTGTGTGTCATAAAACATTTTTCTCCTTTAGATTTTTACAAACCATTATAATGTGAAAAAAATTCTTGGCTTACAGATTACACAAAAATAGACCGTAGGCCATATTGCATCCACGGGCCCCAGTTTGCTATACCCTGTTCTCAATGTAGAGCCCCGGCAACTCTTCCTGTTAGAGAAACACATTCCTGTATCTTTTTAAAAATCCAGTGTGGGAATTGTTTCATTTGCAACAAATTATGAATAAATTATTTCCTGCAACTACTGTAATAGTAGAATTTATTTCACCACCTCTTTTTCACATTCTATACTTACCACACTTTGTGACAATGTGGTAGAGAATGATTTTTGACATTAAAAAACTTTATTTTTTAGAGACGTTTTAGATTTACAGAGAGTTTAGGTTTAGCATAAAGTTCAGAGAGCTATTATACTTCTTCCTCACACTTCTCCTTCTCCTCCCCCCACATTTTCCACTATTATTGATATCTTGTTCCTGTGGTACATTTGTTGCAATTGAGTACTGAATACGGATACATTATTTTTTACTAAAGTCCATAGTTTATGTCTGGATTCACATTTTGCGTTGTACAGTCCTATGGGCTTTGACAAATGTTATGTAGCCACCATTCCAGTGTCATGCAGAATAGCTCCACTACCCTAAAACTCCACCGTTCAGCATTCCTTCCCTCCCTCCAATCCCCGGAAACCACTGATCTTTTTATGTTCTCTGTAGTTCTGAGTTTTCCAGGATGTCATGCAGTCAGAATCATACAGTAGGTATCTTTTACAGACTGTCCTCTTTCACTTAGTAATATGCACTTAAGTCACCTCTATCTCTTTTGATGGCTTCAGAGTTCATTTCTTTTTATCGCTGATTTACATTCCACCACAGGTTATGTATCCATCACCTACTGAAGGGCATCCTGGTTGCTTCCAAATTTTGACAATTCTGAACAAAGCTGCTACAAATATCTACGTGCAGGTTTTTTGTACGGACATAAGTACTCACTTCCTTTGGGTAAATACAAGGAGCACGATTGCTGGATCCTATGGTAAGAATATGTTAGTTTTATAAGAAACCGCCATACTGTCTCCCAGGGTGACAGTAGCATTCTGAATCCCCACCAGAGGAAATAAGAGTTCCTGTGGTTCCACGTCCTCGCAGCATTCGGTGGTGTTAAGGGTTTTTTGGTCATTCTGATGGGAATGTCGTGGGATTGAGTGTTGCTTTAATTCGCAAGGGTGGAATGGAGCATCTCTTAATATGCTGATTTGTCATCTCTATGTCTTTTTTTGGAGAGGTGTCTGTTCAAGTCTTTTACACATTTTTAAAATCAGGTTGTTTGTTTTCTTATTGTTGAGTTTCAAGAGCTCTTTGTAAATTTTGAATAACAGCCCTTTATCAGACAGACCCTTTGCAAATATTTTCTCCCAGTCGGTGGCTTGTCCTTTCAATATCGTAACACTGTCTTTCACACAGCAAAAGTTTTTAATTTTAATAAAGCCCCACTCGTCAATTATTTCTTTCATGGATTATGCTTTTCTTGCTGTACCTAAAATTCATCACCAAACCCAAGGCCACTAGATTTTTCTCCTATGTTAACTTCTAGAAGTTTTATAGTTTTGTGTTTTACATTTAGGCCTCTGATTCATTTTGAGGTAATTGTTGTGAGAGGTGTAATGTCTGTGTCTAGATCAATTTGTTTGCATGTAATTGTCCCGGCGACACTTGTTTCTCTTCACCTATTACCATTGCTCTTTTTTAAAGATAGGTTGACTACATATGTGTGGCTCTATTTCTGTGTTCTCTATTCTGTTTGTCTAAGCTTTTGCCAATATTCTTTTGTGAATTTTTTGATGCATTGTCTGTCTTGACTGTTGTCTCTTTCCAGTAGGTCTTTCAGTTGGAGTATCAGTCCTCCACGTGCTTTTTAATATCATTCTCGTTCTTCAGTATTGTGTTGACTATTCTTGGTCTTTTGCCTTTCCACATATTATTTAGGATTAGTTTGTTGAGAACATTTTGTAAATGAGACCATAGATATAATAGCATTTAATATGGGGGAAATTTTAGTTGTCTCCACTAAAATGAAATTTTCTTTTAGAAAAGAAACAGTACAAGCAAAGGTAACGGTATGTTACAGACATTATGTCAGTATCAGCATTTATAATAGCTGAGTTAATAATGGATTAATATGGAGGACATACATGTTATTTCTGTAAGAAAAAATAAGGCAACATCTCTAAGTAGACAATTCACAAAAGGGAATTCCTGTAGAAACTACTAATAAGTATATGTAAAGATTCTCAACCACAGTAGCAATCAGGAAAGCACAAATTGAAACAACTGTGAGAAACTACTCTACATCTATAGATTGGCAAGAATTATTAACACTTGTCAAGAGATGGTAAAAGTGTATGACCTCAAACCTTGAACACAGTTGCTTGGATTGTGATGTCACCATTTCAGGTATTCTGAAATTCAGTTGGTAGTATTTAGTAAAATTACATGTCTGTTTACACTGAGACCAACGTTTTTCATATCTTCTTGGCCACGAGAAGGTGCACTAGGGTAATCTGTGAAGCACTACTGATGCTTGTAGAAACAAGGAGTTAAATTAACCTTGAGAGGAATGAATAAGAAAGTGTGACACATAGCAGATGAAATATTATGTAGCATTTAGGAGAAAATGTAATACGTTTACATACACAAACATATAAAAACATATATAAAAGTATAGTGATAGTATGAGAGTTAAGTCATTTATCTAAATTAAAAATGAACACAAAATACTATCCTCTTCAGAGGCTGCATGCCAGGATGTGAACGTTATCCTGTTTTTAATGATTGAAAGTGGAACTTGGGCTGAACTCTTGAAGTTTTTGTTGTTGTTTTTCATGACTTTTAATCATCAGGAGTGGCAGTTTATAGACTGCCTATTTGGATGTTTTTAATGTTTTTCATCACGTGTGAATTATTTTTCACACTGGTGTGCAGCCTCCGGTTATTAAACCATCTGCAAATTAGCCTGAAAATCATGGACTTAAGTCTCAGTCACAACGATGGCTAATTAACTCCCCATTATAGTTCTCAACAGTAGCTGTGAAACGATGTGTCGTAGGAGACTCTCGGCAAGCAGTTACATCTCCTGGCGTTTTCCCTGTCATTTCTCTCTCTTTCTGAGTTGTCAGGCTGAGGGTCACTCAGGCAGCACCTGCTGGGGAAGAAAAGCCAGGGCCTCTTGTGTCCGCGGAGATGCAGGCCTGCACCCACTGGGGAAGCTCTGGGGGCCTGAGGGGACCCACAAGCTCCTGAGCAGACATTCAATGTCCGAGATGATGGAAGTGAAAATCAATGATAACTCTGCTTCACAGCCCTCTGATTTGAATATTCTGCAGGAAACACTGCGGCTTGCAGCATTTCCAGATTAAACAAAAGGCAAGTCACAAAAACAAACCAGCACATTATCTAGCGTGGCATGTATCTTCCATATGGTTTCTGAGCAAGGTCCTCAGACTCACAAATGGAGCTTTTGGAAGGAAAATGTCTTTCAGCCACTGTTGCCGCTTCTTTTCCCTCCACCTCCACCCTGACAGTGACAGACGGAATAGGCCAGGGTCACTTTATTATTCTTTGTTCTCAAGAAAGCACATTGCCTTTTTTTGGTGACCAAACTAGATTATTACAACAGAAAGGAAAGTTAGCAATGGGGAATAGGGAAGCTTTTACTCATATTTAATATTTCCCAAGTGCTAGCGACAGAGACAATAATTTTAAAGGAAAATATAGTATGATTATGGGAAAAGAAACTATCAAAAACACAGGAAAAGGACTTTCGGAACCTCCCTAAAGCAATAGTATGAAAGTGATTTAATAGTAAGCAGCACAGACTGAATTCCCAAGGTCAGTAATGTCATTCTCCATCATTGCGCAGAATTACCATCTGGAGGACTCACAGGAAAATCAAAAGCTCTCGTTGAATTACTAGCAAAGCTTTTTTTAATTTTTTTTTTTTTTTGCCTGCAGACCAGAAAACCATGAAATTCCCAACCTCTTTATAACAACCTCTTCTAGTAATGATTTACTCAAATCTGTCCAAGACAGCTTAATATGATGGATACAGGAGAATGACTTCTGATTCAATTTAATGTGCAGAAGCAAGACTCTGGCTGAACTCTGTGACATCTTAATATCACCTCCTGCTGTCCCCGATCCATGTACCACCCCTCCAGGAAAAACAAGGGGCTCTGTGACATCTTAATATCACCTCCTGCTGTCCCCGATCCATGTACCACCCCTCCAGGAAAAACAAGGGGCAGCCCCTGTCTGAATGACGACATCAGGACCTGTGGACTTGGCAGTGGGAGTGAGAATGAAGCTCTTCATTGCCCTTCTGCCTCCCCAAACTCCTTTGAACCCTAGTGCCTGCCGATGTCCTCAGGACATGTCTCCTTTGAGCAGGATTACAGGGAGGTCAGTTGTTGAACTAAGTTTGCTAATATTTTGTTGAGGCTTTTTACACTATGTCCACCAGGGTTTTAGGTCTATAATATTCTTTTTCTGTGACATCCTTGTATGGTTTTTGTATCAGGGTAATGCTGGCCTCATAAGATGTCTTTGAAAGAGTTCTCCCTCTTCTATTTTTTGGAAGGCTTTGAGAAGGAATGGTATTAATTCTTTTTTGAATGTTTGGTAGATTCACCAGTGAAACTCTCTGTACTTTTATTCTTTGCAAGATTTTTGATTATTGGCTCAATCACCTTGCTAGGAATCTGTTTAGATTTTCTATGTCATTATGATTCAGTCTTGGTAGGTCATATATCTCTAGGAATTTATCCACTTCTTCTAGGTTGTCCAGTTTGTTGGCATATAATTGTTCATTGTAATCTCTTATGATCCTTTTTATTTCTGTGGTCTCAGTTGTAAGATCTCCTCTTTCATTAGTGATTTTATTTATTTGAGTCACCTCTTCTTCTTCTTCTTCTTCTTTTTTTTGGTGAATCCTGCTCAAGGCTTGTCAATTTTATTTATCTTTTCAAAGAACCGGCTCTTAGTTTCATTGATATTATTTTCATTTTTAGGCTCCAGTTCATTTATTTCTGTGCCAATCTTTGTTATTTCCTTCCTTCTACTAACTTGAGGCTTTGTTCTTCTATTTCCTTGAAGTGCAAGGTTTGGTTGTTTATTTAAGACTTTTCTGGATTCTTCAGGTAGGCATTTATCCCTAGGAACTTCCTTCTTAAAACTGCTTTTGCTGCATCCCAGGCATTTTACTTGGTTACAGTTCCATTTTCATTTGTCTCAAGGTATGTTTTTAACTCCCTTTTGATTTTATCTTTGACCCATTGGTTATTCAGTAGCATGTTGTTTTATCTCCACACACTTGTGAATTTTCCAGCTTCCTTTGTGTTATTAATTTCTAGTTTTATACCATAATTGTTAGAAAAGATGCTTGATAAGATTTCAATGTCTTATATTTATTAAGACTTGTTTTGTGACCTAACATGTGATCTATCTTGGAAAATGTTCCATGTGCATCAAGAAGAATGTGTATTCTGTTGCTTTAGGATAGAATGTTTTATAAATATCCATTAAGTCTATCTGGTCTAACATGCAATTTAAGGCCAACGTTTCCTCATTGATTTTCTGTCTGAATGATCTATCCATTAATAGAAGTGGAGAATTAAAGTCCTCTACTTTTATTATTTTGCTGTCTCTTCCTCCCCATATAATATTTCTCACTATATAATATTTGTTCTATATATATAGGTGCTCCTGTGCTGGGTGCATAAATATTTACAAATATTATATCCTTTATTTGAATTGGCCCCTTTATTATTATGTAACACTCTTCTTTTACTCTTATTACAGTCTTTCTTTTAAAGTCTGTTTTGTCTGATGTAAGTATAGCTACTCCAACTTTCTTTTGGTTTTCATTTGTATGGGACGTCTTTTTCCATTCCTTCACTTTCAGTCTCTGTGTGACCTTATATTCAAAGTGTGTTTCCTATAGGCAGCATAAAAATAGGACTTGTTTTTGCATCCAGTCAGTCACTCTGTGTCTTTTCACTGGAGAATGTAGTCCATTTATACTTCAGTAATTATCGACAGGTATGTGCTTATCACCATTTTGTTCATTGCTTTGGCTGCTTCATAGTTCTTCTGTTCGTTTCTTCTTACCTTGTTCTCTTCCATTATGGTTTAATGACTTTCTTTAATGGTTTGCTTAGATTCTTTTCTCTTTATCCTTTGCGTATTTACTATTGGTTTTGCTTCGTGCTTACCATGAGGTTCACTTATAACAACTTATATTTAAGCCAGTCTGTTTTAACTTGATAACAACTTAAGTTTGATCCCATTCTAAAGTTCAACCTTTAACACATGTTTTAGATACAGTGTTTCTTCCCAGTTTACCCAGACATTCCATTTCTAATAGAATAATCCAGGTGTAAGAGACATTCTTCAGTGAATAAAGTCTAAATTTTTATTGCTAATTAATAGGTACAAATATATCATACTCTTTACAATCATATCTATGTTTCCTTTCATGTTACACAATTTAATTTTCTAAGAGCTTTGCCACCTAGAAATTAAGAGGCAGGGCTTAGATATTATTGCTCATTTCCATAATCATTTATTTGTCCATAGTTTACCAAGAAAAAGCAGAGATACCTTACATATTTCTGAAATGTTACCTACTCCATATCCATGAAGGCTTAGTACCTAATTAAAATGCATGGGCCAGTGACAGAATGCTTTATTAGGTAGACTGCAGATTACCAACATACAGTGTTTAATTCTACTCAAGCACATTTTTGTTTACTTAGTAAATCACTCTCATTTTAAAGTGTAATCTTTGACTTAAGTGTGAATAGCTTCAGCTCCACTAAAGTTATTGCATTAGTTTTCTGGAGCTCCTGTCATAAAGTACCACAGGTTGAAGAGCTTAAAGAGGAAAAATTTCTTGCCTCATACTGTGTTTCACCGAAAATAAGACCTAGGCGGATCATCAGCTCTAATGCATCTTTTGGAGCAAAAATTAATATAAGACTCGGTCTTGTTTTACTCGGGTTTTATTTAATGTAATATAATAGAAGACCGGGTCTTATATTAATTTTTGCTACAAAAGACGCATTAGAGCTGATGGTCCGGCTAGGTCTTATTTTCAGGGAAACAGGGCAGTTCTGGAAGCCACAGTTGTGAGAGGAAGACATTGTCAGGGCTGTTTTTTTTTTCTGAGATCTGTGAGGGAGTAACTGTTCCATTCTCTCTCCTAGCACCTGTGCTTTGCTGGCACTCTTTGGCATTCGTTGGCTTAGGGAAGCATCACCCGATTTTTGCCTTCATGTTCATATGGCGTCCTACCTGTGTGTGTCTGTCTCCAAATTCCCCCTTTTGATGAGAACACCAGTCATACTGGATTAGGGCTCCATCAATATGACCTCATTATCATCTCACTAATTGTATATGCGAAGATCCTTTTTCCAAACCAGTTTCATAGTCTGAGGCACTGGGGATTAGGACTTGAACGAACTGTGAGAAGACGTAAGTCAGCCCCTAATAGCTGTTCACAGTCCAGCATATGCTGAGGAATTGCCTCCGTGATTCTCAGTAGTAATTGGTGGTAAGTGAGGAATCTGCTCTAGCTGGCAGCACATCCCCGGGGGGCTGAGGGTGGGCCAAGGCGCCAGGGAGCACACACAGCGTGACATCACTGGTGCCATAGCCTCTACGTGCACAGGAAGCCATCTTAGCATTGCCTCAGGTCCCTACTTGGAAGAATTCACTTAAATTGTATTTTTTCCTCTTTCCAGTCTTCCTTCATAGAAACACAAAGTGCCAGTGCTACAGTGCTTCCTAATGTTCCCAATTCCCTGTAAGCATGGGTTGTGCCTGACAGAACTGTTCAGGAATTCTACATGCAGCAGTTCCGTTTGGCATTTCCAATTGCATTTCACAATTACATGCTTGAAAAACCCATGTATGTGAGGTGACTTTGTGGAAATTAAATTATAACACTGTAAATCTCTAATTACATGAAAATGTGCTGTTCTTATTATCCAGTGGTATGAACTTTTAAATACTCTCTGTCTAAAACTTTATGGTAATGCTGCCTATGTCATGAGCCCTTTTGCACCAAGCTTATTTTAGATGGGGAAAATTGTGTGAAAAGATATGATCTATAAA
Source organism: Rhinolophus ferrumequinum (assembly GCF_004115265.2). Taxonomy (NCBI): domain Eukaryota; kingdom Metazoa; phylum Chordata; class Mammalia; order Chiroptera; family Rhinolophidae; genus Rhinolophus; species Rhinolophus ferrumequinum. The sequence goes on from NC_046290.1 coordinate 5,081,571, forward strand.
ATATTGTCGTCACAGGAATAGCTACTGGCTCACACCAGTGCTGCAGTTCTGGTTAATGACGCTCAGACCTCCAATACTGGAGAGAGTCATGAGACTGCAGGTAATTCAAGGAGCTAGCTACCCAGAGTTGAGTCTCTTTACGTAATAGCTCAATGAAAACAGACATGGGTAATAAAACCAATTCACCTTTAACCAGTAATTACCGTAGAGAAAATGAAGTATGTGAATCTCTGTAACAATTTTTTTTCTGCCATAAAAGTCTATGTGATTTTTAATCAAACTTAATAAATTAGAACCCATTTTGTAGGTGACTGGATAATATTAGTGGTGTACAACTTGTTAGAATTTCAGGGAATATAAAAGAAAGAGAATGTACCTGAATTATTATGATGTGAATGTATATTTAGGATTCTCTTGACCAGCTGCATAGGTCAACAATTCTCACTGTACATGCTCTCTGCTTTCTTATTCATTGAAATAAATGTAGCACCCATTGCTAATTGCAAGGGATGAAAATATCTGGCTTTGGAAATCCTCAGCCAAAGGCCGGGAAGTAAACACTAGTGCACTTATCATCAAACTGCTTTTGGTGATAAAGGTTGTATCACTTTCCCAGCTTAAGTTGACTCCTCAAAATCTCTTGGATAGCTGAGCTCAATAGAAGTTGGCTCAGAAAAATATTTATTTTCTCTTTGATGACAAACTATTTCAAATAGTACAAGCCAAGACTTTTTTTTTTTTTTTAGCCAAAACAGGATAGAATGTACATGTATTTGTAAAAATTTAAATAAATATCACTGTGTAACATTATATAATGAAAAATGCCTACTCCATCTTCATAAAATAAGTATGAAGTTTCATTAAAGACTTAAAAGCATTTTTCATCAATTTTTATGGGGTCAGACTCCCAAAATTCCAGAAAAATAAAGCCATTCCTTACCAGGTAAATGGCCAGTGTGAATAACAGAAAACAAATGATGATGTATTGGTTCAATACAAAAACAGCAATGGAAAGCTGAGTTTTTTAGGTAACATTTTTGTCCTGAGCGAAACTAGTGTATTCAAAGTTATAGACTGTAATATTTTAAAGATGAAGAAAAATCTAATGTGTCAACCATAAAATTGTGTTGAGAAACTGTTAGTTCATGTTGCGCATCGATCTCAGGATCGTTTTTTATGAATTAAGGTTGATTTGAACTTTTATATTTAAATTATTTATTTCCAAAGTGCTATTTGTCTTTATCACTGTCCCCTTTTGCAGCCTAGCTAACTCCCCATTGGGCCTACACCTCCAGCCTTGTCTTGTGGGGTGGGGCTGAGGACCTGTTCCTGCCTGTGGCAGAGAGGGGAAGGGACACAGGTCACTTCCAGTCCAAGGCGGCACTCTCATCTTCCAAACATTTGCCGAGTGACCGTCAACGACCCAGGGCCCCAGGGGACACCAAAGGCACAAGGTGGAAGAATCATGGGCCCCTTCGCCTCCATGGGTCGGGAGCTGCATGCCAACCAGGAGCCCTTCCGTTGCATGGTTCTGTGTCTACATCCTTGCGTATCGTCAGCTCAGCAATACCATTGCCTTTTCTAAGGACTCCTCCATGTTGTTGGCAAGGCCAGGAAAGGCAATGCCCAAGAATCCTTTTCCTGCAGAGCAGTGGGTTAGAATTGACCAGAGAGAATTCAGTTACAGCTAGGCTCCCGGGCAGACACACATTTGCGTAGGCTTCCTGGCAGGCTCTTGGGTACCATCCACTTCATTGCCACCGACTGTGGCAGGTGGGGGGCGTCCCTAGAGAATCCGACCTACTGAGGCAGCTTCCCAGTGGGGAGCATAAGGACATGGCTTGGAGAAAAATTCAAATCCTATGTATCAATATAAATGAAGGCTGTGTTTTGAAAAGAGAGACAACCACCCACTTCAGAGCCTTGGGCTGAGATGCCAGGGGCAGCCTCCCTGAATTGACGGAGCTTTCTAGATCTTCAGCAATTACATATGATTTAATCTTTTATGAAACCCTTTATACCCGAAATGCTTAGCGTGACTTTTGTCAGCCTGATTGAATGCTGCAAACCGTGAATACATTTCTACATGTCAAACTGTTGAAATTTTAGATATATTGTTCAATGCTCCTTCTTGCTATGCTCAACATATCTTTTGGTTGTGTTCTCTACTTTTCAAAACACAGCCTTCATTTTTACTAATGAATATGGTTTGAACTTTTCTCTAAGCCATGTCCTTATGCTGGCTGCACTGATCTGCACCATTTACGAAACACCCACCTCTCCATTCCATAGATACAGTGTCAGTTCCTCAAACACACAGGCCTACTTACTAGTCTTCATTTACGATCTGTTTCTGTTTCTAAATATTAATAAGGCAGAGCTCCGTCCTTGTCCTTAGGACTTTTGTGGAATCACTCTCTCTAACAGTCAAAACTAATTTAAATGAATTCTGTTTAATTCTCACAATGTTTTTTTGAGAAAGGCAAGAACAAGGGGAGAAGGTAAAGGGTTTGTTCATGAGTTGTTCTCCAATTCCAATTTTCTAATTTACATACCAGAAAATAAGACGTAGCCCCACAGACCAATATATCTCTTAAAATATTGGCTCACAGAAAACAAATTTATGTCACATGCTCATTAGAAAACACACAAATAAATGATGAGTTTTAGCAATGAGGGGAGGCGGGTCTGTGGCATATATATTCAGTATAAGAGAATCAAGTAAAAACACTTTAAAATTAATTACAAAATTCCGCAAGTTGCTGAGGACAAAATTAAAATAAAATCAATAACCTAATAAAACACAATCAACAGTTAGGAAATGTATTGGAATGAAATATCCTATTTATTTCAATAATACAAGTAGATTAAAAACTCAATGTAAACTTTACAAAGCATGTACACAATGTAGAAGAATAAATCTTTACAATGCTACTGAGGGGCTGGAAACATAGATCCTATCCCTGGATTGAAAAAGAAAACGCTATTGTCAAGAAGCCAGTTTTCATAAATTGGCCTATACATAGTATTCAGTAGACACCAATCAATGCACAAGCAATTTTGTTTTTGCACATACATAACCTAATATAAACTTCTTTGGAAAAAACAAGTATGCAAGAATATGTAGGATACGTCCAAAAAGGAAGAGCAGTAAAGTTGAACTAATTACGCCAGATATTTGAAACGTAATAGTGAGTAGAGTCAACAATATTGTATCACCACAGAAAAGAAATGATAATTAGGTGGCAAGGTAGAGGTGTTAGCTGACACTACCGCAGTAATTGAATTGTCACTGAGGTCCACTGTGGTGCCCAGATCTCTGTCAGGTCGTTCACTGATGAAGATATCAGGGCTTCTTCCTCAGAGTTGTCCAGCAGTTTCCAGTGACCACACTTAGAGAAAATGCAGTGTGTGAATCTCTGTAACAATTTTTTTCTACTATAGAAATCCATGTGATTAAGCTTAATAAACTAGAAGTTTCCGGGCTTTTTGTTTTTGCTGTAAACTGGTTTCTCTTTGTAGGTCTCACTAACTCTTAACCTTGTGTGTAAGAACTAACGCGGCAGGTTTCTTCCATTCTGGAACTCAGTTTGAAGGAGCACTGCCAGTCCGCGATGACAGCTGCAAAAGCAAAGTGTTAGGTTAGCCCATAAAGTATGGTGAAATCTGACTGAGTGACACTTGTGAATGTAATTAAACCATGCATTTCCAAAGCATGATTGCATGTGGTTCACCATCATAGAAAAAAGCTAAGCTAATACCTCCAACCAGTTGCACTGTCCCCAAATAAAGCTATTTCTCTATGTTCAGCTGGAGGGGCTTCTAGTCCAGTGATTGACTCCCCGTGAGCAAACCAACGGGATGCCAGAGACAGAACGCATTCAATGCTGCAAGAAGCCCAGTGATTTCCGATCCTCATTTCGAAGGGATAATGCCATAATTTTGGACTTATCATTACTAGTTATTAAAAATATTGCCCCACCAGGATTTTACCTCTATAATGTTAATATAACTGTTAAAGTAGCATCCTTCATTAGGTTATAACTAAAGTGCTCTCACTGTACTGAATGCCAAGGTCCTGAATTAATAAAGACTGAATATTAATCCGAGAGAAGCATTAAGGAACAGAAAACCATGGCTCCCTAACGAGGCAGGGATGGTGCCTGAATACCAATTGCTTTTGCATCACGTGATCTTCTCTACCCACTACTCCCTCCCTATATTGCAAAAATCCGAAGCCACTGTAAGGGAAAGAAGCTGGAAACAGTGAGCAAAGACCACTAGGGTCAAGCAATGCCAGAAATACCACCAGCTGAATTTTAGAGATAAATCATATTCTGATATATTTTAATATGTTGATTTAAGTGGCAATGAAGATGGTCCTTATGTGTAAATGGAATAATCAAACATTGTGTCACTTCTGACTGTAAGGTGGGAACATTCTAGGGAAAATTTCTATGTAACCAGAATTTTAATCCAACCAACAGAAAATGGTGACATCCTAATATGTCCTTAGGTGGTATACACATGATAATTCAGAAGGTAATGTAAGAATTGAGGAAAATATATCTATGGTTTATTACTGAAAAAAGAAGGCAACATTTTGATTCACTTTACTACAATGACATGAAGTATGTGCATATATGTACACATAGGGAAATATGCAAATATGAAATTTATTATCTAAGGAGTTTAGGAGTTGAGATATACATTTTTTAAATCGTTAACAACTTTTATGGTATTATAATAACAGATAATACTAAAATCAGATTTTCCTATTTTCTAAAATAGGTTTTTATAGGATTTTATTTTTACTTTTGGAAAATCAGAAAACTGATTTTAATACATGTGAACAGGCAAGGAGAGACGTATGCGGTAAGATTTTAGAGCTCTGAAATGGTTCAGTGACTCCCTAACATGACCTTTCCAATGACCTTCCACCAAGTCCCTGAGAAATACCACCAACCATCAGCCACTCCAGTCACTGGCCTCAGGCTAAGCTCTGCCTGCTTCTCCTACAGGGTGTGGTACAGACACTCTTAATCGCTGGGGTTTTGTCAACTTTGAACAGAAATACTTAGGTAAAGTCCTCTGGAGTGGCAAATTATCAAAGAACCTTGGACAAGTAGAAATATTTAGGTTTTAGAAACTGCTTACATCTGGATAGACTAACTGACAATATACACAAAACGAATTAAACATGAAGCTAGTTTTGACTAAACTCAGCAACTGTCAAACTGCATCTTAGCATCTGAGTTTAGCTGTGTTGCCCAAGGACACAGCTGGTGGTTGGGCCAGACCCAACGTCCGCTAGAAAATGCAGCCCCTGACCATCATCTCTGCACCCTCCACCGTGTTCAAGGTTGGACAAAGTTATGGGAGTGGCGATAAGGAGGACGCGCTGTGAGGGCACAGCCGGACGAGCCTCTTGTGATGACAATAGAGCTTCTCAGCAACCCTAATGAGGCCAGACGGCAAGAAGGTGAAAGAGTAATAACCAAAACTGGATGATACATTTGCAAATCTCATCACAGTTTTACCAGCTGCCATTTTTAATGCCATCCTCCGCTTCCACACTGCAGTCTGCACACAGGGAGCTTCAGTAGCACACCTGACAATGTCAGTCTGGGAAAATGTTTAGAAGACAGAGTAACAGGACGAGGAAACAATACAGGAGCTGGGACCAGTGATTGTGTGCCAGTCGTGCATTACGTGGGTGGAGGGACACGTCCTGGTGGACCCCCTTCCTCACAGCGCATTCAGCACCATGAGCTGAGTGCCCCAGCTCAGTATTCTACATGCACTCAATTGACCATTAAACATTCCCAGTGGTGAAAGAGTCACCAGTGAGAAGCATTTCTGACTTTTATTCTGCTGACGTAGTTTATTATTTATCCCAGATGACTCTATCTTGGGGGTATAACTCCAAATTAATAGAGCACTTTAAGCATAGTTCTTTCAGCAAAGTCAAAAGTGCAAAGAAGAGTTTTACACATCTGGCCTCGTTCTCTGTTTGATTCGGGATCAGTGCTCTCAGTTGCTTACATCTAACTATTCTCCAGGTCAAGACTTTCCAGCTGAAGGTAAATCATCGAATTTGATTCCACTCACCGCACACAGGGGTGTACCTGTCTGCTGTTACATGGACTAAAATTTGGTCTTACAATGTAAAAAAGATAGCATCTCGAGCTCGGTTTCCCTTCCTGTTTTTTATTGCATGCCATGTTTATTTATTTGCTTTCCAAGATTGTTCCCAGTGGGAACGTGACCTTCCCGAGCCTATAGTGAGATAAAATGCAACGTGACTGTTCATGAAGTCTTGAATGAATAGTCAGGAAAGGAAATTTCAGGAGGAATCAAAGTTCAAAAGTCCGGGGTCTCAGTTCCCTGTGGGGTGGCAAGCCCTAGGCTGGTGCTCATGGTAACTGAATCCACAAAGAAGTTGCCTTGAAGAGCACCTGGGCTCTTTCCCACTTTCCCTCTGCCCTTTGCTCCCTCCCCCAAGGCTGGGGCCATTTTCAGGGCCAGAGACCTTTGCGCTGGGTCGTGGTCTAAGAGCATGGTCTGATTCTTTCCTGAGATCCAGTCCCCTGGGATGGGCATTAGTTTCTCCCCTAAATGACTGCAGAGGACTCATGGAGGCCAGTGTAAAGGTGAAAGGTAAAGGAAGCCACTCAGCCTGCACAGGACCTTCTTCCATCTGGGCACATGGCCCAGTCCAGTTTCCCTGGTATTTGGTGCTTGGCGAGTTGGTTTAGTGGCTGAACCCGTGTCCCTGTACCAGTTCTGTCCTCTGTGAGTCCATAGCTCTCTGGATCTTCTCCAAGTTGCCGTGAAGAGAAGACGATAAGATTCAGGAAGTGAAGGTCTATCCCACCATCTTCATCCTGTGCTTCTCTTCCCACCTCCCCACCCCAGAGAATTCACTCACTACAGGAGGGGCCTGGGGACAAAGATGCACTCTGGAGTCCCCCACCTGGACACTCTTCTAAGGTCAAGGAGTCTAAAATTCCTGCGATTTGGTCACAAGGTTAAAACAAATCCCTAAGGATATTCGTAGCAATCATGCATTCATAAAATCCATAATCGACTTTGAACAAATTAAATCTTCCTACCCATTAATTTTCAAGAGGCCTGTCATGCAGGGACTCAGCTCCCGCTCCCCACACAAGAATGCAGGATATGGTGAGGCCGAAAAGGAACACCCACGGAGCCATGGATGGGGGGTTCATACTATTATATTCTCGCCGGCAGCTGGGTTGGAGACACAGGAAGCAAACATCCACCAGTACCCCAACAGGGTGTCTTCCTACACCCCAGTCTCACTGACAGCTGGGCGAGACACAGGAAGCAGGATCTACAGGATCCACAATCCGCCATCCACGCTTGCTAACCCCACTTACTAGCCGCAATCCGCCATCCACTTCTCTCCCAACCAACCAACGACTCCTTGCTAGCTGCAATCTGCTCTTGCTAGCTTAGCCATGGTAGTGGCCAATGGCTAACTGGTTACAGCTGATGGCTATCTACTACCTGAGCCCACACCTTTCCACGTGAGGCCGAAAGCCTGGAAACTGCTCTCTGGGGCCGTGCTCTGTGCTGCACACTGTGTAGTCTACAGACGCTCAGAAAATATCTGTTAGACCAGTGAATGAAGACACCATTTCCCTAACGGGAATAACTATCCCTTCTCCCATGTCTATTGTTATGTGTAATGCCATGGAATCTTCCTGGGGCAGCTCTGACTCTGTTTTCCTTATTAATCACTTATAAATCCTCCCACCCTCAATAATTACCGCCCTGCGACTTTTAGTTAATTTTGACTCTGGACTACATGAAGTACTGAAATAAATTAGCAACTTTTGTATGGATACAGAAAATTTAGATTTTAATTGAACTTAGTTGGCTTTGTTATCTAACTCAGAATTTTGTTTTCTTTTTGTGTTTATATTGCATCCCAAATGTCCTAGTGTATAGGTCAAGGGCTAATTATTATTTTTGCATTTTATATAATAATTTGCACATATTTAAAGTTCAATAAATTTTGATTTAATGTCAAAAACTTTGGGTAAATACTACACGAGTAAACGTGTGTGTGCACAAATATTTTATACTTAACTAACGATTAAACACATAGAGATGAGCTGAGAGCCCCTGATTTCATAGACTTCATAGACTGTTTTAGAGGGTTATGTTGGAGGGTAAGGCAGGAGTATTATTAAGTCAGCTTCTGAATTTTTCTCTTTTTCTGGTCACCACTTTTTAAAGAACATAGCATGAGTTTGTGCTCCTGTATTTCTTACTTGATTTTACTTATTTTAAGATCATGTTTCTTTGGTTTTAATGAATAAAATTTAAAAACCTGGCTTTACGCCGGCACCCTATTTTGGAAGGCTTTCTAATCCCTCAGGCTTTGTAGGGGGTGGAGGGAAATTGAACTATTTAACTGATTATTTCTCAAAGTCAGTTTCTCAATAAGGCCTGACCAGTTCAGCATTAATATTAAAGCTAGGAAATAATGAGGATAGCAATGAAGATACAATAAAAACCACGGAACACATTAGTATTCTTATCCAATCAAAACTGATTTCCAAGGTAGAAACTGATTTCATGTATTTGGTTAACTTCAAGACAATCTGTGGTGACGTGATGCCATTAGCCCCAGCACAAGAGAAAGTGGTTGTGACCAAGTACTGAGCAAATATGTATAATGAAAATCCTTTACAGTTTTAAAAGATCCCAATGCTAAAGATTTTTAGAACAGTACTTTTAGAAAAATGAACTTTTAAAATAAATTCAACAAGGGGCCGTGTATCAATTTCAGAGGAAAAAAAAGTTGTCAAGTTTATCCAGGGGCTGCTCCTCCCGTTTCAAGACTAGAAGAGATACCTATTTTGCCTAATTCATATAAACAAACATAGAGTCAAACAAAATGAAAAGTCAGCAGAATATCTCTCAAAAGAAGGAACAAGAAAACTGTCCAGAAAAAAACAACAAACAAATAAACAAACAAAAAACCTTAAGGAAATAGAAGCAAGTAATTTGCCTGACAAAGAATTTAAAGACATGGTCACAAGGGTGCTCAGCCAACTTGAGACGGAATAGAGAAATTTAGGGAGAACGTCAACAGAGAGAAAGTGTCGTAAAGAAACAAGAAGTTCTGAAGAATACAATAGAAAAGGAATCGGTTTGTATTGTGTTCTTCCAACAAGACGACCTTAATTATAAACAAAAATCTAGTATTTCTCCTCTCCTTCCCTGCTTTCCTTCTTCCTATATATTTCTGAAATAGTTCCTTCTTTCCTACCATATTTCTGAAACCTTGTATTTTCCTGAGTCTCTAGCAGTGACACTGTGAATGAGTATCTTTCTGACTTTTCATGAGGGTTTCATTGTCATGATAACTGGTAAATGTGATATTTCTTCTTTAAACTGTGAACAGGTTGCTGAGCTGTTCTGTGATAAATGGCTTTAAGTGCAGCAATTAAACCTTGAAATAGCCTGCTGCATTTTGCCATTTGACTCTACAGCCCCAACTGGGTGTAAAATATCCTCTGTCATTGGGGTTAGAATTCTTCTTTCAATCTGTCAGTTATTTAGCTTTCTTCAGTTTACCTGTGTGGTAATAGCCCTAATATAGCTGGGTTTAACAGCAGCACACTTACACCTTATGAAACATGCCAAAAAGGATAGCAAAGGACATAAAGAAAAATTATAATATAAAGTTGAACGCAACAAAAGAAACAGTGGGAGATTTGAGTGAAATTTTAAGTTTCTTTCAATTCCCTTGAAAAGATAAAGTGATCTTCTACATGAAATTAGTTGACATGAGGGTAAAAGCATCTATTTTAAGGTCAACCAAATGATAATTTACGAATTTCATGCCCTTGTTAGAGACACTATATTGAATGTGGAGCTACTCTATTAAATACAATATTATATTAAATACTCAAAACTACATTCACAATGAAAACAAGGGAATTAAATATAAAAAGAATATTTGTGATCATGTTATCAATCAGGAATATAGGCTTCAACTAGAAAAGAACAAGTTTTAAGAAGTTTACCAAGAAATAGAAAAAGTTGCTATGGACCACTCTTCCCGTTCAAACATCTTAATATTAGAACTGCATACCAACTGATTATTTCAGCCTAGTAATATTGAGTCTCTCTAATAAGTATATAATATTAACTGTGATTTTAAAGAAATATTGACTAACTTAACAAACATTAATGATGTTTATAATGATGGGGAATAGACCCAGAAATCAAAAGATGTGAGAAGCAAAGAGATTTTCTCAATTTATTTTGAGAGTTTTTTTTTAACTTTTGCATCTTATTGCCATTTTCTCATCATGGTTGTAGACCATCCAGGCTACTCAAATGAATAGGAGTTTTTTTTTGTTGTTGTTGTTTCTTTATCAACACGTTTGAATTTGGTCATGTTTATGTTATTAACTGAACGAGCCACTAGTTCCATTCATCTAATAAATCCTTTGTCCTTGTTTACAATTTTACATATTATTTTCTATTTGCAATTATAAATATTGGTCAGTCCCAGCGCATAGTAACATCAGAGAAGTATCTCAGCTTCTAGATCAATATCACTAAATTCATGAGTTACCATCACGGATTAAATGCTCTGCTAAGTATAAGTCCTCATTTAATTTGAGAAAAACATTTTAATACCGTTTTACTTATAAGCAGAATTTGAGAAGTCTGTCAATTTTTACTAAATGTTAAGTTTTGGGAACCTGACTTGAAAAATAAGTAGCTGGGTCCCCAGAAGTCTCTGAGTGAAAATTGTTTCAGGATTCTACGTGCTGTTCTTTCGCTTACCTCTGCTTCCTTATAGCAAAACTAATATTGGAATATAGTACTCAGTAGATTTATTTTAATTGCATGGGTCATGATTTTTCAGTGAAAATAACTAAAATATATTAGATTGAGCCAAGGAAAATCTCAGAAAATGAGATATTGCTTAGTACAACAATGTAGTAATGTTCAATTTAAATTATAATGCCTGTGAGGGATTCATATAGAATTCTAATTTAATGAAAATTCTGACCCAAATAGAACAGGAAAACTGTATAAACTTGTACCCCACCTTCCCCAAAGACTCGTTCTCTCCAGTTATTTTTTAAACCACGACTTCCAAAAGAGGAGAGTGTGATGATTTTCTAAGCTTTTTAAGTGAATGCTTGTGTATCTACCAATAATGATGAAAATAAATCATCCTAATCAATTTTGTGGAGCTTGTTCTATATAAACTGATGTTTAAAATACTGTAGCTTTCCCTTTAAGACTTAACTTGAAGAAATTCTTCCAAACCCACATTAAGGGAAATGAATGCTGTTGGTCAGCAGATAATTCCAAGGCTGAGAAACAGACAGACGGGATCCCCTAATTTGAATATTTTACCCTAGCCTTTGACACTGGTCTGATAACTACTCGTATGTTCACGGTGTCTGATAGGTTACAGGAGTGAAAGTGTACAAACACTACAGTCCGCTGAAGAAATCAGGCCAAAGGGTTCAATTTAAAGCATGCATCCAAGCTTTCAAACGAATGGTTAAAACATGATTACACAAAGGACTCGTGGGAGGGCTGCGAAAAGCACTTTGACGATGTTGATAATGGAGGCGGGGGATTCTACTCCTCGCACTGTCACTTGTGATGTATAAACATTATCCCGTTGAATCCGTACATGAACTCTTTATAAGTGGAGCTGATTTGCACCCCGAGGCCTGGCGAGCGCCATCATCTGCTGGGGAACTGCCATGTCAGTCGCCAACCCCAGGATTCTCGGACTTACTCCCTGGCTTCTCCCCGGGGGTTCGTGCACTTTCCGCTCACCTTCGAACAGGTCAACTGGGCTGAGTGTTTTCACAAATGACCAACCTGAGGGTCAAAGTCAGTGGGCCCACAGGTATGGCACTGGATCAGCCCACAGCTATTTGACTCATGATTTTTGATAGGGAAAAAAATCTCTTCTTTTCACTACCCCCTTTATAACTGGATCAGACTAAGAGAACACACAATTTTTCCCAAAGTAAACAGCTCCAAGTTTTACTCTAGTGATTAAAAGCATGCAAATATCATGGCAAACTATTTGCAGCCACTCAAACTCTCAGTAATAGGGAACTGGTTGAATAACATATGGGTCATCCACACAGTAAAGTACATGATACCATAAAAATATATAAGGAATGACCTTTCTGTAATATTGTGGAATGATTTCCAGGTTGAATGATAAAAATGTATGTAGTCTGCTACTATTTGCCTAACAAAACTGGATATATATATATATATATATATATATATATATATATATATATCTCCACACATGCACACAAATATTTGTATATATTAACTACATGCATACACATATAATATATGCACATATACATACCCACATGCATATATATAAATATATATACATACATATGTGTGTGTATATATATATACACACACATATATATATACACATATTTCTCTGTTAGTAAAGGAAGTATACATTTTAAAATTTAAAAGCGATGAAAACTATACCTTCTTTGATATATTTAATTGTTAAGCCAAATGAATATTTTACACAATCATGAAACAAAACTAAACCAAAAGCAATCAACAATTGAAAACACAATGAAAATGAAATGATGGACCTAACCGAACTGGCGTAGTCACACAGGGAGAAATGCTTCTAAATGATGTTAACGCAGTAATTTGCCCTGATTCAAAGTGGTTCTCAAGTGAGAATGAGGGAAGAAAAAGTGGGGACCCCTAATGCAGACAACCCTTTCATGGAATTTTGTAATAAAGGGAGATGGATAAATGGGCGAGAGACTAGAACAAGCTGTGGAGTCAGGGAGAATATTTACTTACATATCTATACATAGGGTCACACACACACACGGGCACACACATGTATACATGCACGTATATCATATGTATATATATTTGTAGTTTGGATGATATTAAAATGAGTGTGATTTTATGCTGATGGTCGGCTCGTGAATAGTTTGACCTTTGGTAAGTAGTAATTTAATTTCTTGTTTTCCTTTTCCATTATAAAATGGGATAAAATCTTGTTCATGGATTTGTAACCAAGATTTCATTATGTGAGGTAACATCCACCAATGCCTAGTATGGTGTCTGGCTCGCAGAAGTCCCTCTGTAACTAGAAGTCCTCATGCCATCGTTTGCTCCTTCAGTCAATAAGTGGACACACAATGGCTGCACAGCTACCTGCTGTGTCAGTCCGGCTGTGCGAAGCTCCCAGATGTGCAGAGACAAACCACCTTGGAGCCATCCGGCCTCAAGGAAGGTCCTGGGCTTCTTGGAGAGCATCAGGTTGGTTAAAGCGAACTGACTATGAGATCCCACGGAGTGACTCTCCCGGGATTTGCCTTCTCAGAAAAGATCACCTTTCCATGTCAAATGATGTGCTTTAGATTTTATTACACTGCCATTTTACAGTGATATTTGATTATTGTATTCATTTAATTCTCCCAAAAGCTATAAAAGGAATTGCTATATCTATTATGGAGCTGGAAAACTGACTTCTGGCTGGTAACCGATTCTATCAAAATCCAGTCTGGTCGTTGACATACAATATTATCCTACTTCAGCTTCAGTTCTACAGCACATCAGTCAGGCATCTGCACAATTTATGAAGTGATCGCCTTGATAAGTCCAGGGCCCATCTGGCACCTTACATAACCTTTACAAATTTGTTGATTATATTCCCCATTCTGTGTGTCATCTCCCCATGACCATATTGTGTCTACTGATTTGCTCTTTCTAATCCCTTTACCTTCTCCCCCATCCCTTCCCCCTCCCATCTAACAACCAACATATGTATATAGTCACGGGAGGTGGACTATCGCATCAGGAAGATAGTCAACGGTATTGTAACAGCTGTATACGATGTCAGAGGGGTAGTAGATGGGGGAGGGGCTCACACTTTGTGCGGGTTGTAAATATCTAACTATTATGTTGCTTTGCACACCTGAAACTAATTTAAAAAAATGCTGTCTTGTGATTCTGACCCCAGTCCCGGGGCCCATGTTTCCCCCTTGGGGCTGACTCATCCAGGAATGTGCGGTTGGTTGGGCTGAGTGGACCCTGGGGCTGTTTCTTCTCCCTAGTGGTCTGGGTGAGGTGTCCTGATTGTACAGGGCTAGACTTTTGTCGGCTCTGAAAATAATATCTAACATACTTCCCAGGACACTGAATCCTAAATTCAGTGTTCAGTTATATAATTCAGTGTATGAGGTGTCTTTAATTGTTCTCCCATTCTTTCTAGTTGCAATAGATTTTTGTCATTTTAAATCTCCTTTGCTGTTTTCTATCACATTTAATTTCACAAAAATATCAAAAAATTTTTCTAAGAATTGAGAGAATACAAGTTTCAGAAAAAAATCCCAAGATATTCCTTTTCACGTCTTTTACGTGTCTTTTTGAAATGAGAAGAATTTGTTAGATAAAGCTGCTTATATTTGAAGAAAAATAGCAGTATAAAATCTCCATATATATGGGGGTGTGTATATATATATATATATATATATATATATATATATATATGCATGTGTATTTCTATATTTTAGTGATGCCCTTTTCCATCTTTTCTATGAGTGAGAGTTTATACTGCCAAGTTCTTTAATGAGAATTTAAATTAAACTCATTTTAACCACTGAAATAGGGAGTATTGGTTAACACCATGGCACTAATAAAAAGTATGTTACCATGGATTTATGCTATTTAATTATAACACATTCTTGTTTTATAATTCCCTAGAAGTAATATAGCAAATGTATTCGTATATTGTGCCCAGGCCAGGCCGTAACTCCGGGGACACCTGCAGTGTGCAGGATGGAGCACCAGGGAGGTCGTCTGGGTTGACACAGGAGGAGAACGGTCTCCGAGCTCGGCCCTAACCCAGGGCTGGGTGAGACCCGGCTATGCCAGGGCCAACGACAGACTCCCAGCAGATGAGCCAGCTGGCTGGGGGCTGGCTAGACTTCAGAGTATAAATATCAACCCAGCTCTGAGTTGGGAGAATTTTCAATGTGACTGAATATTTATCCCAGCATGAGAATGTTTAAACAAGAGTGACTAGAAAAGTTAGTGGATTAATCTTAGTTTATTACTCAATAAAATTTTGTATTCCCATTGTGGGGTGGAACTAGGAGCTTGTCAGAGAAAAGGATGTGCAGTTGTAACAATAAAGGGAACCACGTGATTGAACCTCCATGACGGGAATCTATTAATTTATGCCTGGGATGCATGTAACATGGTAAGAAGGCAGGCATTTAAGCACAACTCTTGGTTTTTTGGTTTTTTTTCTTTTTATCTTTTATCTGAAGTTACATGTCTCTCCATATAGGGTATTCCACCCTTTGCAAAATTCTCATTCCCATTTTCCTCTGGTCCTATACTCTCAGATGATGCTGTCACAGGTGATCCTGGGCCCAGGGCCACACTACTGAGATGTCCTAGGAAGGGTCTCAGCAGCTTCTCAGAAATCAAATTTAAAGCAGACAGTTTAGTATAATTCTACCCCTTTATAGTGTTTGTTTTCATATTGATTAGTTGTTTTTCAGCATTGCAGGGTAGATGTCTTCTTTATGTTTTAGGAAATTTGGGTGATTGCGTATAGATTTTCTGAGTGTGTGACACTGTCAAAATCTTGGCTTATGGAGTGATGTGCAAAACACAAAGCATGTCATTTTTTGAGAGACCCCAGCATTTCCTCAGCTCAATTTCCATTCAAGCTATTCCACGCCTCACTATAAAGACAAGAATGGAACCTGTGATTTCAGCACGCGTAACTTTTAGATCATGGCACTTCAGAACTTAACCCTCATAATGTCTGACCACAGGGAGAAACCAAAGGAAAGTTGTTAATGGTCCAGCCCTCTCTGGTCCTCTCGGTAGCAGGTGACAACAGAATTGCCATGGTCTTTGCTTCGAGAGTTCTTTGCTCTATGCTTATTTCTGTGAAAGTCGAGCTCAGCAATGCTCATCGTATGTAAGGACACACTGAAGAAGGGGGCTCCTTTTGATGCTGATATTTTGTCATCCTTCCAGGAGATAAAGGATTCCCTCCAGTCTCAAATTCCATGGCAAGTCCAAAGCCTTCCCAACTTCCTGACTTCCTTGTACCTCCACGGCCATGGCCTCATGGTTTGGGGTTCTGCTCTTGCCCCTTTGTGGTCACTAGGTGGCCCTGTGGTCACTCAGACATGAGCCTCAACACTTCTCCAAATGGGTCACCAAGAACCCCTCAAATAAAGAGCACTGGTAACCAGGTGGACGTCAGCTCTGGCCTGTGGGGAACTGGGAGGAGAAACTTTACACCAGCATCCACAGGAAAGGATAGGCAGCAGCCCCACCTGTACATTTCTGTACCGTCGGGTCTTATTCTGTCCCCAGCCCGTGGGGCTGCTCCTCATTCTTCCTCTCCCATGACAATTGCTAAATAAATTTGGGAATGGATAAATCTACTATGGGTACTCATGGGGACGCGTGCATGTTGAAATGTGATCCTAACCTGTATGCATATAACACATAAGATATTGTCATCACTATTTGGGCAAAAGTGGAAAAATACTTTTGGAAAATTCATTCAACCCTAAATGTTATTTGCTATGATCGTATTATCTCATGCGGACTCTATCAGTTAACCTAGAAACTCTTATGCTGCTGCAGAGTCAAAAGGTATTCTATGCAGTCCCTTATCATGCCTTCCAAGTTCACGCAGACCTTCAAACACAGCAACCAAAATGTCATGCATTTGAAAAGTCTGTCACAAAAACAGACTGTACAACTGTGGCTTTATTACTTTTTAGATTACCCTAGAGAAGTTTAAAGAAAGATACGAAAGAAATAATAAAGAGCTCACATACACGGTTATCTCAATAAAATATTATTTCTCTAAATATAGGCCTTTTTGGGAATATAAGATTCATATAAAAATTTGACTTTATTAAAATATGTATAATTTGCAAATAATCCACTTTAGATACTTTATGTTATTTGGCCTTTACTTGTTCTTTTCGATATACGTGTTCTCTTTTAGAAATGCAACACAATGGAAGATTCTGGTGATCCCCATATGTGAGCAACGTATTATTGTTGAAACCCAATTTTGCACTCAAAAAATTTCTTTGGATTATACACTTTCTTCATGTTAGAAACCTGAGGGAAAAGTACAAGTTTGACATGAAGTCACCACAACAAAAGCATATATCCACATTTGATTTACGGTTCGTTCATTTGTTTTCTTCAGCCTGCTTCTTCCTATCTTTGTCTAAGAAACTGTAAAACTAGCAAATTCACTCCAGGAATAGGGGCAACAAATGGATATAAAACATCATGTATTTCTTATACTATGAAAAGTCATTTTCGATGTGGGCGTAGTCTAGCGAGTGACACATGACCTTGCGTGCCAGTGCCTGAGAGAAAGGATGTGCCCCGCCAGGCAGTGGCAGCGGTGGGCAGGGGGAGGTTCGGGCCGGCAGTCTGTGCCACCTGAGGCCCAGGAGACAGTGGGAATGAACCGTTTAATTCCACGCTTAGGAATTTGAAATTAATCTGCTGATGTGGGGAAATCATTAAATTTTTGCAGCAGGAAAGTGATATCATCAAAATGGCATCCCAGAAAGACGAGGCAGGAGGGAAAGCGGGATGGAGGGGCGGCGCCCGGGTATTGCGATGGCCCGTGTAGGCAGTGGTTTCCCCACGGACGTGCTTGGGCCAGTCCATCAGGGTGGGGAATGTTTCTAACTTATGTGTACATTTGTGTAAATCTACAGGTAAAGCATTATAGATGCACTGTGAGGGATTCCCAGTGACCATCTACTGGTGGGGACCAAGGTCTGAAGGCCCAGGTTAGCCTAGTGGGCGGGACAATGGACAGGAAAGGACGCGTGCAGGACACATTTCAGGAGGAGCGAGCCACTTGCGTAGTGGTGATTTGACAACTGAGGTGTGGGATGATACGTGGGCGGTGAAGTCCAGAGTGAATGGCTTCTTGACCGGGAGGTTGTCAGACTCCCCAGTCAAGAAATCAGGCTTCTTCTAGTTTCTTCTTTTACAAATTGTTATATAACAGGGCGAGTGAATGAATTTACAAATGAGCAAACCTGTAGTTGCACAAAACGACAAAGGGCATGTCAATTAGTTTCATTTACTGTCTGAAGCTGAGGGTTTTTTTTGTTTTGTTTTGGTTTTTTCAAAACTAAGTCAGATGTGTTAAACTCTAGGAAAATTCAATTAGTCTAAACTTGGTCCTTACAGGACAACAAATAGCAAAGGTAGTGAAAAGACAGTAAACTCTTCACTTTAAGAAAAGTTTTTGACGTTGGCGTCCTTCAGGTAGTGAACTTCCCTACTGCATTAGCATATGATTCAATTAAAAAGATTGTAATTTGCATAAAATTCTTCAGAACTCACTCTCAGATAATCTTCATTACTGAGTCTCAGATAGGAATAAATTTGAGATTCTAGTTTAACTATCAGAGGATACTAAAAATTGTGCTCAATATATAGATCAATTGAACCCACATTTTCCTTTCCTATGGTATGGCATACATATATCACAAAAGATGGTTTGTAAAACAAAAGCTAACATAGTTAGACTATTTAAACTGTCCACTGAAAGAACCAGGCAAGCACCAAAGATGTCAGAAAATAAAGCACATTAATTCTAGGAATAACATAGAATGCTTTGACAACAGGAGAAAAAGTCTATGTGATACACAGAGCCTGCTTCAATGGTTTTTCTCTAAATATACGAATAAAATTTAAGAAAACAGCCTTGTTTCCTAATTCCTCCACAGTCTGAGTCTGATGCTACCCAAAACATGAAATGTTATAGGAAAATTAACACATGGCCCTAAATATCTGCTTGTCAATGATCTCATATGTCTCAATGCCTGCAATTGTGAGTTTTCTTCATGAGTGCCTGAGAATACTAAATTGAGCTCAAACAGTTGCATTGTTTTAGCATAGGAAACAGTTCAGATGGTTGCAAGGCTGCACCTGACCTTTTTGCATGGACACACATCAATTCCCTATACTCAACACTAGAAGTCCATTCATAAAATGCTTCATGGGAATGTTCCTTCAAAGTTTTTTGGAGAATTTTCCAGTTACGTTTTAAAAGTCACTGTTGCTCAGAAAGTCATGGAGTCCACCTTGTCTTTTTTTCTCATCACAATGTCAAAGAAGATTTTGAAATATTATTGTACTGTGGGATGACCCTTCTCCCCAGGCTTTTATAAATCAATTACAGAAAGCTTTAATGAGTGTCATTGCAAAGGAAAGGGAAAAGATCAAAACACGTTCACCCTTAATTATGTCCAAGAATTACACCTTTAACAATATTAATATTGCTTTCTACCTCATGTTTTGACCTTTTTGTGAAAGATGGGATCAAAAATGGGGTGAGTTTACTTTAAAAAAAATTATTGGGGTGACACTGGTGAATAAAATTATGTAAGTTTCAAGTGTGCAATTCTATAGTATATCATCTATATAGTTCACCACCCAGAGTCGGTTCTCCTTCCATCACCATATATTTGACCCCTTTGACCCTCTTCTACCTCCCTCTTACGCTCTGGTAACCACTAAACTGTTGTCTGTGTCTATGAGTTTTTGCTTGTTTGTTGGTTTACCTTGCTCATTTGTTGCTTTCAGTTTTATATTCCACATATGAGTGAAGTCATATGGTTCTTGACCTTTTACGTCTGACTTATTTCACTTAGCATGATAATCTCTCAATTTTTGAGGCTCTGTGGAAAAGGAAGAGTACAAATATAAAAAGAAAATCTTAATGTAGTAGCAATTAACACAGATTCCCTGGTCGAGTGTACTTACCAAGTTCTTGTACGGACACCGTACCATGGCTGAAATGCATGTGGAAAGGGAAAGGATATTTATTATCCTTCCAGCCTTTCTTATCCCTGAAATGGGTATCGAGAGAAATTTTCTTCGTTTTTGCTCTGAGACACAATATCCTCACCACTGGTAAACAAACACAGTCTGGTTAACAGGCACTTCTTTTCATTTTCGGAAACAAATAATAAAGTGTGGAAAGGACAATTAGATTCATGCATTCCTATACTGCCATTTCTGGAGAGTTAGTGGAAGCCAGTCTTCTCCACGTAAACATGAGAAAAGAGGAATATATTTCCCCATCAGTATATTATATGAGCAAAGTTATATTAAGTAACACATTGAAGAAAACATTGGGTTGGTGCAAAAGTAATTGCAGTTTAAAAGGTTAAAAATAATTGCAAAAATTACAATTACTTTTGCACCAAACTAATAGTATACCATGGTGTAATGCAGGGTCTCTGGTCCTGCTCCCCACATAAGAACGCAGGATATAGTGAGGCCAAAAAGGAACACCCACGGAGCCATAGGTAGGGGAGTCACACCACTATAGTCTCTTTGGCAGCTGGGTTGGAGACACAGGAAGCAGGAGCCACATGATCTGCAATCCGCTTCTCTGCCACCCCACCTCACTTGCTAACTGCACTCCACGCTTGCTAACTTAGCCACAGCAGTTATATCAGTGGCTAATGGCTAACCGGTTCCAGATGATGGCCAACTAATCACAGCTGATGGCCATCTACTACCCGAGCCAGCACCTTTCCACGTGAGGCCAAGAGCCTGGAAACTGCTCTCTGGGGCTCTGTCCCCACACATGGTTAACTGAGATAAACGCCAGGAATGTGAGAGTGGCTCAATATGAAGAAATCTATTAATATAGCCCATCATATTAATGGAGATAAAGGGAAAATCTCATGATAATCTTCATAGATACAACTTCTAAACACATTTGTATTAAAACACTCAGTAAAATAGGAATACGTGTCAACACTGATGCAAACAGGCAAATAGCTAACAGAAGAAAATAGAAACCAAGGTCCTTCTCTCTCTCTCTCTCTCTCACACACACACACACACACACACACACACACACACACACACACACTTGATTTAAGACAAAAGTGGTACTTGAGAGCAATAGGTGAAGGTTGATTGTTTTCAATTCATGGGTCCTTGTCTGTTATATATCTGTATAGGTTTAAAAAAAAATCTTGGCCTCTATCTCGTACCGTAGAGAAAAATCAATTCCAAGTGAGTTATAGACCTAAAAATGATAAGTAAAACAATGAGTCTCGTAGAAGACAACATAGGAGAAAATCCTCATGCTTTCGGGGCAGCCAAAGTTTCCTCCAACAGGTTATGATAATCAGTAGCCATAAAATATAAAGATGGATAACAAATGAAGAAGGTGTATTATTAAAATCACCAATAAGGATGTAAAAAGGCAAGTTCAGGTTAGAGAAGCGATTTCTCATGCACATAGCCAAAGAGCTAGTGTCCCAAATGTATATAAAGCTCCTGTACACCAATTAGGACACGTATTGCAATGAATTTAGAACATTTGAAAAAGCAGCTCTGTTGTTTCAGTTTTCATATTAAGAGCCTAAAAGCAAGTTAAAGTCCACATCCAAGAGGGTGTTCTTGGGTCATCATTACTTAAAAAGCCGACAGCTCTTCCAGATGCTTTTTTGTAAAAATCACATGTGACAGCTGTAAGTCATCAGTTGACTTAAAGGAGATGTTTGCAATATTGCAGATTGAATCTGATTTATGTTCTTCAAAGCTTGCCCTTGAGGGCTTGCAGGGAGAATGACAGGAGCTGGGAGACCCGTTGCGGTCATCAGTGAGAGATGATGGTACCTGGAAGTGGACTAGTGGTGGGGGAGGTCCGATTGGTCAGTACACAACAGGAAGAGTGGGCAGGGTTGTGAAGCCCTGGATGGCAGGGGAACAGGGCATGCAACACAGCACAGGCACTGGAGGCACATGGTTTTCTTCCCCTGGCCTTTATTTGGAAAATTTTCAAACAATTAGAAGAGTTGAAATAATTTTCCCATGAACCCACTTATGTCCTAAATGTAGTTTCTGTCATTCACGTTTTACCACACTTGTTTATCACACGTCCGCACACATATCCAACCTTCTATCTTTCAATCAAACCTTTTCTATTCATTTCAAAGTAAACTGCAGACATCAGTACACATCTTCCTAATACTTCTGCATGCATATCATTAACTAGATTTCAATTATTTGTTTATAGTTTTGTATAAAATTTACATGCAATGACATGTTTAAATCATAAGTGTATATTTTGCTGAATTTTGACAAATACCTACATCTGGGAAAACATCAATTTTATCCAATAGGATATTGAGATGCTGCACGTTTCTCTGAGTGCAATAGCTGATACTATGTCATAGGTAATCTTTCAAAGACATAAAGAAAGCCAGCAGGGAAAGCTAGAATCAATGTGTGAGAAAAATATATCTAAAATTCAATAATTTAAATAGTCATCTAACAGTGCTCATATCTTTTTCTGCTATTTCCTTATTGGAACCATAAATGTAATGGCCTTTTTATAACCAGAATTCCATATGGAAAAGATAAGGTTGTTAATTTGATTTAGCATTCAATTTACTCAATATGTTTCGCTTGTACGAGTATTATTAAAACTCAGCTTAATGAGACATGCTTTTAGCCTTTAAAGAAAGTCAACACTTTTGGCTAAACTTAATTCCATAAGTCATAGTTATAATACTGGCACAATAAAACCATGAATTTCGGGTAGCTGAGGAGCAGAGATTATAGAATTTCCCCCAAGTTTGCTACTCAAAACATATAAACACACACAATTTGAGTAAAGAACGAGCCCAGGAGGCTTGTGGAATGGAGGTCAAAGTGAAGTTTTTTCTTATTTCAAGAGTCCAGAACAAATAAAATGGCCCACATCATCATCTTCATCCTAATTGCTAAAATTCAGAGAGCTGTTAATCGCTGTGGGGATTTGGAGAGAAGTCCTGGGGGTTTTGTCAAGAGATCATTTTAAATGTCATCTTGGGAGAATTAAAAGTCTGTCTTATCAGTATCCCTGCGCATGACATAATCAGGAAATGATGAGGGAAGATAAAGAAAAGCTGAGAATTGAAGACATACAACAGAAGTGTGGGGGCTTTTCCTGAAAGAGGAGATGATGTAAATTATTGAAAAAGAAAAGGTTATGAACAAGCTTCCCACAGACTATCTACCGATTAGGTCATCCAGTTACTTTTCAAGGTGGTAATTTATTTTCCTGCTTTTTTGTCCCCTCATTTTATTCCTGCACATTCACATTCTTTTCACAGCCCAGAGTAGTTATTTTTCAGCTTTACTAAAGTATAACTAAGAAAACAGTAAGATATTTAAAGTGTGCGTTGTGGTGATTTGATGTACGTGTCCGTCGTGGAAGGTTTCCCCTGTCTAGGTAATTAACACATTTGTTACCTGACATACTTATTTGTGTGTGTGTGAGAGAACATCTCTTAGCAAATTTCAACTACACAATACAGTGTATTAACTATAGTTACCATGTTTTATATTAGATCCTAAAATCTTATTCATCTTATAGCTGAAAATGTGTACCCTACGACCAACCTCTGGCAACCACTTTTCTATGATCTGTTTCTATAAGATTGCCTTTTTGTCTTTTTTAGATTCCACATAGAAGTGACGTCATGCAGTGTGTGCCTTCTCTTAGCATAACGCTCTCAAGGTCCATATGTTTTCACAAACGGCAGGGTTTTCTTCTTTCTCATGGCTGAATAATGGTCCATTGTGTATGTATGTACACAGAAAAGATGTCTCACATCTTTTTTACCCATTCGTGTGTAGACAGACGCGCTGTTTCCATATCGTGGTTATTGTAATGCTGCAATGAACATGGGGGTGCAGATATCTCTTTGAGATCCTGACTTCATTTCCTTCAGCTACAGAAACAGAAGTAGAATCGCTGGGTCACATGGTAGTTCTATTTTTAATGTTTTGAGGAATCTTCAGACTATTTTCCATAGTGGCTGCACCCAGGTACATTCTCACCTAGAGAAGTTATTTTCGGACCAGTCAACTTCAAATGAAGGTTCAGCCAAAACAAATTAAGACAAAAACAAAGAAACAAAAAGGCCCCCACATGGCTTGCTTTATTTCTCCCCGAAAAGGGCCTCCTTCACGTTGACCAGCCTTCGCCACCTTCTCCTGAGTGCGGCTCTTATTGACCCACTCCCTGGCCTTACCCCTCCACCCTGGGTGACTATGACTTCTATGTAAACAGCTGGTAGGACACTTCTGGACCAATATTTGTCCTTTATTCTCTTCCATTCAGTGGTGTTCTCCCTAACCTCACTCAGGACCTCTTTGCTCAAACATCATGACCAATAACTGCGCCAGCCCTGAAACATTGACTCAAGTCACCCCACTCTGATATCACCTCCTTTCATTCAGGGCCACTGCCTCTTATACTCCCACCTCCAGAATTCTCTGACCTTAGTGTTACCTCCCTGCAAAGTGACCTTTATACTCTCTCATGACTGTGCATGCCCTCACTTCCTGATTCACCCAGTTCAGATCCTGAGCACACCTTGAAACTCCTGTGAGGGTCTCATACTGGCCCAATAAATTTTGCATCTTAAGAGAAATCAGTGAACCCACACTAGTGAAGAACAAGACTTTGCAACTTGGTCTCAGCATGGGGAAAGTGCCAGTATGTCAATGACACAGTTGACAAAGATGCCAAATGATCCAGACAGGCTGGGTGCTTCCCAGCTAATGGGCCACCAACACACAGACACTGATGGGAAATGAACCACACAGAAGACCCAAATGCCCTGGGTTGATTTCGTGCAACAGCTTTTTTGTAAATAATGAAAGCATCCATTTGAGAGAGAAAGAATTATCCACAAATCTTCGAGAGGAAGAAAATGACTGGAAGAACCAAACGTGTATCACAGTAGCATTTAGTTATATGGAATCCTGCTTTAGAAGCTGTGACAGTTAATGAGTTGATTCTAATATAAAAACTGATTGTAACATTTCAACAAAAACAATAACTGGCTATTTAAAACAACTGTTTTCAAATGTTTTGCCAACGCAGTTCGCCATTTCCATAAAATAGTCCGTAAAGCTTCCTAAAGTAACGTCCCTGGAAACTATCTTCCATGAATTATTTATTGAGGAGATAAAAATACAACGTTATAATCTCCATTTTTTTTATAATGCTCTTAAATACTAAATTTCTATTTCCAATGAAAAAATTTTGTTTGACTTTTAGCTAATATCCATTTCTACTATTTTCTCTAATACTGTAAAGGAAAATATTTTGTTATAACTGGCATCAGAAGGTTCTGGGTGTAAAGTTTCAATGAAATTACCACTCTCACAGCTTTTAGTTTTCAAGATAAAATATTTTTAAGTGTCACCAATGCCCTCTGTCTTCCATTAAAATCCTTCCTGTCTAAACAACAACCAATACCCACACACACCACTGCTGACTTTTTATTGTCTAATAAAAACACGTTTTCTATATGCTTGACCTCATCAATGGGTATTTTCTCATATTTCATAAAGAAATGTTAGATTCAAATTTGTCATTTTTAAATAAGCAAGAGGGAAGTGCTACAGGACCCACTGCTGTGCTTCCAGGTTTCTATTACCTCTGCTTGGTTCAAATCCAGACTGGATGAGATGAAGTGCACAGGCCTGAGAGGAGACGGCGGAGCCATGTTTCTACATTCACCTAATATTCAATTAGGGCGACATCTTACTTGAGTTGAAACTCCATTCACATAAAAAAAGAGAGTGATATTTTTCTAGGCTAAAATACAAAATGGTACATTGAATGTATTGTATCAGTCTCAGAACAAGGATTTTTACAGAGTATTGGTTGATTTAACGTGAGATACAGTAAATTATCTCAGCAAGCTGAGTCAAAAGTGGTTATTAATAGTGGATTTACGCTGGTTAGGTTTTTTGGCCTGTGAAATCGTCTTTAAGCTAAAAATCACACTTGTTTGATGGGTTCATGGAACTAGGACAAAACCTTAGGACTCTTAATTAATAGTTCTTACATAGAGTATTATGAGGAAATGTTTTTCATTCAAAGCTCATGGTGTTTAAGGATTATAGTGCAAGACTAGTAAATAGAGGGCAGAAAAGCTGAACTTCAATGAATTGTTGTCAGCTAGGATGTACTTTTTAGGCCAAATAAGTTTTGATACCTAGAATTTAGTGCAACAATGGAAGGTGCCACCTAACGGGGTGGATTCATGCTGTCCACTAGAGCCCCTAGAAGCGTTAGCACTTATTTTGTTTCTGTAGAGTCAAAATATCATTCAGGAGTCAAAAGCTGAAAGTCTCTTGAAGACTAGTCCTTGAGATTAGGAGGTAGAGAGGGTAGAGTGATGATGGAGCCCAACTACTCGAATTAGAAGACTAACCTTTAAAGAGTCATTTTCAAAGCCAAATACCTATAATGCTGCCTAATGTCCACTCTTTTGAGCACAGAGCTAGGCTACATTTCCTAGAACCTTACAATTAGGTGTTATCATGTACCTGGGTCTTCCCACTGCAATGCTGACAGACATGACATGGGTTACCCCCTGGAAGGAAACCTCCCCTGCCAGATTCTCCACCCTGCTTATCCTTTCAGGTGACGGGTGGGCGTGCCAGGCCCACCCACATTTGTAAACTACACTTTTAGAATGGCAGAACAGCTGGAATTGCCTCAGATTCTTGAGCAAACAAGAAACACACGTCTATGGTTCCAGCCTTTGTATTTTGGTTCCCTTGTTGTTAACCACAGATTAGAATACCCTAATGAATACGATAGACAATAAAGGTTTAGTTCAAAAACAAATTGTAACAAGTCATATTTGGTTTTGTTTAAAATTGTCTGCTTATGCAGAAAGGAAGGGACCTTCCAGCCCTTGAAATTGTATGCACGTATTTGGCAAAGTAAAGATGATGACGTCCTAACGGGCGTCTTACCAGCCACTCATGGCCCCACCAAATGCCCCTCCAGACAGCACCAGAGTGTGCCTTCCAAAATGGTTCCCCATTAATGAATATAAAGCCCAAAGGACTTAACACAACAGCTTTGTCCGAGGCTCCAGCTTCTCCTGATGTCCCTTCTTTTTGTCACACTGATGTTATTTGACTTGAATGAACTAGCTGAATTTCTCCCTTATCTGAGACCTCCCTGGACTGATTTTCCTCCCTTGGTCTTTGTATCCCTGACTCTCACTGACCCCCACACTCCTCTGAAATTTCAGTTTCTCTAGGATCCTTTTCTTCTCTGCCAGACTAGCTTCTCTGCCAAATCTCCTCATCGTACCATCACAGTAGTAGCTGGTTATTTATCTATGAAATTGTTTAATCTCAACATTTCCCCCTTGAGTTCCAAGCTCCGTGAAAGCAATGATTATGTTTATAATTCCTGCACTCGAAATGCTAATGACAGACCTTGGAGATAGTAGGTCTCCCAGAAGTCTTTCTGAAAATAGGGTCAGAGTCCAGAATCCAGAGTCCATGGCCTTGTGGGGTCATCCCTTCACTCTCTGGGAAACCACAGGCATCAAAACCCCTCAGGGAGGGTGGAGATCAGGGCTGGAAAGACTCTGTCCAGCTGGCCATTTACCCAGCCCCAGAGTATGCACATTTCAACCCAACTTGTGCAGAGAGCAGATCTCACGTCTTCCTTTTAGAGAAACTCTTCCTGTAAAAGATCTTGTGACTCTACTGCCTTAAGAGCAAAGAAGGGGCATGCTTTCCAAGCTCACGTTCTTCCTGATGATCTGAGCTTTCCAAGAGCTTGCCATTGGGATGGGACATTTTGCTTTATTCTGCTTTAGTCTTGCTCAGTATTCTGTTTTCTTCCTTGCTGTCTGTGTGAGGGGCTTGACAACAGACAAACGAAGGCAGAAAGCAGAAAGGATTTTGGAGTTTTGATTTTCAATTACTTACACTCTGAAGGCCATGGTAAGGACATGTGGAACAGACCAAAACAATGGGAGAAAATACCAAACTAGACTGGAAAACGATTTCCCATGCTGGAGACAGGGAGGAGAGAGATGGGAGATATGATAAGATAATGGTCATTGTGGACCTGGGACCAGGGATTGCATTAGGCAAAGAGGGGAACACGTTTAACAAAGGTGGGTCCCCAGTCCCCCAACTTACTGGAGTAAGTGCCAGCCTCTTACCACAGGGGATGCTTTAAAGCATCCAGCCATTGCTTTTAACTTCAGCCTCACAGATTCATTGGGCTTCTTTAGGTGAAAATAGATGATGCTCTTTTTCTTCCACATCTATGTCACTGATTAAGTTTCCTATAAGATTAGCATGCAAATTGTATAGGCTGAACACATAAACTAAAAAGGGAAAGAGAACTACAAAAGGTGACGGACTAGTCATTGTGTTAGGGAGCATATGAATTTTCAAGATGGTTCCTGAAAAACCTCTTCTCTGAACATTAGGTTTGATCACTTTATATCCCTTTGGAGTTCTGAGCTAATGAGAGTGAAAAACTTGGAAATCTGTGGGAGAACATAACCTTCCTGATGTAATGAAAGCGGTGTGCCTACAGGAAGCTCCACTATCTCCTGGCGTCTAGTAATAAAGATACATAAAAACTCGCTGCTAATTGAGTACATTGTATTATTCCCCTAGAATCTCAAGTATATATGGTAAAAATACAAACAAAAAAAACACACAAAAATTTAAAATGCTATACCTTTTGGAATATTATGTTTTCTGAGACAAGTTAAATGTTTTAAATAGCCTGCTCTCAAATTGATCCTGAAAAGAACAAGTATCTGAAGAGTAAATAAAAATAAAGAGGCTCAGAGCTTTAAAAAAGTTAAACTTAATGACCTCCAAACTCAAACCTGCACTAAAAATAAGTGTATTTGCTCATGCAGAGAATTGTGCGACAGCTTTTCTGAGGAAGATAAAGTGGTTTCTTTTTTTATTCAAAATGTGCTTCTCGTCGAGATCCTAAATATTGAATTTCCATGTGGGGAAAGCGGAAACTACGTTAATAAGCAAGACTCATTTATTGAGTTGGCGAATTTCGCAGAAAAAGCCCAAAGAGCTAACGTCATGAGAGGACATGGAGGACTATCCCATGGTTGTGCTGTGTTGTTTTATTCTGCTTTTCTGTCCCAAGGGATGGTGTATATTTTCCTATCATTCCTTTTCCTCACTTTCCTTTAAAAGTTATGGCCATGAGCTATAAATGACCAAATATAAAACTGCATCTTTGCTGAATATAGGATCCAAAAGGGAAATACATCCCTACCGGACATTGTAGTGAAACACCTCTTAAATAAGCGCACGTTTTCAGAATGTTCAGAAACATTTTGTTTATGGAATTGTTTGAAACAACATTGGCACCTATACAAATTGTTACCTGAAATAACTAAATAGCTGAAAACGTTTGCAGGCTTTGTTCAGCTCTCGATGTTGTTTTATCTCCTGGATTTGGATGAGAGTTTTTCAGGTACTCAGGCTGTAGGAAGCTTTTACATCAGCGTGCTCCTGGTAGTGGATTCTGTCGTTAAGACAACAGGTCCTTGGAAAGTAGGATTAGTCCTCGGCGGGAGCTGAGAGTGCAGATAATTCCCAGAGGCATGGTAGAGCCTGGCCTCCCTCTTCCAGAAATGGTCTGTCAACTCTGGCAGGTAAGAGACGTGACACAACCAGAAATCACACGGCATCCTGAAAACTATTACATAGGCTATATTGCACTGGGTTGAGCGTATGTTCTAGGAAAACTCTGTACAATTGAGATAGGATGTAAGCCACATAGAAAACTTAAAATTTTCTAGAAAAATAAAACAGGTGGAATTGATTTTAATACTATGATTTAGCTAGCACCATGTATTCAGAATATCATTTCAACATGGACTATTTCTTTAATTATAAGATATTTTACTTATTTTTTCAAAACAAAGTCTTCACGACCCAGTGTGTATTTGACACTGACAGCAAATGTCACGTTAGACCAGCCACACCTGAAAGGCTCAGTTGCCATGCGTGAATGGTGGATGTTGTATTGGATAGAGGAGATCAACACATTCAGAAAAGGGGAGCATGGTCGGGGCAGAAACAATCAGAAAATGCTTTGGGGATGAGGAGATCCGCGATCTTTACCGCAGATTTGGGCTAGTGAGAAGAGGAGGCAGTGCATTTTCAGGGAACTCATCTGGGTATGATAGTGTCTGAGCAAAGACCAGGAAGTTATCCCAACTGAGTGTGGAGGGTGGAAACAGAATCACTGGAGGGAGGTGGAAAGAAGATAGGGCATCTAGAAAATAAAGCCACATGAGCTTGTTGCCTAATGGAGTTACTCAAAATGTATGTTCACCTATGTCTACTGGATACTTGTAATAACGTTTGTTTTTTTAAAAAACACCTTATTATTTTAGAATAGTTTATATTGACGGAAAAGCTGCCAAGGTATTACACAGTCCCCATATAACGCCTCTCCTTACAGTTTTATTGACATCTCACATTATTGGTTAAAAAATTACAAACCAATAGGGATAAAATAGTGACAACTAATGCCTATCCTGTATTCAGATTTCCTCAGTTTTCACCTCATGTCCTCTTCTGTCCCAGGATTCTATCCAGGGCACCATGTTATATTTACTTGTCATGTATCCTTGGGCTTCTCTTAGTTATAATGGTTTCTCAGACTTTCCTTATTTCTGATGACTTTGATGAGGCAGATATATTTGGTGGAATGTCCCGCGACTGGGACTTGTCTCGTGGTTTTCTTCTCATGATTAGGGCTCTGGGTGTTTGGTGGGAAGACCCCAGAGGTAAAGTACCACCCTTATCACATCGCCAAGGCACCTACTGTCCACATCAATCATCACTGTTGGTGTTGACCTTGACCACCTGGCCGACGTGGTGTTTGTCAGATTTCTCCTCTGTTAAGCTACCCTATTTCCTCCCCTTTCCATTCGGTACTTTTTGGAAGTCACTCTGTGTTGCTGCACTTAAAAAGCGGGGAGTTAGGCCTCACCTCCTTGATGGCGGGGTATACGTACATTATTTCTAATTATTCTACATGGGAGATTTGCAGAATCTCTCCCATTTATTTATTGATTCAGCCATATATTTATTTCAGTAGGGGCGCACCGGTATTTTGGGTTAAATCCAATACTACTTAATTTATTTTGTTGCTCAGGTCATTCCAGCTTTGGCCATCAGGCGCTCTTTCCGTTGGCTCCTGTCTTTTTGATGTACCCCCCATTGTGGGGTTTTGGAGCACTGTCTTACTCTCTGGCACTATAAGATGCTCCAGACATCCTGTATATTTCTTACCCCAGCCCAAAACCCAGCCATTTCTCTAAAGAGCCCTGGTTCCTTTTGTTGGCGAATAATATTAGAAACTAAAATCGGGGTACTAGCTGTGTTCAGTGCTCTGGGTGTCTTTGCTTCTAGACTCCGTCAGTTGACAGAGCAAGGAAATACGTGTGCGTACTGACACTTGGATATACACACATTATGGAAGCTTCTATGTCTGTCTATCTGTACGTATGTTAAGTTAAACTTGAGTTCACACTGATGTCCAACTTTAATCAATTGCCACCGGGATTACTCTAGCCTCCTCCCCGTCCTTCTCTGTAACCTCCCACGTCAACACTGAGAAACCTGGCTCCCAGCACCTGCCATCCGTTCACTTAATGCTTCAACACCAATATTCATGTGTAGAGGTTTTAGAATTGTTTATCTGTAGCTCTGTGGGAAACAACGTTACCAAATAGAGCGCAGTGTTTATGGATAGTCCTCGTGCCTTTTGTCTCAAAGAGTTTACCTGTTTTCAAACTTCCCTAGGTTAGCACCTATTCCCCCACTCTCTTCAGGGAGGTTGCTTTACACATTTGTAACATACTTCAATTCTTGGCTGTATCCTCATTCCATCTTGGGATCCTTGAACTCCTAAATGATTTAATGTTTGCATGCATTAAGGTTCACGCTTTGTGTGGTAAAGACCTAGGGGTTTTGGCAAGTGCATTGTGTCATCTACCACCATTATAATATCACACAGAATAACTTATTGCCCTGAAAAATCCCCTGTACTTCACATATTCAACCCTCCTCGACCCCAAACTCTTTTCCAGAATGTCATAGAAATGGAATTATGCAGTAGATAGCCTTTCAGACTGGTTTCTTTTACTCAGCAATATGCATTTAAGATAAACCAATGTTTTTATATGATTTACATGATTTGACAGCTCATCCCTATTCATCCCCTGTGGGGATGTACCCGTCTGTTTATCCGTTTACCTGTTAAAGGATCCCGGTTGCTTCCAGTTTTTGGTGATTATGAATAAAGTGCTATAAACGTTCATGTGCAGATTTTGGGTGGGTACAAGTTTTCAGATCAACCCAAACTGTTGGATTCTATGGTAAGACTATATTTATTTTTGTCAGAAATTGCCAAACTGTCCCAAAAATGACTATGTCATTTTGCATTATCATAAGCTACAATCTTGTCAGCAACTGTTGTTGAGAGCTCGCGCTGTAACCAACAAAGCCATCTGCTGCCCCTCCGGGAGCCAAGCGGCAGCTCATTGTCTTCAGTCTAGTTGTAGAGGGTGCAGCTCACTGGTCCATGTGGAAATCGAACCGGCAACCGCGTTGTTCAGAGCTCGTGCTCTAACCAACTGAGCTGTCTGGCTGTCCCCTATTTTTGAGTTTTAAGAATTCTTTTCACATTTTGGATATCAGTCTATATCAGGTATGTGTTTTACAGATATATTATCCCAGTCTATGGCTTGACTTTTCATTCTCTTACCATTCTCTTTGGAGAACAGAAGTTTTTAATTTTAATGAAGTCAACTCATTTTTTTTTCATGAATTTTGCTTTGGTGTTGTATTGTACTGCTTAAGAAATCCAACGTCATGTAGATTTTTCTCCTATATTTCCTTCTAGAAATTGTATTGTATCGCATTCTACATTTAAATCTATGGTCCATTTTGAATTAATTTTTTTTTGAGGGGCACAAGATCTTTGTCTAGATCCTTTTTCTCTTTTTTTTTAAACATATGGACAACCAATTGTTCTCACATTATTTATTATTAAAGAAAAGACTATTCTTTCTCGATTGATTTGCCTGTGCATCTCTTTAGAAAATCAGTTGACTCTGCTGTATATCTGTGGGTCTAAAGCTCATCTCTATTGTGCCACTGCTGTGTCTAATATTTTTTTGTACACTGCACTCTGTCTTAGCTAATGTGGCTTTACAGTAAGTCTATGTGATTCTTCCAAACTTGTGCTTGTAATAATGTTTTAAAAGAGAAGTTCTTTTCAATTAGGAGGATGTAGAATCAACTCTAAAACTCTTCAAGTTCGTAGTTCCATAATTGTATTCCACAGTGAATTACAGGAAGAAAACTGGAGCATGTATTTTTATAGCTGAAAGCAAATTAATGAGGTATATTTTGTTGGTTTTTTTGCATAAGTCTGAAGTATAAATATCTCCAACAAAATTTAAATGAATTTGTGGTATGTGGATTGATTAACATTTTCTAAAGGAAGCAGCAGCATTTGGCCTAAAGGTGAATACAAAGTGGCTGTAAAGGTCACCGCACAAATTCATAAAATTCCAGAAAAAGTAATAGAAAATGTAACAGAAACCGAGATACTATTTGCATTAACAGTAGTCTATAACTTACCTAGGATTAATTAGAGATAGAACTATTTATGTAAAAGCCAATTAAATTATACAATAGAGTGAATAAGTGGAAAAACATAACATTGCAAATATATCCATTTCCCCAAATTAATTAAAAATTTAATACAATCCATTAATAACCCAGTGATATTTGGTGGGGGATATTGGACAAAATCTTTCTAAAATATATATGAAAATAAAAAGGTCCCCAATTTATAAGACAATTCTGGAAAAGATGACAGGAAAACTCAATCTACCTTGTAGAAAGGAGTCTTCTTTCTGTAGCTATAGTACTGGAGAGAGAAAGGGGGACTCTTAGAGCAGTATTTCTCGACCAGAGGTGATTTTTGTCCTTCAGTGGATATTTGGCAATTTGAAGAGATTTTGGTTTGACAACTTGAATGGGGGGGGCGGGGGTGCTACTGATTTATGGCGGCTAGAGACTAGGGTTGCTGCTAAATATTCTACACACACAGGACAGCTCCCACAACAAAGAATTATCCAGCCAAAAATGTCAGTCATGCTGAGGTTGAGAAACCCTGCCATAAAGGAATAGGGAAACGGACTCATATCCCAAACAGATAATGGAAAATTTGGCTCACCCTTTAGAGAAAATAAAATTGTATCACTACTAAGTTTTTAAAAAATGGCCTCCATATGGAAGATCTGAACATAAATGGCAGAAATATAATACTATTATGGAAAAACAGTGAATATTTTCCAGAAATTCTTCTCTAATATGAAATCAGAACAAGTCCCCCAGTAATCATTTGATAATAAAAATATTAGTATTTATACAGTTATTTCTTTAAGACCAGAGATATAAAATTTAGAGATAAAGTTTAAAAGTTTAGCCTACTTCTCTCTGATGAAATGTGGTCAGATTTTTAAAGAATCTTTATTTCCTCTGCCTCTCTTGGTCCCTGGGTTAGAGTCAGTTCTCATCCAGGTGCATTTTACACAGGCTGAGCTAACATTGCACTTATAAATCCCCAATTAACTTTCTTTTAATGTTCTTTGCTGCTAGACAGAGGTTCTCCTGGGACAAAGACTGTGTGCCCTCCACATTTCCCCCCCTGTATTGAGCACGCCTACTGTAGAGCAGCCAGACATATGTCTTTGATTGAATGAATTGATTAACCTCTACTATTGGCATGTAATCATTGCTCCTCACTCTCTCACAGGCTGTCCGGGTTGAACTAGGACAATCAATTATACAAATCCAAAATCAGCAGTATTAAGTACAAGCTCATTTCTGCTTCTCAATTATCAGAGACTATTAAGAGCCTCCCTAAAAATGACAGAGGAAACATTCTGAAATACATGCAATTTAATAATGCACCTTAGAAACGAATACCCCTATAATCAAATGACTCTCCTAATATATTGTATACCATTAAAAATCTTACAAAGCAGTTAAAATCATGATACAACCCAAAGTGAAGAGTAGTCTGGTTTCTTTTGTTCTCACGTGGATTGATCACATGGATTTATTTATCTTGAACCTTGTACCTTCATCTCCACATCTATTTATATTTTAATCAGAGATGATTTCAGCATCTTGCCTACCTTTGAAACAAAGACATGCAAAAGTAGTCGACCTATTTACACGTTAGATAATGTATGTAGCAAAATGGAATGCATTAACAAAATGTGAGGTATAAGCTGGTTTTGCATTTAGAATCTCCAGCAGTTCTTACCAACAAAAACTTAATCTCCAGTACCAGGAGGCTTAAATAGTTCCTGCTGCCACGTGGTGAGGCTCCTGTGATGGCTTCCAGGCAATCTTTGTGTCTCAATTATACAGCCATCGCTTCACCAAGTAATGAGAAAAACTCAGGGCTGGGAGCTGTCCACCAAATCTTGTTATTTTTGGAATACCAAGTTTCTTTTCAGCATAGCTCATTAGAGAATGGTGGCTGAGAGAAGTCCACTCCTATAAGCCACTTCAGAGGATGTTTTATCAAACTGTTGGAAGATCCACCCTCACTTCCGGGAAAGCATTGTGACAAGTCACAGAGGTCCGCTTTAATGGTGGGGATAGGATGAAAAACACAGCTAAGCACCGAACTCTCTTTCCATGGCAACTTCCTGTACAGGCTTTCTTCCTCACTGAGATTCTCAGGAAGTGAACCTTGAGGATTGCTTTAAAATTCTCCAAGGACACATGTCTAGGGTGTGTCCACCCCAGACATGTGTCCTTAACTGGGGTGGACAGCAGAGGCTGGTTGATGAGTTGGAAGGTCATTTGAACCAAATTGAGCCAATATGAGTTGTGGGGGGTTTTCTCAACCAACTGTGACCAATAATTCAGCTGGACGACATGGGGGAGCTGGTGCAACCTTAGAGCAGACGGGGAGCACAAGTTAGGAGGACTCAGAATAGACGCGAGATTCCCGGAGTTCACATGGAATTCCCCCGGAACGAAGCCCCTGAGGTCCCCACCTGAGGGCCCATTGCAGAAATGCAATTATTGTCAATTCCACCAGTGCGTGGGATTAAAGGCCATACAAATTCCACCTTGTTAAACACCAAAAGGTCAATGCTGTGGTATGCTTTATGTCACAAAATGTGCTTATGAAACGCCACTTAAGCCAAACTTTACACTCAATTTAGTCTCAATTTGCAGGCAAAGTGTTAGTTACAGCAATGTCGGACATCGCCCACTGTGCATTTAAAATGCAATTCGTTTTTTTCTGAGCAAAGCAGGAAATCAAGGTCCATAGTTCTCCGAGGCTAAGTTGGATCAAAGTTACCTGTGCTCCAGTGGATTATTCTAGATATTAGTTCTCATGTTCCTATTAGCCACCATCTCCTTTTGAACCACAGCTTTGCTTTAAACTAATTCAAAATGAAGTCAGTAGAACCTCTGTGACAACGAATTGCTCCTGAAATTTGAGAACTAGTAGAAGCTTTTACAGCTTCAGGAGATAGTATGACAAAAAGGGATAATAAACCTACGAATTATTTGATTATTGAGTAAAATGACTTGGAATTTTGATGGCAACTTTCAGCCCTCAAGTTCATTCTGATGACGTAAGACGGCTGTGCTAACTCGAATGCAATTTAGCTACAAATAACTGATTTATTTTTTATCTGAGGGCATGGGGGAGGCGAGTTGTCACTAACTGCCTTGTGTGGCACAGGGAGAAACAGCTAAAGAAAGGTCAGTGCGCGGAGAGAGTGGACGGCTTGTGCTGCGTCATAATGAGCGTTCAACCCTTGTCCCAACCATGAGAGGGCCCATCATGTCCAGTGTGTGAGCTAGTGCACACCCAGCCTCCCCGGGGGGGCCAGACACTCACGCACCTGCACACCCAGAATGAACTCCCAATCAGCAGGAGTGCTGGGCACTGGCAGGAATGAAGCCTGTCCTCAAAGGCTGGTAGTAGCCCACCATTCACTTTAAGGACTGCAAACTTCACGGAAAACCAAACACCTTTTGGGTTGCAATCTCTCTATAAAGTAATTCTCCTGCTCAAAGCGTTATTCCAAATCAAGTACGATGGTGGATGAGTTTAGCCTCCTCCATACTAAGCTGCTGCCTTCAGTGCAGGCTGTCACACAATTATATTAACATAAGGCAGATTAACAGGAGAAAAACAAGTTTCATATCTACAGGAGCCCCCTAACAACAAGACTCCCTGACAGTCAAGTGATTGAGCCTTATATACCATCCTGAGCTAAGGAGAAGGGGTAAGGGTCTGGGCTCTCCGAGGTAGAAAGACCATTCACAGGAAGCTGAGGAGAGCAGAGGTTTGGTAAACAAGTCTTTGGGAAATAAGCCATGCACATGTCTTTCAGATATAAAAAGGTATTTGGGGCAATAGCTCTCTTCCTGCTACAGGCCCCCTATCTAAATTCTTCCAGGCAGTTAAGAGGGAGGTAAAAAGCGCTTCCTGAGTTTGCTGGGCCCCCATTGTCTTTAGTTCGAAATAATGCAGATACCAAATGGCACATTCTGGTGTATTCTGCTCCCTCTCAAAGGCAATCCTCATGGTGACCCAAGTCCCCCTCTACTCTGAGCCCCCACTTCCGTCCAGGACAGGGGGCAATCAGCACGCCTGCCCCTCGCACTTCACACTCACCTGCGCTGCAATGCAGGGACTCTGGTCCCGCTCCCCACACAAGAACGCAGGGTATGGTGAGGCCACAAAGGAACATCAACGGAGCAATGGATGGGGGTTCATCTCATTATATTCTCACGGGTGGCTGGGTTGGAGATACAGGAAGCAGGAGCCACACGATGTGCAATCCGCTGTGCACTTCTCTGCCAACCCACCAACCAACCCCCTAGCACAGCCTCGACAGTTATATTAGTGGCTAATGGCTCATTGGTAACAGCTGATGGCCACCCAGCCACAGCAGGTGGCCATCTGATCACAGCTGATGACCATTTACTACCCGAGCCAGCACCTTTCCACATGAGGCCAAGAGCCTGGAAACTGCTCTCTGGGGCTCTGTCCCCACATGAGCAAATCACATACCTGATCACCTCCAGATGCCATGGCTCTGAATAGACCAAATACTCTCCTTGTGAACCTCACCCCACCCAGGGTGTATATAAGATAACGAGGGTACCATGCCATCCCACAGCACTCACCTGCACAGGGAAGTAGCGTCCATTTCCTGATGGAAAATCTGCATAAAATGTTCCAGACTTGACCCTGATCTCAGAAGAAATGAGCTCACTACGGTCGTAACACTGAGCTCAGAAGCATCATTTCCACACCAAGCCAGCTCGTTTCCTCATTCCCTGAGCCATATGCTCATTTCTTAGCTGAAATAACCTGTGAGTGGTTGTCAAGAACTAAGATTTGCTAAATGTGTGTAGTTTTGCTTTTCTCTTAGCTCAAATTAGAAACATATGTTCATCACCTTTGCTTAAGAATCGTTCAGCATGAACTGTTTTCATTTTAGTCAGAGAAGATCAGTCAGTTATCGTTTTAAAGTCGACTTGCAAAAAATACATGTACAACTTACTGTACGCATATTAATTGTGTTTCTGTATAAACAGAATTGTGTTTCTGCAGAAACACAAACAGAGACAGAGAGAGAGACAGAGAGAGAGAGAG
This sequence comes from Rhinolophus ferrumequinum, assembly GCF_004115265.2. Lineage (NCBI taxonomy): Eukaryota > Metazoa > Chordata > Mammalia > Chiroptera > Rhinolophidae > Rhinolophus > Rhinolophus ferrumequinum. The sequence goes on from NC_046290.1 coordinate 5,120,260, forward strand.
ACACAGAGACAAAGAGGATGCCAAAAAATGTATACACATTTTAAGAACGGAAAAAGCTGTATTAAACTGTAATACTCAATATATACCAGTAACAAGATGAATACAAGTGACATTTGACTTCTGTAATTACAAGAGGTGCTCAAAATGGTTCCCATCAGCGTCCAGACGTTTCTGATGACGACGAACTCCTGCTTGAGCAACGTTGACCAAAGTGTCCACTTGTATACATTTTGTTGGCACTCCTGGTATATGTGTATATATACATATATATGGATATAGATATCTCTGTGTACACACACTCACGTATTTTATATATAAATAAATATACATTTGTGTATACATACACATATTACATATGTGTATATGTGTGTGTATATATATATATATATATATATGATTACTTATTTAGTTCTCACAGAAACACCTATGAGATAATCATTTAAATAACTTAATTTTATTCAGAAACTGAGGCTTGGATTGTTGTTATAGTTTATGCAAGATTCCACAGGTATAAGTGGCAGAACAAGAATTAAGTCTATCATCTATCTATATCTATCTATCTATCTATCTATCTATCTATCTATCTATCTATCTATCTACCTATCTATGTATCTTCCTATCTACCTATCTATCTACCTATCCTTACCTATTATTCACTTGTCATCATCTCTCTTACTTTCATGATCTGGAGCAGTGCCTGGCACAGATGAACCACTCCACCAGTGGTGCTTCCCAAACCACACTTAGACAACCCCAGGGCTCATATTCTTTCTACCACACCTATGTGTCTCACCAGCAAGGTGTGATCTCAGCATTTCTGGCCCAAGTTTCTCATCCTTATGCGAGATTTTCCATCTATGGATTGGAGGCGATGGAGCGGCCGTGTTCTTTCCCCAGAAGAGGCAAGGTTCTGCCTAAAGAAATCCCCATGTATGACCACTGCTCATCTTGACCTTGAAGGGGCAGGACTAGTGAGAAGGACAGGCGACAGAAGAATACGATAGAGGAGTGCATGATATACGTATGAGTGACTGGAGATAATGTGTGGTATAGAAGTCAAGGATTGGCATAAATGAATTCCTTTGTATGACTAGTGTTCTACTTGACCTTGGAGAGGCAGGCCCAGTGAGGAAGATGGAGTACAGAAGAAAGATTCATAGTGCCTGCTTTCACAACGTATATTGTGATTTGTTCCCCACACTTATTGATTGTGTACCACACGGCAGCCATCAGACTGGTGCCGGTGACAGAAGAGTGAAAAATATCCTCACTTCCTTGAAGAAGCTTCCATTCTAGTGACACTTGTGACTACCATTTCAGCATAGCCAGCTCTCCTCTGTGCCACACTCGGGTGGCACTAATAAAAGTCAGACATTTTTTGGAATTTTTCTGACGTGCCTCAGCTGACTCTCTATCTGAGGCCCTTCACTCTAGGATTAATATCCGTAATTAAAACTAGAGCAGTTTTCCACATGCTGGCATCTTTACATGTATTATCTCACAGCAGTCCTTATAATCTTACCATCTCCATTGTAATGATGAAACAATGGAGGCTTGGAATTATCTAGTATTTTCTAAAGCACAGTGGTTAAATGTGTAAACTGTGGAGTTGGCCCACCTGGGTTCAAGTGCAGCTCTAACACTTACAGCTAGGGGACTTTGGGGGAAATAATTTCACCTTTCCACACTTCAGATTCTTTGTTTGTAAAACAGTCCTAATATTGGCAGATGTGTCAAAGACCTGGTATAAGAATGAAGTGAGTTCACACATGTGAAGCGTTTAGAACAGTCTCTTGAATACTGTAATTCTACTGGGTTTAATCAATGGTGGTCTCCCAAAAGATATGTCCAAGTCCTAACCCCGAAAATTTGTGCAGGAGAGCTTATTTGGAAAAGGGGTTTTGCATACGAGTGTGTAACTAAGTTAAGGATCTTGAGGTAAGATATCCTGGATTTGGGGTGGGTCCTAAATGCCACGATAGATGTTCTTGTGCCACGATAAGAAGGAAAGAGAACACAGACACACAGAGAAGAGTCCTGGTGAAGATGGAGGTGGAAACTGAAGTGATGCAGCCACAAGCCAAGGAACACCAAGGACTGCCAGGAGGCCTGAGACACACTCTCCCTCAGAGCCTCTAGAAGGAGCCGGCCCTGCTGACAAAACTGCAGACTTCTGCCTCCAGAACTGTGAGGCAATAAATATGTGTTATTTGAAGTCATCAAGTCTGTGGCCATTTATGTTATGCAAGCCATAACAAACTAATATAATAATTCACACACACACACACACACACACACACACACACTTTTTTCTGTTAAGTTACGTACTGTGTTTTCCCGAAAATAAGACCTAACCGGAAAATAAGCCCTAGCATGATTTTTCAGGACGACATCCCCTGAACATAAGCCCTAATGCATCTTTTGAAGCAAAAATTCATATTTAAGACCCGGTCTTATTTTGGGGGAAACAGGGTAGCAGGAGAGGCCCTCTGAGGTCTCTATCTGACTTCATTAGTCATCGGCTCTTCCATTCTCAGTGACACGCCATCCCACCCCTCGCCATTTCCTGGTTTTGCATCCAGCTTGGAACGCTCCAGTGACCGTTCATCCGATTTTCAGCATCTTACTGAGCTTGGCTTTCCACGAGACACGCCATTTTCTATGCACCCCTGCTTTGGATTTCCCCCACAAACTCCAGGTGAGAGACGCATGTTTGCCAGACCCCCTCCCACGAGGAACCCCCTCACGGGGCAGCAGACTCAGCTAGTTAGAGCACGAGATGGAAGACCAACACTTACCACCCAACTGTTGAATAGTTCAAGCAGTTTACAAATAAAAGCTAAACTGAATAAACGTTGAGTGGAGGCAACGTATACCCCGTTTCCTGACGAGAAAAGAAAGCTGCACCATGAAGAGTTGGAAACTAAAGAATTCAGGAAACACCCCACAATAACAGACCTTGGACAGGACCTGGCCCGCAGGCTCAAGTTGGCCAATGTCTAAACTCAAAGGGACTGGAGGACACAGGATTTGAACCTCATATTGCTGACTAAGACCCCGCTAGGGGCCATCGGTAGACGCCTCCCACGCTAAGGCTACGAACCCCCTAAAGGGAGTTGGAGGAGGTCATCCAGAGAGCATGACAACCAGCTGTCCCTCAGGTTGGACCGGAGCAATCGGAATCTCCTCACCCCTCCCCTGTCCCTGGAATGTGTGCTCTGCCCACCGCTCCCACAGTGGGAGCCATTCCGAGGCTGTAGTCTTGCGAGAGCAACATGCTGTTGAGACCATCTGGATGGCATATGTGACGCAGCCCAGTTAAGGCCTCTATAGAAACCTTTAAGATTATGGTGGGTGGGGGCAGAAATCAACTCATCCTGTGGGGCCCAAGGCAAGCCTCAAATGGAAGTTCCTTGTGTGACTCATCCATTGTTATGCGCAAAGCTCTGTGTTGGGCACAAGACGTAAGTATAAAACATGTGCCTCTACCTCCAAATAAAATTGAGTCAAATTAAAGTAAAATTTAACTACTTGATTTGAATTATGCTGGCACAATTACAATAATAATTCCAGAACAGAATAGTAAGCCCTTTATAGTATACAACTCTGTCATGGTACTCTTTCTATTGGCATTAGCCATTGTTATCACTGAATGTCCCCGTCACTTTCAATCGCTAATACTTAAATGTGGATTTCACCGAGAAGAATATAGTGCTTGCTTTTTCCTCTGACTCGATACATATGAAAACAGAATACAACTATTTGGAAATTTTATATGAGGCTTCTATCTGAATAGAAATAAAAGTAATATAAATTTTGTCTGACAAGATTATGGTGATCTCACCTAAGGATTTGCTCTCCTGGGATATTTTTATCTTCTCCAACTCATTCCAAGACACATTTGTATATCTAATTGTCTTGCACATACAAATCCCTTCACAAAGTTCAGAGGTCGGACACATCTGGGTTCCCAGAGAAAGTTGGGGGCTAAGAAGCAGCGGGAGACATAATTTTCTTGTTCCCTTGAGCTGTGACTAAGCTCTTTGTACCTGATGTGTGAATACCCCTGCCAGAGTGAACACATCACAATTACATCTTATGAGTAAAACCTACAGCATCTGGTCTGTGCTTGCTGAAATGGGGAACAAAAAGCCATCTTGAAAACCCAGTCAATAATCATGCCAACCTCCTTTAGTAAGTTTAGCAGTTGGGAACCCAAAGAATTCATGTGGCTTTGCCACACCATAATGGGTTTTGAGTCTGTACAGTTAATGAGTAAATCCCTAGCAGATGTGTTTGCTGAACTAAGATGTGTATGTTATTTTTCTATTTTCATGTCTATGTCATGTGCTTTCAGCTCTGGCTCCGGTCGTAGGCCTGTTTGAATTGCCACAATTTCCCCTAATGAGCTTACCTTCCTGTAGTAACACCTCCATTAAATTGAGTCCAAATTGTCACTTGAATAAATACAACTGGATAGAACCGCAGTGTAGAAAAAAATATGATTTTAGCAACTAAAACCAGTGTAAGGGAATCGACAGCAGCTTTGTAACTTACCTGCCACTCAGGATTCTTGATGGTAAAGAACGGTTCTGACATGTACCACAAAACTCCGTGGGGATGAAGATCCTTGTCTAGATCTAGACTTTTTATGTGTCTACTAGGTCCGTGATGCTCAGCTTTTGTTTTGGAATTTTTCTTTCTAACCATGATAGCTGATTCTCACAGGATGTCATTTTCACTGAATGCTCAGTGGTGATGGAGTTTTCTTCCCCACTGGGGTACCTGAGATTATTATCAGGATGTGGAAGAAAACATCCTGTGCTCAGAAACAGACTCTGATAGCAGTCCTGAGAGCATCTACCCAGAGATATTCTCACTATATATAAACAAATATTTTTCTTAGAGAAATTGGCTTAAGAACTCTAATATCATGGTGATAATCACAAGTCTAATTAGCATTAGTCACTGCAGAATTGTAGAAATACAACTCGACCAACATCTTGAAGATCCCCTTTATTATGAAAATACATGTGAAAACATCACATTTCAAATGGCAATTAACTAACTAGTTTTATAGGTTTAATTATTTTTGACAAATAACTAATGTTATTGCTAATGATTAAAGCCTCATGGGTTAAAACATAATTTAAATCTATTTATTTTAATATATATGAGTGAAAAATATGGCCTACATTGGAGACAAAAATACTCAGATACATTTAAATACATTAAGTGACTATGCTCAAATAAATAAATCTATCAATAGATAGCAGCTAAGATTTATCATCTTCTTTCCTAATCTCTTAAACCAGACCTTCTTCCTGACACTCCTTGGTCTGTAAATGACACACACTTTTCCCAGGTGTCCAGATCCAGGTTCCAACCACTGAATCATCTTTTGGTCCATCCCCAGCTTATTATGTGCAATTTTGATAATTCTCCCTTTTCCTTCATTTCACTGCCACAGCTGTTGTTAAATTATTATTCTCTTACACATACATCATTACAAAAGCCCCGTCAGCAAACTTCACTCACTGGGTTCACCCAACTTAGATCCACACAGCATTGTGCAATAGACAACTTCCTCCACGCACCATTCTGATGAAGTCAATACCCTACTCCATTTTGGGGGACTTTTCTGCTTACAAGACACTGTCCTTCTCAGACACAATGGATGGGCCATGCAAAGTGCTTGCTGTTTATCTTCCCCTCCTGCGAAGCCTGGGCGTGCCCAGCTTGTTCCTAAACTCTTACATAGAGATCTCTGAACTCACCAATGACTGAGTTCGCCCTCCAGCCACAGAACAAAATTGCTCTGTCTTGGTAAGAGGCTGACCAAGCCAACAAGGGTAATATCGCCCCCAAGGAGATAAAAATTGGTGGGGAGCAAAACCCATTCTTTTTATGTATAAAGCACAGATTATCTATCTATCTATCTATCTATCTATCTATCTATCTATCTCTTTCTATCACCTATTGATGGATATAAACATAGATAGATATATACAGAGAGTACGTGAATAAATATATATTATATATCTGTATATGTATGGAGATGGGGGATGGTTAGAGAAGAGCATCTGGCGGTCTGTTTAGGAGGGAGATAGTGAAAACAAGGTGGAGGAACACTGCCATAGTGCCCCCTGACCTCATGAGGTTGACAAGCCTGAGCTCCCGTAACTAGTTGCCCTTAGCATGTGGCACCGTGGCCAGCCAGACCCCCTCAGAACTGAGACACTTGCTCCCAGATGCTGCATATTGGCCACTGACCGGAGAAAAAGTATCATCCTATATCACTACAGTGTACATCAGAATGGCCAACAGTTCTATTAAATTTTTTATTGGTAAATAGCTAGAAAGATTAAAATGCGATGTTTCATCCAAATGAGCAATAATGCCAAGTATTTTGTCTCAGTTCTTCTTTCCCTATATTTTGAAAGTTAGGAAAGGATATTAATAATGAATAATTAATGTGGTAATTAATAAATAAAGGAATAATTAACTAACAATGATAGTTACTGTTTGAACATTAATCGTCAGGATGAAATTCTTAATTCCATTTTCCTTTCGAGCCACAAAAAAACCTTATAGGTATGTAGTGTTATCACCATTTTACAGTTGAAGAAACTAAAACTTAGAAAGTCCACATGATTTATCAATGGTCAAAGAGTTCGTGTCTGAAATTTAAGATTCAAACCATGGTCTCTGATTCGAAATTCTATAATCTTGTCCACCAATGTACCAGAAAGCTAACCCATAAAAATCACTAGGAGCAGTCAGTCCATCAAGTGATTTATGTTGCGGGTAAATGCATCTCTGGAACACGGGAGTTGGGGATCTCAAGTCAGGGGCAGGGGAGCAGAAACTTCCAAGACTGAGTACACCCCCCTAAAGGCACGTCTGCGAAGGTCAGACTCACAGGAGAATATTCCTGCACAGCCTATAGTTGATTTCTAATCCAATAGACAATTTGTTTTAGGGGACTAAAAAGTATACAAATTACCCAACCATCTACATCCATAATACCAAGTGTTTATGTTGAGTCAACCATGTTTAATTTAACAGATAAGGATTCACCAGGGAAACGCTGCTTGTTAGCTCCCACCAGCTCAGCAGACACTAAAAGGCTCTCCCACTTCTGTGCCAGTCTATGCTCAGGCCAGACTGTGCTCAGGGTGACTCATGCACACAAATAAATGCAGGCAAGGGTGGCCCAGAAGCGCCAGTGCAGCTGAAAGAGGAGTTGATATGATCGCCGTCTCCCAGCATTTGGTTCAGTTGCATTTACACCATGATAGCTGCCCTTTACACAACTGTCATGGTCTAGTTCACTGCACACTTCCACACTGCTTACCGTGCTTGCTGTACCAGCACATCTTACTAAACAGGTCTACACACAGGAAGGGCTGTAATGAAGTTTCCAGGGTCAGTAATCGAGATGGAAAGACACCTTGAGGAGTTTTTGGATTTCATAAGGCCTCCACCACTAAGACATCATGATAAATTATCTCTTCACTTCCATACTGACTTGAGTTGTGACCCGCTTACAGAATAGTCGCTCAGAAAACCATGCAAATACAACTGCAAATCTCTATGCAATGCTCATGTAACTGTTTAAGTTATTTTTCTCCCCTTTGGAATCAACAGAGCACCATTTATATTACTTCTTTTTTTTTTAATTTATTTTTAATTTATTGGGGTGACAATTGTTAGTAGAATTACATAGATTTCAGGTGTGCAATTCTGTATCACATCATCCATAAATCACACTGTGTGTTCACCACCCAGAGTCAGCTCCCCTTCCATCACCATACATTTGATCCCCCTCACCCTCATCCCCCACCCCCCAACCCCTTTACCTTCTGGTAATCACCAAATTACGTTCCCCAGATTAATTTTCAAGCCCGTGGCCATCCTATGGTCACCGATTGCCCCCCAATCCCCTCACCCTCCCCCCCACCTCCCACCCCTCCCGCCCATCTCGCAACCCTCAGTATATTACTTCTGATTGCTCAGGGATACTTGAAGGATACTCAGAACTGCGAATCTGACTACTAGTTATGGTCCCAACTGAAAATATTACTAAATATTTTATTAAAAATTAATAAAAATATGTTGTTTAGTAAAAAGTCACAAAAACAGCTAATTAAAAAAGATGCTTGGCTGAAAGTCACATCTGGGGTTTCTTGGCAAAACAAGAGGAAGGAAGCTGGTGTTCTTGCTGCCACAGTATTTATTCACAAATCTTCCTCCCTCATTGTATTGTAATGTCATTTTTTAACACTAACGTTTAATATTTGATTAAGTGAATGAGTGAATTCATTAAATATGAGTAAATTATTACATACCTCTTTTGGGGCTTTCAGTTTATACAGTATCTTCATTAATATAAACTAGGTTGGTTGCCTAAAGGATTGGAACAAAACTTGTGATAAAATAAGCTTAGTGATTAAAATCAGCATGTAAAAAAAAATTCTTGACTCCATCTTCCACTCTTTTCAGATTAGCTTGGGGTAAATTAATTAAGTCTGTGTCCTGCTGGGCAAAGTTCTTTCCTCATTACTCTCTTTCTGCTGCCCTCTCTTCCTTCTGACACTGATAGACCTCGAGATCGAAATAGATACTAATTATTTCCCACCTTTACCCCTCACTGTTCAAAGCAGTATGTGACGACTTGACTGACATTCGCACAGAGCTCATTAAAGCCACACTCTCAAGAACAAAGATTTTGTTGAGGTAAATATACAAAGAACACAAGGCACAAGCAAGAAAACAAATATCATGGAGAAAATGTTACCCAACTTTATTTTTTATTATGGAAGAAGAAAAAAATGAATTCTGAAGTGCATCCTTAGGAGGGCAATGCCTGTCCCAGTGGTTCCAGGGACATATAGCTTCTGCTGACTTTTTATATGAAACAGCCCCATTAGCAATTGTTCCACTCTGGGCCCTCATGGCCAGTCCTAAAAGAAACTAAACTTATTGGAGGAATAGGTGAAGTAAAAAAAAAAAAAAGTAGGTGCTAGATTCAGTGGGCACCTGTGTTGATGGAACTTTGTGAAGATTTGAGACTCCAGAATCATCCGCTACCCAAATTATACCCCCAAACAACCTCCTGCCTCTACATTGAGAAGTTTAGAAGTATTATTGTGTAGTCATTGAATGAAGAATTAGTTCCCAAGGAAATAAATACTCTTCATCTTGAAAAAGAAGAGAGAGACAGAGAGAGAGAGAGAGAGAGAGAGGGAGGGAGGGAGGGAGGGAGGGAGGGAGGGAGGGAGGGAGGGAGGGAGGGAGAGAAGGAGGGCGGGAGGGAGGGAGAGAATAAGAAAGGTCTAAGAAACTAACTACAACCAATGTGTCACATGGAGACCAGTTGACCAACTTGTAACAAGGGCTGTTCTGTGGTCGGAAATACCATAGAGCTCTTGGGTCTACGTGGTCTTAACACAGAGATTGTGCACTTATGAGCATGTTCTGAATAGATAACCTGCCATTATTTTTATAACAGAATTTTCAAAGCAATTTTGGCTTTACAGCCAAACTATATGATACCCCTATGGAAAAGAGAAATATTTTATTCCTTTTATAGATGGAAAAACCAAGGCTCAGAAACCTTCAGTAATTCTTTAAAGTCACCAGCTTGTAATGACAGAACTGGAACCAGACCTCAGGTCTCCTGACTTTTATTCAGTGCTTTTTCTGATGTTTAGTGATAAAAGTGTGTCAAAACATAATACAGTAAGTGTGATGCTTAATCTCATGTGTTAACTTGACTGGGTCACAGGGTACCCATGTATTTGGTCAAATATTGTAGATGTGTCTGTGCAGGTGTAGTTTGGATAAGATTAACATTTAAACTGGTAGATTGAATAAAGCACTTTCTTTCTATCTATCATCTATCTATCTCTACAGATATCATATTAGTTCTGCTTATTTTCTAGAGCTCTCATACAGTTAGCCTCTCTGAATTAGAAAAATTATGATTCATAGTTGGAATTAAGTTTTCATCATTCGGGGCTTTACAAAGCCTAAAACTAGGTGAACAAAGCTAAGTGCACAAATGTCTGGTTTTAATGCACAGAGAACAATTATGTATAATGTAGTATATGGCTTCTATCATTTATAAATAAATAGGAGAGTCTTCTAGACCAGAGTCCTTCAACATTTTTGTTTGCATTACCTCTAAACTAATTTTGAAAAAAAAAACTATGGTCCACTTGAACATTTTTATATAAACATCTAAAATTGTTAACATACTTTTAAATATGTGCAAAGAATATATATGTATTGCGCTATGTATGATGAGGAGTAAATCTATTTTTGCCAAACTGGGATCTGCAGATTTACCTCATTCCTTAAAGGAAAATGTCCACTGCACAGAGAGCTTGACAATTTCTCCTTCTCATGTTTACCAAATCAGACTTATATCCTTTCAGAGAATAGTCTGAATTCAGTTTTATTTCAAATAAATATGACAAAAGATATCTATACAACAGCTTTATCACTTCTCAATTCTATTTGCAAGACAGATAAATCATAGATAGATAGATAGATAGATAGATAGATAGATAGATAGATAGATAGATAGATAGATAGATAGATAGATACACAGAGCCTTAGTGTGACATTTTTGCCTGTCTAAATAAAGTTTGACACTTCAATAATTCCTACTGAATTTCTCTTTGCTCTCACGGGACTCTTCCTCAGAAGTGTAAATTCTAGATCACACCTGGGTTTAGTGCCTGGAGGTTTGCACAGCTCAAAGCCACATACCATAGGAAAATGGATGAGTGAGAGGTTTGTCTTCTGTGTGGAGAGTAGGGGAAAGACCATGGTGAAAGAGTAGGAGACAAAGGAGAAACGGCCATCCATGGGTGCTTGGGTGCATCAAGTTCAGGAATGAGCACGGGGGGTGGAGGGCCAGTCACACCTCTGCATGTCCCCAGATTGTATTGACCACAGAGGTGTAGACACGCCCCTGGGACAATGGCTTTTCTTGACCAGTGTCAGCAAAGTGTGTGCTCCCCAAATCGGTGAGGTGCTCCATAAAATAAGAGTCCCAGCACCAATATTAGTCATATGTTGCCAATCAGGTTGAAAGGTCCCATGAAGGCATGCATAAAATATGGAAAGAAACCTTTTAAGATATTGATACTAAACCAAAAATGATAATGCTGGAAATAAAACCAAAGGTCAACCTCTTTTAAGCATAGCAATGCCAATATCCTAAAGAAAATATTAGGAAACTGAAGTCAGCAAGTTAAAACATGTATATGTGAAGTCTCATGACCAAATGAAGTTTGTGGAAGAAATTCAAGTTTGGGACTAGACAACATGTCATCAGAGAAGGGCCTGAAGTGGAAAAGGAAACATGTGGGGGCACACTCGAGGGGAGGGGCTGGACGCACAAGCTGAGTATGAACTTGCATCCAACTGCCTACTCGGGCTTTGTCTGAAATCAAAGGTGGGCTCAGGGACAGTGATACAGGTCACCACTTACACCACTCAGATATGTTTACCACCAACATTAACTCACTGTGTCACCAAATCCTTAAAGACATAATTGGTTGCAAAGTCGGTAACAGGAGAGTTTTTGAATATGTAGTATAGTCTGTCCCTGACCGACTTTCTAAAGCTGCCGTGTCAGTTCTTTGTTTCAGTGGACGCAAGTGCGATAACTAGCATTGGAAACTGGGGGGATTTTCTAATCCATCAGACACAACTCGCCTCCACACCTACCACCTTGTGGCAGTCCCATTATCTTCTAGTGTTTGTCTCCCACGTTTTGGCATGTGACTTCATTCCCCTGTCTGGCCACCACGAGGTCAACAACATAGTGACTCAGCATGACTTATACAAGGTCAAAGCAATTAAGGTCATGGCCTATAGTGTTACAGAGAAGATGGTTGACAGACGGAGGCAGTTACCTCGCCTGCGATAAGTGAGTGATGATGTATGGCTGGAGCTGCCCTTCTTAAATGAGAATTAATTTTGATTCTTTTTCTGGATGTATTTGTGTTTCAGATCTATTTTTTTTTTCCTGCATAAAAAGCCAACCCAAAATGTAGTAGCTTAAAGAACAGTTTATGGCAAATAGACATATGAAAAAATGCTCAACATCACTAATCATCAGAGAAATGCAAATAAAAACCACAATGAGACATCACCTCACCCCAGTCAGAATGGCTATCATCAACAAGACAAATAGTAACAAGTGTTGGAGAGGCTGTGGAGAAAAAGGAACCCTCATACACTGGTGGTGGGAATGCAGATTGATGCAGCCGCTGTGGAATGCAGTGTGGAGGTTCCTCAAAAAATTACGAATAGAATTACCATATGACCCAGCAATCCCTCTCCTGGGTATCTACCCAAAAAATCTGAAAACATTTATACATAAAGACACGTGTGCTCCAATGTTCATTGCAGCTTTGTTTATGGTGGCCAAGACAAGCAAACAACTGAAGTGTCCTTTGATAGATGAATGGATAAAGAAGTTTTAGTATATATACACAATGGAATACTATTCGGAGGTAAGAAAAGATGAAATAGTACCATTTGTGACAACATGGGTGGATCTTGAGATTACAATGCTAAGCGAAATAAGTCAGACAGAAAAAGTTGAGAACCGTGTTATTTCACTGAGATGTGGTATATAAAACTGAAAACAACAAAAGAACAAGACAAACAAATGAAGGAACGAAAACTCATAGACACAGACAATAGTTTAACGGTTATAAGGGGGGTGGAGGGGCTCTAGAAGAGGGTAAACGGGGTGTAATATATGGTGATGGAAAGAAAACTGACTCTCGGTGGTGAACACACAATGTGAGATATAGATGATGTGTTATAGAATTGTACACCTGAAATCTATGTAACTTGACTAACAATTGTCACCCTGATAAACTTTAATTAAAAAAAAAGAACAGTTTATTTAACTTTTGATTACTTGGAGAAGTGATTTTGGCTGGGCTTCTTTGAGGAATTGTTTTGATCTTTTGAGGAACACTCATGCATCTGTGGTCAGCTGCGGGGTCGGCTGGGGCCTGGATGGTCTAACGTGGTCTTGGCAGGTTGCTTCCTGTCTGCTCCACACTGTGTCTCATCCTATTGCAGGCTAGCTCATGGACTCGTCATGGCAGAGAAACATGGGGATGGAGGGGAGGAAGGCAAGAGGTACACAGTGCGACAGAGACAGGAGCTGCGGCACCACATGGCAAAGCAGTGGCAGGAAGAAAGGGTGGCATACACAGAACCACCTACCCGCTGTCTGGAAAGCCGCTGGTGCTCCCACAGCTGGAAAGAGGGCTGCATTTTGAGATACATCAGTGGTCACACTGTATTTGAAATGTTTTGTCAGCTGTATATGAAATCAAAAACCCTAAGGACCAAATAGCAGAGTCTACTATTATGGATTCTAGAAAACACTTGGGGCAGCTAACGGCTTATTTATGACAAAGATTTAGATACTATAGAAAGGCAGCACATAGTTTAAGTTAAAGTGATATAATTACGTTCTAAATCTTCCTGGCAAGCTGTGTACCCACATGATGAGGAGACAGATGAGGTATCTGGTATCTTGGTAACTAAACCTCTGTCTTGTCTCCTAACAACTGAAGACAATAAAGGCTGGGAGTTCTGTGGGTTAATTAATGTTCTAGAGATGGAAGTATTGTTATCAAACAGAAAAAAGCATAAAAAATGTTCTTAGTTACAGGGAGCAACTCACAGAAAAGGCAGATTCTGTGATGTCCTCTTGTATCTAAGGACCTTCCTCTAAGGAATAAGAGACTTTATCTTTCATGGTGGATCTCCAAAAAGGGATAATTTAGATCAGTGAAACCGGAGGTATGAAGGCTTAGGATGTATGCATAGATATCTGACTATCTATCATCTAGTTACCTCTATCCGTCTCTCTGTCTATAACTTATCTATATCGTCTCTGTCTTTGCATATGGAGAGAATAACTCTATTTTTTGACAATTTAATTGCTGACCTGGTACAAACTCATAGGCTCTATGTGAACACAATTTCTCCAGAACACAGGACCTAGAATAGGCTGTCCCTGTAGCTGTGCACTAGGCCTTCCCATCTGGGGACTCCGTACCACACTCTGAGACATAGTTGAGAGACAGGGAAGAGCTGAGGGTCCTGGTGGCAGGGAATGGGAGCTGGTGTTCTCAGCTACCTTTGGGGGCCTGGTCAACATCTCAGCAGGCCTTCTGCCCTCAGGGTAAACCTGGCATTCATGGGGCAAAAGGAATCCTGAGACATCTTCCTCCCCCACACCAGATGCAGTTGGGAGTGCCCACTGTCAAATCCTTGGAGGGGTTTCTGGTAATACAGACACTCCAGGACACACATACAAGCTTGTGAGAATTCTCAGGGGTAGGGTAGAGTTTTTATGTGCACTTGAGAGTCTCGTAGGTGTAGTTCGTGAACATCCCTCACAAATGGATGGATTCAGAGTGTTTTTAACAAATGTCAGTCGCAGCAAACATTTGACAGCATCCTCCACCCTCTCCCAACACTCCCAGAGCACGGCTGTGTCCACCACGCTACCCGTTAGGGACAGGGCAAATGTGTCCCTACCCTTTCTCTGAATGTCGTCGTCTGATGATTCAGCCCTGCTGCTACTCTAAACTCCCTGGCCTTCAATGAGCTTTAGAATTTTTTTTCCCTCCGAAGCTGAAAGAGACAGGTGCTATGTGTGATGGCTCCATCGCAGCTGGTTTTGAGTCCTGGGATGAATTTGATTGTTGTAATGCCGCCTTCCTTGTAGTCTTTTGGTGCACAATGATGCTTATAGCAGGTGAAGTATAAAGGATAACCTCCCTTTCCCATATGATCATTTCTAATGTTCACTGCCTACCTTCTGCACAATGGCAGGTGACAGGTCTGTGGCCTGAGTTTGCAGAGTTGCTGTCACCTTCGAAAAACTTTGAATACTTGAGCATACAGCTCAATAGTTTTCTTCAGCTCTTCCTGTCAAGATAAATATCTATGCAATCGCTTTTCCAAAGCCTGTGTTTAAAAAAAAATTATTAAATTTATTGGGATGACATTGGTTAGTAAAATTATATACGTTTCAAGTGTACAGTTCTGTAATACATCATCTATATATTGCATTGTGTGTTCACCACCCAGAGTCACCATATATTTTTCTTTTGTCCCCACTTGGGGACAGCATGAAAATGTCTGAGTCTCAGAAGAAAGGAGAGTGTAATGTTTTTTATAAAACTTACAGAAAGCAGAAGTAGCACTTACATACACTAAGACAGAGGTATGATCTCATAGGGAATTTTTACCATCACAAAAGCCATTTATCTGTTAAAGTCAGCAGAGGGAAATAACCTGAATAGATTTCAATTGTTTTCTGTATGATGAAATACACATTCTGTTTGGAAAGAATGAGATATCTGTTTGTGACCAAACGTCCAATGTTTTCTTTTTCTTCTGGGTAATTTGTGATAATTATTGGTGAGTAAAACTCTTTCTGAAGGAAAGTGTTATGAAGTCAACTTAGGAGTTCGGCTAATTTCACATTTGGATTTAAGGTTAAAACCTGGTTCTTTTCTCATTCCTTTCATTCACTGTGTCCTTCCAAATAGTGTGTGTGTGTGTGTGTGTGTGTGTGTGTGTGTGTGTGTGTGTGTGTATGCGCATATTTCCAGCAGAGAAAGAGAAGGAATCCTGATAGTAATATCTCTCATCCTGAGAACACATACAGTCACATCCAATAATTATTTGCATGCTACTTGTCATACAAGATGTCCCCAACCCTACTACATTGACACGTACCAAAATGCCAGTGTGCGATCTATTATTTGCATTGCAAGAAACAAATCCCTATTCTCATGAAACTCTGTGCTAGTTTTGCCATTATCTTCTCAACTTGGAGCCACTTTCTACTCTGCATGATTTATGAGAGGTGATCACCCAGCTCTGAATTTGCACATGATATCCCTCTCTTTCACTGCACTGGTAGATCTCAGAAGAGTTGGTGAAGCAGGAGTGAATATGCCAGAACAAAGGCTTGTATTGCCAAGATGGTGGGAAAATCTGAGGAGACTGCCCAACACACGGATTGAGGCAGAGAAAGAAAATCATGCTCACATGGCTCTCAGGGAGATGACGAAATCCCACCCTTGGTGGGATTGTCATGAGGAACAAACAGGAGAACTGGAACAGGCTCCTTGTAACCCTTGTAAGTCCTAAGACCAACCGAAAAGTGCCTGGCTCCGGAAACCTGCCACGTGTTTTTCTGTTTTTGATTAATCTCACTCCTCCATTATCATGTACCTTCACCCAAAGCACTCAACTAGATGAATAAAACACATGGGGAAAGTAAACTTAAGACTGATTAAGTATATTTTGGAGAATTTATTTTTAAAACTTAACACAGTTTTAGAAAATGTAACTTAATGCACATTCATCGTCACAATGCACTAAATATGGTTAAATCTTATTGATAAAGTTTATAAATAAGTGCTACAAATTTTACTTGCATTTTGTTCAAATTAGTTGAAAAAATTTTAACAATGTTCCCAGGATGGACTATTACCAAAAAAATTTAGGTTGTAAAGTTTTGAATGAATTGTACTTACTGAAATCAAAACTTGCAAACAGGATAGCACTGGAATTTATTCCTACAAAGGCAAGAGAGAAATATTATTATTTTCATTCTAGAATTGCATTTTTAATGTATTAACTTAAGTGAAGAAAATGTGGCTAATGTTTCAATTTTTATTTAGGTGAATTTATATTTTGTACTAGAATATATTAAAATGTGCATGTTTGAGACTCTGGCTCATCAAAAACGAATAAATTCCCAAACAAGTTTACAAGAAGAACATATTTCAAACACACACACACACACACACATACACACAGAATATCTACCTAGACAGGATTTGCAGGTTAAGAGCAAAAGCTTAATTTTAAAGTCTGCACATGTGTGACTTCTGTCAAAGTTTCTCTTTCCTGTCCCCAGCCCAGTATCTGCCCTGCTCTCTGGGTCCCTGTCACCTCACAGTGATAAACGTGGAGTCAGCTCTCTGTTAGTAGAAGGAGTGGCTTAATCACAGCTCTCACCTCTTCTAGGTGTCTTTCGCTTCCCTATTTTCTCATGAAAAATTATACTGGCCAATGATTATCACAAGTATTTATGCATATGAAGTATGTACACTGCACCCCAAAAAATTCAGGGAAGAAACAAATGATGGAGGTACCTGAACTTTGGTGAACTGGAAGGATCGTCTCACAACCCAGAGAAAAGGAAATAAAGGAAGCAAGCGAGACCCTGAGAATCGAAGAAGTAGACCCCGTGCCACCAAGGGCTGTTCCAACTCTCTCTGACATCCAATTTTTTTTCTCCCTGCAAGCACAGAAAGAAGTGTGCTAGGATCAAGTGATAAATGGCATGCTGTAGGAAAAATCAGATGCAAGTCATTATACAAATATTATTGATGATTTGCAACACAGACACGTGATATGTTATACAACTGTGTGGGAGTGTCCGTGCCGCCACCTTCTCATCAGCGTCCTTTCCCAGGGAAACATACCACGCTTTCCTCAGGCATCCTGACTTCAGATGAGTGGAATTTGCTTTGAAGACACCCACCATTTCCCAGCCTCCCCACACCCATCCACTAGCAGCATTATCTGGACACTAATTACCGAAAGCCAATTTTACAAACTCCAGCCCTGTGAGAGAAAATGTGAAGAAGACTAAGAGGAAATGAATATTTATAAATCAAAAGGGCAGAGGTTAACTATGCAATAAAGTACAATTAAGTATCTTTTCCCTTAAAGCATTAAACATTTTGTGGGTGTTTTATACTTTGTGAAAAATGTTTAAAATGTCAATATTTGTGCTATGCAATGCTAACAAAGAATATTAAAAAATTATGATTTCACTACACAACACTAATTTAAAAAAACAATGTCAAAATAAATTCATAATTATATGGAGATGGAAATGTTTCTGCTCCTTGAACTCCCTGAACCACCAAAATGTGATTTATTTTTCATTTTTCTTGCTGCCTAAAAGCCTTTAAAAATTTAATGTCTGTTGTTTTTCGGAAGATGGATTGCTTGGGCAGTGGATTTGGACCAGGAAAATGAGCCCCTCACTTTTCCTGTCTATATTTCATTTCCACCTGGATTGCCACTGACACCTGCCCCTTTCAATAACCACTGAAAACTAATTACTGAGTCCCCCAAATCATAGGTTTGAGTTTCATTTTTGAGGTGAGAGTCAAAACTCTCTGAAGAGTCCCTTCAGCCTGAGCGTTCCTAATGTACCCAAAGACAAGTGATTTTTTTTTTTTATCCTCTTCTCATATCACCCTTCATGTAATGCCTTCAAACAGTGGCCTAAGCTCTGTTTCAGAGCCTGTGGCCGAAGTGTCAAATGTCTGGTGTCTAGGGAATTAACACAACACAAAACAAAAGCCTAGATTGGTGCAAGAAAGCCAGGTTACTCTAATTCTCTAGTTGGAGTTGCCTCTTCTTCCTTCGGGTCCTCAGAGAACGAGGGTTGTGTCACAGCGTTCCTTGACTACATAGGGCTCCCTGTCAAGAGTCTCTCTGTGCCTTTGGGGGCTGAGATCCTGGAGGGCATGGAACACCCCACTTATGTCTGGAGACCCCCCACCCCTCCCTGGGGCACCCAAAGTGGCATTCCCCACGGAGAGGGGCTCCACATACCTGATGAAGTCAAGTGTTGGAAGAGTGGTGGGTCAGAGGGGAGATGGAGCTGGAGTTATCAGCACAGGGAGAGACACCTGCTTCACAGAGAGTGGAACTTTGGGTCCATCTTCACAAGACGAAGCTGACATTTCCCAGCGTTTTATTCCCTGTATCCCATGGTACACATCTACGCGGACACAGAGAGGGCGTTACAAATATGGTAGCTGCCCACCAGCCATCATCCAAGAGACATTTTGCCCCTAGTCATTGGCAGGAAACCTGGCGCTTCGTTTCCGCAGAAACTCTTATATCAATTTTATGGCAATCAGCACTTGAAAACAGGTATCAATGAAAGGCTTCTTCTGATGGTTCCAAATGTAACGCATGCTTATGAAAACAGTCGCATGCCTAACTGAGATTTTTCTTTTTGAATGAAACCCAGACAGAGCCCAAGAAAGAACGCTGTGGCAGCAGCTCCAAAAGGGAAACTGAAGGAAGAAGAACTTTTCTGTTCACTGTGAAACCTTATTACCCATGATGGCCGCCAGTCCCTCAGAGCTCTGGGATGGAGGTTACCGTTCCATGTTGTATCCTTGACTTTGGTACCCTATGGAGGCTCCATTTGTTAGAGTTGGACTCAATTTTGGGGCACATCCCTTAGCCTTAGACAATCTTTGCCTTTTGTCTCTCTAGTCCCAGCAACTTGCACATCCTCTGCTGAATATCAGGCATTCAAGAAATGTTTTCCCGGGAAGTTTTGTGAATCTATCACTTAGCATAACATTCTATGTAGCAAATTAATATGCTATGTCACGCACCTGAAGGTAATTTTCAGTGAAATAGAATTGAGCTCTCTACATCATGGTCTAATAACTCCATAAACAAATATCGAAATGAAACACACCTGGCATTTTCTCGGTAACTTGGATCTGCATTCTGCCCAGTAATTTTTAACCCATCAACCAATACGTACTGAGTAACATTTATATGTAAGTTTCTGTGCTTTAAAAAGACTTCTTCTGCCTAACAGAGAAACTTGGAGAAATGGGATAGCAATCAATCCGTCAAATCAACATGATTGTTTTATAATTGTAAGATAGTACATAGGACTATACATTCTTTGGATGGCAAGAGACAATGCTCAGATGCTCAGATAAAAGGCAGAACTCTTACTGTGGCTCCAGATGAGTGGCAGAAGGCTGCCACACAGGAGTCACACTTGGGGACAGGGAAAGATGGAACCACAGGCAGCAGCTTGATAAGGCAAGCAGGGTGGGTTTCGCTAGGCTTACAGCTCTGTGTGAACGGGCTAATTTGAATAAATCCTTGGGCCCAGGGGCATAAGGCTGATCCTAGTGGATTGGTACCCAATCTCAGGGCAGTTAGGGTGGCTGCTTAGTGGCCTGGAGTTAGAGGGTCCCCTAGGGAAGAGGTTGGGGTGTGGACTCAGACAGTGCTGGAGAAGAGGAGAAGACAGGGCCTCAACACTGGGTCCAGACTACACTAAAACAATGTTTTTACAATGACATGATCTGTGTCTCCATGTGAAGGTCAAATGGCACCAATTCCATTCCCTTTCCATTCAGAACTTTAACAAATCTTTTTAAGATCACAAAGTCTTTATGTCTTTTTGTGTCACATAGAAATGTATGAATCACTGTATTTTCACGACCAGGTTAAGAGGGAACATAATCACAGGTGCTCTTTTGGGAGACATTTTAAACACTGTTACTGGGATAAAAACTAAAGTCACGTTCAGAGTTGGGACCAGACAACCAAGATACACTGAGTTCTGCATATTCCAAAGGCATCTGCTGACAATTCGCTGTGGTGCCCAGCTCATCGTTTGAAGAAGTGAAAATTTCAATGGCTCCTCCAAAGTCACTGCCTAGAATGACGGTCATCAAATGCCACCAGGACCCAAGCCAGAATTCAACAGCCCATGTGCTGGGGGCAGATGGTATTTTTCAATGGAGTTATGAGGCACTTATAACTCATTTCGCAAGTCAGTATAACATCACCCCTAACTCCCAGATCTCTGCATTAATCAGCCGTCTATCAACTCACAAGGATTTGGGGTAAAGCTGACCTGATTTTTAGGAGAGTAATACCTTCCCATATTCGATACTCTGTAGTTGACGTTAACTATTATTCACTTTTAATTAAATTAGAGACATGAAAATATTATTTTTTCTCATAGAAATATTAAAATAACTTTTATTAGTTCTTAGGAAACTGTACATCACCATCCAGATTTCATTATACTTTATATCATGTATCACACCAAATAAATACAGGATTATTAGGAAAGGAATGATAATCACCATTTATATATATGGTATACGTATATGGTATATACACACATATATGTATGTCTGTATGCATATATATGGTACACACACACACACACACACACACTCTTTTGTCATTGGAAGAAAACAACTTTAACATCTCTGGACCTGATATGTTCCTTTTCTAATGAAAGGGCTTGAACAAGGTGATATTTAAGATTTTATTTAGGTTTTAGAGTCTTAGTTGCGTTAAAAGGAACACAAAAAGAAAGAGGAAAGGGAATTAATACTTGATGGTTACAGAATATCTCTACTTACTACATTTTAATTTGCTCAAAGAAGGAGACAGTAGCTGATCTCATGTCCTTGTTAATATTTTGCAGAACTTATAATTTAATTTATTTGCATGAAATGAAGTCGGAAAGTTGGGTAATCTCCCTTTACTTGTAATACACCTTAAGGAAATTTTTGATTAACTGACAAGACCCCAGGGCAGGTAATGATAATAAACTCCAAGTGCCTACGGTAGAATGACTGATTCATTTGTGGTACCAGCCCTATGCCCCTTGTGGAAAAACAGCAAAAGAATTCATGCAATAATTTAGCAACAATCCCTAATGGTGCCAGAATCTCTTAAGCCTTACACTATTTGATTTATCTTTAAAAATCTCTTTTCAATTAAACATACTGATACTTGGAATTAAATAAAGGCCTCAGGAGGTAGGCGGTGCTTTTGCTTTTAACATAACTTAAAATGCAGACATCTCAGAATTACCAGTAGCAACTGAAGATTTCCTAAGATCAAATACTCATGTATTTGAAGGGAAGAGACGTAATTCCACAAAGCTCCTGTACAAGATTCAAGAGCAATTACCATGAAGCTATTATCAAAAAGACAAGAGATAACAAATGTTGGTGAGGACGTGGAGGAAAGGGACCCCTTATACTTCGCCGGTGGGGATGTGGATTGGTGCAGCCGCTATGGAAAACAGCATGGTGGTTCCACAGAAAACTAAAAACAGAACTACCGTATAATCCAGCAATCCCACTTCCGAGATTTATCTGAAGGAATTGAAATCAATATCTTGAAGAGATGTCTGAACTCTCATGTTTATTGCAGCATTATTTACAATAGCCAACATATGGAAACTATCTAAAAGTGTTCCAATCGATAAATGGATAAAGAAAATGTGACACACACACACACACACACACACACACACACGAAACATTATTCAGCCATAAAAGGAAGGAAATCCTGCTATTTGCAACAACATGGGGGAAAACTAGATGGCATTATACTAAGTGAAATAAGCCAGACAGAGAAAGACAAGTACTGTATGGTATCACTTATATGTGGAATCAAAAAAAAAAAGTTTTCTAAGCCAATTTCGTGGAAACAGAGAATAAGATGGTGGTTTTCAGGGGCTGGGGGAAGGAGGAAACGTGGAGATCTAGGTCAAAGGGTACACATTTTCAGTTATAAGAAGAATAAGTTCTGAGGACCCAATGGACAGCATGGTGCCTAGTTACACACGCGGTATTGTACACTTGAAAGTTGCTGAGAGTCGCCCTTAAGCATTCTTACCACTCAATAACATTACCATCAAGAAATACAGACTGGAGACCAGATAGAAGTAAAGTACGCAGGTTTCTCTCTTTGGAGAACTACCGGAGATTTCAAAATAGCATCTACAGGAACTATGATGTATGATTCCCACCCTCAATCTTCTAGCCTACAGAAATGGTTCTTCGATGAATAGAAGAGCTGAAAATTTCAGTTTGTGTAACGGTCTCTTACTAGCTTTTATCATCCTAAATCTACATCTCTGTGAAATACTCTTCAGCCCTCAGGAGAGGTTTACAATTCTGACAGGTGAGCAAGACTCTGGCTGTTAGGAGTTCTGTCTACTATTAAGTCCAGCTCTGCCAAACATCCACAAAACATCCACGCCGTGTATAGAGTACATGTCTCTCCAGAAAAGCAGCCCCATTTTATGTGCACCCACAGAGCCCAACCAGTGCCAGGCACAGAGCCGGGTGGGTGGCCCATAGGTCTGTGTTCTGGTGCCCCTCAAAGATAAAGCATCATGTCTCACAATTTTGTTTTCTCTCCTTTGCACTTACAAGTTTGTTGAACACCTACCAGGCTCCCAAGGAATGTTCTGGCTAATTACATAACTTAAGTTATGATTTTTGTGCATTAAAGTAAAAAACATAAAACCATAGCATATGCCAACTACAAACCAGCTGTTCATCCAACCGCTCTTTGTGTTTGTGCGATCAGGTAGAGAGAAGTCTGGAGAGCCGGCCTTGGCTGCTCGGGAGTGACATATATAAAGTATGATCACATTTCTTGAAACAGAAATGGGGACAATTTCAAAATAAATCAACATTGTGCCATTTACAGATGTGAAAGGATGTCCGTGAGATGGGTTTCGAAGGCTGATCATGGAATGTCTGATTAATTTTGTTGATGCAGAAAATGAAAGAATAATGTAAATTGGAACATCTGTTGAAAATTTGAAACACCCATGGCTTTAGGATTCAGAATATAATGATTATAAAATATAATGATCTATTTTGCAACAATTTTGAAGCATCAGTATTAGGCAAAACAAGAACAAAAAAAAAAAGTGGCTTTAAAGCAAAAGTGAGTAACTTCTTTAAGCCTAAAACAAAAAGTTCTAGCTCATCTGTTCTCAAACTACCTCCTCAGAACAGAAGGAGCGTAAATTCTCTTCCAAGGAAGACCTTTTAACATTTTTTTCTGTGACCTCATTGACTCAGTGTTCACCAGACAGAAATCGGAGTGGCTGCTGGCTCCGTGGTTGGTTGGTTCCCTCTCTTGGCTGCTCAGGTGTCTTACCTACGAGACGCGAATTGCAATACCTGCTGAATATAGTTGTGTTATTATCAAGAGTTGTATTATTATCAAGTATTTATATTATTATGCAAATGTAGAAACTGATGGTCAGAGGAATTAAAGGATTTGCAGGAGGCCCTGGGACTGGGACCAGGCTGCCTGGGCCCTGCGCTACCTGAGCCACCATCAGGGCTGTCCCCTCCCCCTGCTGTGACTGGAATGGAAGAGCAGAGAGGGGGCTGCTCTGCAGGGCCAGGCCCTGAGCCCGCGCGCCCACCGCCATTGGACAGTTCAGTCAACGGGGCCAGCGACCTGTTAAGGAGGCTGCAACCTGATCAAACCCCATGTGACTCTAAAATAAAGTACGTGCAGCTCTATGCTGAGAGCTGTTCTGTGCTGGGTGAGGGAGGAAAATCGAAAGTATTTGCAGTGAAGGGCAGGTTTTAAGCCCATCGGAACGTCTGTGGTTTGCTCCTTTTTACTCCTGCAGGTTTGATCTACGTTCCAGAGCTTTACTTGCTTTCAAAACCACAATAAATATTGTTGAAGTGTGCAGGCTCGATTTCTTTAAAGAAGACCATTTACACCTAGAAAAAAAGACTTAGGACATGTGGCATAACTTCAGGAAGCTGCTATAGGAATGCTGAAAGTCAAACTTTTCAAAACACAGCAAAACAGAAGTCATTCTCTCGAGGCGACCTCCCTGTGAAGCCCCCAGAATGCACCTCCCTCCCGCCCTAGGGTAGTGTTTTGAGAGTGGCTGGTGCTGGACCTCAGATGACCTGCCTGGGCCTGCCCAGTGCCCAGTGGAACAGACCAGGGCACATCCAGATTGTGGTTCCAGGGAAGAAAGCAAAGCGACTGAGGCTCAAACCAGGATTAAGGGCAGGAGTGACCAGGTCCTGACCACCCCGTTGTCTCTTCTGCAGAAGAGAGAACGAAGGCAGGGCCCTGAGATGACCTTGCCATCGTCAGTACAGGAAAGATGCTGCATAAGAGAGCTCTCGGGGCAAGAACTGGCCAGAGCCCAGGCTGAGAGATGGTGGCGTGGCAGTTACGTCCAGTTTGCACTGGGCAGGGCACTGGCAAGCATTTTATGTGCATTGAATCTCAACCACTTTATGAGGTAGGTATTACCAATTCTATTTTACAAAGCAAGATGCTAAGGACCAGAGAGATTAAGTAGATTTCCTATTTCAATGGCTATTGAAAATCAGGAGAGAAAACAATACCGTGAACAATATAATAACAACATAGTTGAAGAGAATAAAATGTAATACTTCTTGTAATGAATTTGAAAATCTCTAAGAAATGCATTTTATAAGGATATAAATATTTTTTAAATGACACGCACTTGCATACCTATAACACACATAGGCCTGTGTACACAATCACACACACTCGTTCAACGGCGTGAAAATCTGAAGGGCTTCTTAATAGCCATGGAAGGAATTAGAAAGGATATCAGTATCACTTGTGTGTGAACAAAAAGGGGTGACAGAGCAGACTTGACAAGTTTAGGGGGCTTCTCGGAGGCCTGGCAAGTTCGGTGACGGAAACTAACCACACAGGATGCTCTGATCATAAACTCCTCACCCGGCAAGGTGGTGGCAGAGAGTCCCGTCCCAGGCCTGTAGCTTCCTTAGCTAAGGCCAGTATGTACCTTAAGTGAAACCTGTCCATTGTTCTTGGGCATCAAGATTAACATACCTTTGAAGTGTCAGAGTAATTTTATTTTCCAGACCCCTCAGGGCGCAACCACCAGCACCAAGCACGAGCCCACCAGAGCAAGAGACCACAGACCCCTCATTGTTCTCTTGTTCCCCGAATTCCATCTCTATGTGCTGTAAATGTGAATTGTTATCTGTCCTGCTCCCACAAACATAAAGGAAGCTCGTACGTCTCCATTTTCCTTTCATCCAATCCCAGAGATGTTCCCACTTTGCTTTCTCCCACCCCTTAATTTATCACCAATGGATTCCAGGTAACCCTCATTTCTCCTCCTTTGATTCTAACGTATAAAATAAGCTGCAAAACTGCCATTCTTCAGAGCATTTTTCTCAATCCATTGAGATCTTGCTTCCAAGCGTATCTTCAAAATTTTGGCTTCAATAAACTCTTATAAAATTTTTCTGTAGGTTGGAGGTGCTTTTGTCATGTGAATATAGACCCCCCAATTCATAAATAAAATACTGGTAGTTATAATTTGAGCGTATAATGAGATAAATGAGAATGCTATGTTTATGATACAGGGCTATTTCATAATTGGAAAAATTTATTAATATAATTCATCTAGTTAATAGTTTTATCCTCCAGTGGTTCCTTACAAGAACACTTGATATGTAAAGGCCTTTTTAATATCCAATTTATAGATAGTTTGTACCTTTATTATTATTACTTTTTTTTTTTTTTTACAAACATTTGTTTAGATTGCCGTTTACTCACAGCCTCAGATTCGTGTTTTCCAGGACTACACACGTCAGTGTCCTTCACAATTAGAACTTCTCGAGGTTGAGTTTTCCAAATAGTAGATTTGGCATGCTTTCTTCATTATACTGTCTCATAAAAAGAGGAAACATCACCCCAAGTCCATCTCCTAGAGTTAAGCAATCCTAACAGTTTTCCATGCAGTTCTGCTCACATTATCTCAAGGGGGACAATACTACTCACGCTGCCCCTCTCCTCTAATAACCAGCAGCCACCCACGCCACTACTAGAGGAATCACCTACAGTCAGTAAGCTTAAGGAGTAGATGTCCTTCCCAGTGCTGAGCCGATTAAGTAATTTGCAGAATGCACCTTTAAATAAATGAACGCCCTAGGCAAATACATGTTTTGGTTGAAAGATTATTAAATATCCGACACAGTATCAGAGAGGAGAAGTTCTGGCAAATGAAAATTAGGCAGGTAGATGGCATGTTTTGAAACATACGTACATACACATGAAGGATGAGAAGCAACACGCAATTGGAACTCACGTGCAGGCATTGTATTGGGTCTCTGAACACATTATCCAGTTTACTGCCAGGAGGCGATGTTTATCAGAATGAATATTGGACAGTACTACAAAATGAAGCCAATGTGAATTCTACTCAGGCAGGACCAGCATGGCTGTCTGGACACCAGGTTCCAAGCTAAGACCTTGAGAAAATGCAGCTCCACCTGCTTTCCCCAGACAGACCATGACATGAAATAAAACATCATCAAGTAATGGGGGTAAAGTATACAAAGCGCTCTGCCCAAACAGGACACTTAATAAGAGGGAGGTACAATCAAAATTATTGGTAAGGTTGTAGCGAAATTTCTAGCGGAGAATACAATAAAGATGTAAGGGAACAGATGCCTACTGTAACATGAGGGGCTTTATTAGAAATTTCATTTGATGGTTATGAAAACAAACAACTGATCTCAGAATGGATTAGGATGTTGTAACTGAAGAGGAGAAAATATGAAATACATTCACTGCATTTTCAAATGTAGTAAGACCTGCTTGCTTAGAAGTTCGTGTGATTCTGTTTAGTCTTTGACTCTTTTTGGACAGCAAATTCAGCAAGCCTCTAAGTGCATTTTTAATCTCATAGAAAAGTTAAACAAAGAATAAAAAGTACAGTTTCTACAGAAATAATTTTCTTTCAAGTAGCCACAGAACAATAAAATGTAATTATATGAAATGAGTTACGTGTAACTTTAAAGAAAGTCTGTAGAAGATATGATGCAACAATATAATTTTTCTCTGGTACAAAAATAGGACTTTGGCCAATTTATTCAGTCCTCCTACTTACACCGAAGTTTGGAACAAATGATGCAGAAATATAAGTCATTTGCATTAAAACCAAGTGATTTCAAAGACAAAAGGCAACCCACTCATTTTGCATAGAAATACTTAAGGGGGTATTCTATAAATACAATATCACAATCCAGGTATTCTTAAGGGCCAAGTTTTAATTTTCCCTCCCCTTAACCTTCCTATATGTCTCTAAGAGTGATTAGAGTGAGTGCCTGGATTTTTCCATGAACTTGGTGAAGAATCACGCCTAGCATCAAGAATTAGGTTTCTAAATAAATTTTCTGCTGAAAGGAACCAGAACTCCTTGGAAGGATGGCTGATTCCAAAGCTGGGCCAGGAAAAGCACCAGGTGTGTCAGGAACATCTTACTGCCCCAGAAAGTAAACAAATCTTTAAAGAATCATAGGACATATCAAAGCAAGCCAAGAATCATCTGGAAGAGCTATGAAAATTTGAGCATTGAAATAGATATGTATCATAATAGACAATGCCCCATTGGATAAAATAGAAATACATGAGTTTACCCTGACATAAACAAACATACAAATGGGGGGAGGGAAAGCTCTCTCTTACAGTATGATGCCAACTATTAAATACAGAAAGAATGATGAAGTTAGAAAAATCATCAATGGATGCTACAGATAATAAATAGGTGAAAGTCTAACGAAGAACAGGATATTTCTACACCTTAAAGTAGCTACGCATGCATTATCTACAGAGGGAAAATTATGATTCTACAGTGGAGAATCTTGGATAACAACACTTAAACTAAGTTATTGAAACTTAACCTTTGACACAATTAAGATGTCCTTCGGTAGGTGAATGGGTAAATGAACTGTGGTCCACCTAGGAAGGGGAAAATTATTCATCGCCAAAAAGAAATGACCTCCCAAGCCATTAAAAGACACAGAGGAAGCTGAAATCCATATGACTAAGTGAATGAAGCCAATCTGAAAAGGCTACGTACTATAGGATTCCAACTCTATGACATTCTGGAAAAGGCAAAACTACAGAGACAGTAAGAAGATCAGTGGTTGGCAGAGGTTGGAGGGGAGGATGAATACGCAAAGTATAAAGGATTTTTAGGGCAGTGAAAATACTGTGAATGATGATACAATATTTATGGATACATGTCCTAATGCATTAGTCCAAACCCATAGACTGTACAACACCAAGCATGAGCCCCAAAGCAAACTATGGCCGCTGGGTGACTGCGATTTGTCAGTGTAGGCTGACAGTTGTAACGAATGTACCTCTCTGGTGGGGGTGGTGATGCTAACAGGGGAGGCTGTGCCGCTGTGGAGGCAGGGAGTGGACCCTTCTACTTTGCCTTCAATTTTTCTGGAAATCTAAAACTGCTCTAAAAAAAAAAAAAAAAAGAGTAAGTCTAAAGGAAAATAAAATACCTTCCTCAATTTGGGGACACACTGATATTAAGTGCCTCCCAAAATGATAATGCATTAAGAAGTCAGCAATTCCAGAATATACCAAATCAGATAGCGGATATATCAAAGACATACAAAATTAATTGGATTACATTCCTTCATCACTTGGTTGTTATGAAAGTGCTGTGCTGATTGTGTGTACCCAGTCATGCTGGCCATGGTGGCCTAAAAGACAAATAAGTCTTAATGTTTCTAATAGTCGCTTTTCAGGCCACTGTCATTGACAGCAAAAAAATCCTTACGTAGAGCAGTAGCTATAAGGGACTGAGACCAGGTTCCTTTAGTTGTGGGAGCAGAGGAGTGGGCTCAAACAGTGACAGTTGCAATGCCATACTCAGACTGTAGCATCACATTGATTATCAAGACCAGTCATGTCACGGGAGCAGCCACGATGGCTGCAGGTGTGCATTGCTCCACGTTGACACAAAGGCCAAGGCACACACGGCAAAAATCATGCTATTTACGAACACTTAAAACAGCCTGATACATATCTGCTCTCCCATTGGGCCAGTCAAGGCCCAGTGTATTTGAAGCCAATGAAGAAACTTCAGGCTCCTGCTCAGAGCGGGAGGCCTGTGTTCACAGCACCAAGTACACCCACCAGAGCACGGCCTCCGCTGGTTCAAGGAACGTGTGACGCCAAAGGGGACGCCGTTTTGGGGGAGCGTAGCTATAGTATACATTTTTATTTTTAAAATTAAATGTTTCGGGGTATCATTGGTTAATAACATTATATAATTTTGCTTCTTCTGTCCTAAAGAAAAGGTGTTTGTTGAGTGACTACTACATTCACAGAAATCTAATTGTGAATTATAATTTAACCCGTGAGACAAAAATCATATGAAAGTTGTGAGCAAAACTTAAAGAGATATAATAAACTAACCATCACACACAAAAATCAACGTTATTATTAAATTTGCTGGGTTTATTTGTGAAACAAGTAACTCTTAATTAACTCATGAAAGATTCTTATTTAACTTGTAAAAGAAAGTTATAGGAAATATGGGGAAATTATATCTATCTATATTACATATTGTTAAAAATAAATAAATGGAGCCAGTTTAGAATGGAGCTGGAGCCGCTGTCCCAGAGAAACTGCCGTGCACGTCTTATACCTCAAATCTTTGGAATGTTACAACAGGGCAAAATAACCTTAGGATGGGCCTATAGCCACATTGTGTTCCAAAGAACTGTTTGCAAAGATAAGAAAGCAGTTATGACTACTGGACTGATGGCTACCAGGCTGAAAATTAAAACCATTGTTTAGAACTAGTGATGCTATGCTAGCTTATCTGCATCCATAGAAATGTCTTCCTTAGTGGATGTACTTGCTCCCCTTCCCTTTCTTATAAACACCCCTTGCCTTTGTCTCCTAATTGGAACACTGTTTGGGCTTCTGTCTGAATCTGTGTGTCCCGAGTAGGCCATTCTTATCAATCTCAAATAAATGCTTGTTGCCTCTCCCTTTGCAAGGACTTTTAATTTTTAGGTTAACCATATCCGTATCTGTTTAACACCTACCTGACAGGTTTCAAGCCTCAGCTTGCCACTTGTTAGCTGCATGATCTTGGACTTAAATCTGCTCGTCTATAAATGAAGACAAAAATATAACTTTTACATACATTTAATAAAATAAAGAAAACATTAATACAGGATCTAAAAATAGTAAACATAAATAATTGTTATGATTTTAAAGTAAAGGGCCAAAGCACCTGAGATTCTGATGAGGGTATGGCTAACAACGGACCTGGACAGATGTCGAGGGAGGAGGCTGTGCTGAGATCCGTCCATCCCTCAGGAGGAGAGGGACTGGTCCTGCCACTGTGGTCACCAGATGCTGCAGGACAGAATCTGCTCATGGGCAGAGGGACAGAAGTGAGGACTCAGCAATACTCAGAGATGATGAGGTCATGGAACCGAAATCTGGGCGTAGGTGGAACTTTTCTTCCTGCAGTCCTTATTTTCAGGAGAGGGGCTTCGATCACAAAGAAGATATCATCTTCGATATACTCGTATTTGCTCCATTGCATAAGAATAAAGATGTGATTTTTGTGCCGCTTTAAAAAGAAAAAAAGGAAAGAAGGAAGGAAAGAAGGAAAAAAGGAAGGAAGGAAGGAAGGAAAGAAGAAAAAAGAAAGAAAGCTCTCTTCTCAGATAGGCAGAACTCCTATATTTTGTATAGAAGGAGACCTGGGAGATCCCAGGTAGAACACAGCCGTTCCCCAGAATCTTAATGGAACTCAGAGCTAGAGAATGAGAAAGCGGGGTGCCATGCCTGTCCATCTCACGCACAGGTTTCCATTGTGAAAGGGTCAAGTAGATTTCAACAGAAAAAAAAAAAAATGATGGCATTAACAAATCAATCCTCAGGGTATACCTTGGTTTCTTATTAAGGAAACGATGATGGATGAGCTTCTTCTAAATCAGCGGCTCTGACGAGGCATTTCTGGGCAAGCCTGCCTAGGTCTGTGGCACCTTCTGCTCCCCGATTCAGAATTTGCATCTCTGAGAAAAGCTAATTGGCCCGTCTGGGATCCACATTTCAGAGGACTCTGAGGCCCTGAGCTAAGTAACCATTCTCACCTGTGCACAGAGATGGACTGAAACCTGCTGAGGAAGGGGCTTGCAGATTTCTCCTTAGTCCCATTTTGTTAAATTTCCAGTAAGTCCCAACATAATTCGAAGTTGATCTTAAACTAATAGACATAGATAAGCTTGTGTAGACACATTTTTATATGAGCATAAATGCGAGTGAATCCTCTAACCTGATTCAACCTCAGCCTGACATCCAAGGTGGGTGTACGGCTTGGGGGGGCGGGGACATGGCCTGAGGGGCCATCACTACATGGGACTTACATGAAAAATTGCTAATTCACTTTGCTAATTTGAAAAATATCTCATAAAAATTCTCTGACATTTCCCTTATTTAAAATTATGTATTCTTTATAAACTAGATAAAATGTGTGTAGTTTATTTTTTAATTTTTTTCCCTAATGATAGCGCATATCGGGAACCTACCATTCGGCTTGGTGCCTTCTTTAAAGATGTGTTTCATCAGCAGAAGCCATAAACCTACAACCTCTGGAATGTCAAACCCATCTTCCATACCACGTGTGTGGCTCACGACGACAGAGAAGATAGTTGTTGTGGTTTATCACAAGGCATTGGTTCAAGAGTGCATCGTCTGGAAATGACAGGGAGAAGCAGTCATAATTCAAATAAACACTCTCACGATCTAAAAATGTCACTGACACTTAATTCCCAAGGGTCCTGGGCCACCTAAAGAGCGCAGATGCTTTCAGGAAGCTTGGGTGCCACACGAGGCAGTCTCTTCATCACTGGGGAGATGGTGCCTCTGAGATCTGGGGTGGCTTCAACTACTGTGCGATGTAAGGCTCTTCCTAACACCTAGAGTGGTCCTGTGCAGTGTTTGCAAACGAAAGAATCCCCATCCTGGTGAGACGCCGAGGCTCTGTTTAGGAGAGAAGCTGGGACATTTTTTTTACACTGGCTTGATTTGAAATTATTCAAATTTCAGTACTTCTGGGAATTAGAAAACAAATTGGTGACATTAGGAGTTGTAGATCACGTTTGCTGCTCTGGAATTATAACCATGAACACCAACAGGTGGAGTAGTTGCTACACGCTTGTTGATATTTAAAGCCAAGAGAATAAGTATATGTTCCTGCTAATGCTACCATGGCAGAGGAGACATGGGGAGGCGGGCAATTGGTGGGGACTTACTGAAACGACCTTGTCTTTACATTTGAGGCAAATTCAATCACATCCTAATCTGTACATCTACAGCCCCTTAGACCAAAGCCATCGTCCAGCTGTGTGACCACCTTCCAGGAGGTACCATGACATGCCACCAAACTGGGCTCCAGAGAGGTCTTCATTCTTCTTAACCCCATCACAGCTGATGTTTAATAAGACTACAGCAAAAGCTTTCTCAGTAGCTTTAAATAATTCAGCGACACAAAATTCCTTCACTACCAAATTCCATAGCAATTCTTCCAAAAATGTATTTGTCCTTTCTCCTACATTATTTAAAGAACGCAAACAAAAACCTGAAGTCGTGTTTTAAACCCGTCCTGTGGATCCCCTCTCATGTCAGATGCTGTCTGAGGTCTTGCCAATCACTGCGATGTAGATAAAACGTAATAAGGAAGCATGGCCATGTTTGTCTGAACTCTCATGCTGTCGTAAGGACATGAGTTTGAATTCCCTACTCCAGGTAACCAGGAAGGTCCTTAGAACAGTTCATTCACTATTTCTAGGATGCTACCAGCTCTCAAAGCCCAGAGGCATGAGGGACTCATCTTAGAGTAGTAATTATCTCCCAGGATGTGCGCAGTAGCTTGTAGGAGTAAGGAGTTTGGTCCCTTGAGCAGACTGTTGGGGCTTTGTGATTACACCCCCACTTCTGCAGTCCTTCCACCACAGGGGGCAGGGACTGTCCCTGTTCCTGCACGAAGTATGAAAATTGTGACCTATACCCTCCTGAGTGAGCTTCCTACGGGGAAGCGTGGGGCAAGGTGCTGGAGAACGTGTCTTAGGTGTGACAGCGTGATGCAATGGCTGAGAGTGGACTCTGGGCCTGGAGAGATTGTCCTGTGTTTGTACGGACCGAGCTCTCCCAGCTGAGAGGGGCACGTGAGCAAGGGGAGCAGAGGACGGACGGGCACTCTCTGCAGGCAGGCAGGTCCCCAGAGAAAGGGAAGAAGGTGGGTCTGTTGGTTTGTTTTCTCACACATCAGAAAGGTTACTTCCACTCCTCCCTCCGTGGTAAAGAATTTATGAAGTGGATGGAGAGAAACCAGGAGTCTTACCCCAAAATCTGTCTTCCCATGAAAGCAAACACCAAGGGTGGAAAATAAATGTTACATCCTTCACACATTCTCTACCCCCACCCCCACACTGTCCTTCAGCCTCCTCTTCTCTCAACTCACTGAGGTTAACACAAAAGCCTGTGGGATGAACGAAGGCATGAACTGTTCACCAGGACAATCCTATTACCATATTTGTAAGTCCACTCCCCGAATACCAACCCTGCTTCTTCAAGTAACTCCTTTAGGTATTCCACGAGAAACACAGCACAGATGTGTGCCTGACGAGCCCCTGCAAGGGGACTGAAGAGTACAATAACTGAAATAACCCCAAGGCCATTCTGAGCCCAAACTAAAATCACCTCTTACTCTACTTTCCATTCCAAATGTCCTGTTATTCAAAATAATCCATCCAACTCTGCAAAGAGATCCAATTACAACATTAAGAAACTACAATAATAAAACATACCAAGACAGTTCCATGATAAAATTCCACCTCTAACGTTGAATATTAAGCCCCTCCCATTATTATAATTTTCACAGAGACATTCGAATTCTAGAGTTAAATCCCCTTGAAAGTTAATTTCTTCAGATTAAGTTTCAAGTATTTTGCTCTTGCATGTTACAAATCCAAAGAAATTAAATTCTAATTTCTGATTCCACTCAGTCTGGTGCCCAGGGATTTCGCTGCCTTTGTGAAAGTTGAGGAATTTGCTGTGGCAGCAGCCTGAATTGCTAGGTTGTGTTTGAGGTGTTCCTTTTCCATTAAGAATGTGTTTTCATTTCCCCCGTCACTGGCTACCAAGTGTAGCACTGATATTTTAAACCTCTGTTGCATCCAGAATCCAGCTGGTTTACTTTCAAAGGCACATATGTTGTTCTTCCCACCAATGCTTTAAAACTCAGTGTATGCAAAAAGGGTTTCTTCCTCTAATTGTAGCCTTGCCTTGTTTACTGAAGTCTGTGTGTCTCTCCCTTGTCTGTTGTGACCCCTACATACAGGAGTGTGTGCACATAATGTGAATCCGATTATCCCTGTCATTTCAGATGAGCAATGGCAGCCTGCCTTCCCAAGCCCCCACCGTGTGGAATGGTCACCACACCTTAAAACCCTTCCCTTTGCCAAGACTGCAGGGAGGTTTTCTCAAGGCCTGAGTAGCCTTATCTTTGCTGAGGACAAATAGCCCTCACATCCCTTAGGCTAGTTCAGATTTTCCAAGAAGTAGATGCCATTGGACATGCAAAGATGGGAGTAGACAGGCAAAAGCTTCCTTAGGACAAAATTCAGAGACGGGCAAATGCTGTCAGTCATCCAGATGTTATTTAAACCCTTGGAAATGGAGGTCGTCTATTAGGAACAGAGATTCGAAGGAGAAGAGTAGATGATCCAGGACCAGACATTGTGACCCCACCTCTTAAAGGTGGAGTAGAAGAAGAGGGAGCCTGGTGGTAGAGAAGCTCCCTTCCACACCCCCAAAAACCCAAGAGGGCGTGATGTCATAGAGGCCAAGAGAAAAGGATGCTTAGCACAGTCAATAGCAGTGGGATTAAAACCAAACCATGACCACGGTAGAGGAACATGGAGACCACTGGTGATCTTGGAAAGAGTCACCTACATAGAGTAGGGATGGCAGGACCTGGACTGTGGCTGGCTTCAGAGCAAATGGAAGATGAGAACGTGCAGGAAGTTGAGAACACGTAGACAACTATTGAGAGAAACTTTTCTGTGAAAGGGTAGAGCAAATGGAGCTGCAGAGGGATGAATGGGCTAGGGAGGTTTGGGGGTTTGTTTTGTTTTGTTTGTAAAGGGCAATGCTAGACCATGTTTGTAAACTGTCTGGCACAACCCAGAGAAATATGGAGATTGATGACACAGGGAAGAGAGGCTAGCAGAAGGAGCAGTACAATGTCAAGAAGAAATGGAGCCTACAGCGTGCGTGGAGGGGGTGGGTTCTGATAAAAGAAGAAGCATTTAATCAGTTACAATAGGAGGGAAGGAGAGGGCGCAGACTTGTGGATTGGGAGGAAACAGTAAGGCTCTCCTCTCTGGTACTTTCTATTCCTTCTGTGAATTATGAGGCAAGGTTATCCACTAAGGGTATGAGGAAGGAAAATTTATGAGATTGCCATCTAGGAGAAGGGAAAACCAAGGGAAACAGATGAAAGCAGATTTACAAGGTAATTGTGCCCATATGAGGTCTGAGATAAAGATATTAAAGGGATACCTAACCTGCAGGACATGTGATTTTCTCTAGCAATGCTCAGCTTTTCCAGTTAAGTATTGAGATAGCAGAGGAAAACATTCATTCAGTTTGGAGGGGGGTTGCCATCCAAGTTCCAGGCAGGAAGAGAGGAAAAGGAATTCATTGGAATTCATTGAAGGATTTTAATGAAGACCCTAAGTTGTACAACAAAGGAAGGGCAGACCAAAAAGATGGGGAGGAAACTTAGAAAAACAGTGAACTGAAAATTAGATTAAGGTTCAGAATTTTTGTAGTGGAATATCCTTGGCGAAATGTCTTGATGGATAGACACTTGTGGTTGGGGGTGAAAGGTCAGGATTTGATATCTGATAGCTGGCACGTTTTCTGGTGTAGGACACTGGCATAGGGTGGCCAAAGTGCATTGCAGGAAAGGTCATGGATGATGAGGAGGCATGGGGCTTCAAGGTCAGAGTGTGGACGGTACATCCATGTGGAACATGGATGGTACACCTGCATGAGTGTTGGAATTCAAGGACTTTGCAGAACTGTAGGAAGAATATAGACGTAGGAATACAGAAGAAGCCAGTGATCGAGAGTCTAACATTTTCAATGAATGAAGGAAGTTAATTGATTGGGCAGTGCTGGCAGAAATGAAGAGGAAGTCGGGCAGATTTTCATGGTATTGTTCTCACGGGAGCAGGGGTGTTGGAAGCTTGTGATGGAGGGGTCGTCTGCAGGCTGCACGGATTGGCAAGGAGGACCCTCACCCTTATCTTGGCCCTCAATGATGATGAGTGTGAGGGAAGGATAATCCTCTATCTCAGTCTGTTTGTGCTGCTATAACAAAATACTGCACACCTCGCAGGTTATAAACACCAAAAAGAGGTCATTATTTTTAACAAATGTACGTGTTAATGTAAGATATTAACAATAGGGGAACTAGACGTGGGGTATATGGGAACTCTCTCTACCATTTGTGCAAATTTTGCAAAATTGCAATTCTTCTGTAAATCTAAAACTGTTTAAAAATTAAAAGTTTCATCAAAAATATATATTCCATGGAAAAATATTCAGTATTATTTTGGTGCATGTCACTTGCAACATACAGATCAAACTCCACACACATCATCAAGGTAAATATAATCAAGAGCGCTGCAATGTGATGAAAAACACTTTAAACTTTGTAACACTTTATACACTTTATACTTCTGCACGCGTGAGACATCACTCCCGTCTCCTCTCACTGACTTTTCTCCAAAGACTGTAGAGACGGAGAGTGGCCCCTGGAAATGAGGAATGGTGACTCTCTTGCCATGGAAGAGCAAAACCTTAAAAAAAAAAAAAAAAAGCCTGGCCACCCTTATGTTGCTAACGAATCTATTTATACTTAGATCCATACCCATATATCTGTACCTGTACCTACATCCGCATCTATCAGTATAGCTATATCCATATCAAGGTTGATACAGATAGATAAGTATATATAGAGATCTATACATTTATATTCTACTTCTATGGATGGTAATTTGGAAATGTATATCAAAAGTGTAAATGCATACAGCTTTATGTTAATTTCGGGTGATACGTTCACGTGATACACACAGACATATACATAGAGTGAAAAATCCCTTCTTACAGTTCACGATATCCCCTTGTATGTTAAGTTTACTTAACTAATCCTTTGTTCATGAACATTTAGGTTGTTTCAAACATTGTTCCATTACAGACAATGCTGTGGAAAGTAACCCTGCACATGTGTCATTTCACATGTACATAAGAATCTCTGTAGAATATTCACACGGTATGTATGTATATCACGTGAACGTATCACCCAACATAAATATAAACTAATAAATGAGCCAGTCCCCTACAAGCGTAAAAAGAGACAAAGAAAAAATTATGTGGCAAAAAACACATTAAAATTGTCATATTTTAAAATAAAATGCATGTATTTCATTTCCAGATAGGAGGTAGTATGAAAAATTCTTCTTTAAATGATATTTCTACTTATATTAATTGAAATAAGCATGGTAAATATACTTGGACATCTTATGGTGCCATCCCAATACTTATTTTCCACTTTCTCTTTGTATTGCTTAAAGAATGACTTAGTTTTTTGTTTACCAATTTCATAGCTAAGAAATGCAATATCCTCGTCAACTATTTGTTTGCGTATCCTTAAATCAACGCTCAGTGAAGAAGCAAAATGATGAGTTGGTAGCTTTAAATTCCTTACATAGATTAACAAAATGGTCTAGAAAATAGTGAAAAAATTCAGTTCTAGGAATGATAAAATCTCTGAAATATGTAATTACATAAAAAAATAGAGGGTTTAAACACAGCTTTAATGATACTATCAGAATTTGCAACAACCCTGGAGAGAACACGATGAAAATAAGTGTCTTTAATTCTACAAGGAGACAGTGAAAAGGGAAAAACATAGAAACTATTAAAATATGAGCCCTTATGTATCTTTAAGAGATACAAAAAAAAAAATAGAAAGAAAGAAAGAGAGGGAGGGAGGGAGGAAGGGAGGCAGGAAGGAAGGAAGAAAGAAAGAAAGAAAAAAGAAACTGCCATCAGCCAATGCTAAAGATGAGTAGGTGAGACAGAAAGGATTACCTTTATTGTATTTTACACTGCTTTCATACTTGTTTTCTCAGGAAGAAAAGGTTTTAGATTACTTGTTCTGAAAACTGAATAGCCATGCTCCCTAAAAAAACTAGAATGAAGGAAAGTAAGCTGGTAAATTTTACTTGGGAATAATAAAAGGAACCTGTCAAACAGAAGAAATCATGTCATAAGAAACCTACCTTTGTGAAAGCAAGCAGAGGGAAGTTTATGTGGGCTAAAATAGAAAACAAATTAGGAAATGTCAGGGTGACTTTGACTCCATTCTTTTGTGTGACATACTGATGAAAGGGGAGCAGACCTCTCGCTGCCCCTACACTCTCTGCACCACCCGGTGCCCCACTGGCTTCCATGTGCTTTATTTTCAGTTCAGGAAATCAAACATCAAAAATCCCAAAGGGCATGTGGCTCCAAATATACGAAGTTAAAGAGCCACTTTTATCTAAAACTAATTATGTATGAATCTCCTGCCCAGGACGTCAATAAAATATCAGATTAATAAATGGCCATTTCTATGGGAGAGAAGGAAGGGGACAGAGAATTTGTTTTGAATGATCACTTTCACCAATGGTTTACCTTTCTTCATTAGCTTAAATCCACTGGCCAGCCACCTCAAAAATTTCCAGAAAGAGAGTGTAGTACCTCCCTAGATGGATGTGGTTTATATACACACAACACAGAAAATTGAATTCCTTATGTGATGAAGTGTGGGGGAGATTTCTTTGACATAAGTGTATTTCTTTACATATAAATGTATTTCTCGTCTCAAAAATCATTGGACTTTCTTGATTTTCTATATCATAGCAATGGTTTTTTGACTTTGTTGTTTCTGCTAACACTGTTGGATACAAATGGAATCAGATGGTCTAGTTTATCCAATGTGAGACCACAGTTCAGTGTGTCAAATGATATTCTCTTCCAAGCAGAGCTATACATGTATGTAGCAACCCAATGAAATACACGCTCTATGGTCACTGAGGGATCTTTTTTTCTTGCTAAAATGGGAAAAGTCACATTAGTAGCTAAAACACTTAGCTGTCTATGTCCCACTCTGGAAGCTGAAAGTTAGCATCTATAGGACAAATCCAGTAAGGCATTAGAGATATGATTCAGCCCCTAACAAACATCATATCCATCATTGTCTGGCTTGTTTTTAGCTACAAAGCACCCCACTCCCAGGGCAGCACTGGGCAGGACGTTCAAACTGTCTAGCCGTGAACAGCCCTGATGTGAATCCAACTTTACCATGAAGGTAATGACAACAAAGTTTAATTGAACTAGAATCTCAGGCAGACAATTTCCATCAATAATTAATAAGTTGTTGCATCAATAAGGTAGCTGGACTGGGATCGATATTACATCATAAGGCAGTAATTGCCGAGCACTTCAATACAATTTTGAAGATCCAAAGTGGATTGTCATATTTTATTTCCCAAAGCAGTTGGGTCAGCATTTTCTGAAAGATGAAGTTGTTTTTATAAATGCTTAATGATTGGCTCAGGACAAAGAGAAAAAAAAACAACGCCAAAAAATGCAGTTCTCGTCTCCTGGAATGTAGTTCCAGGGTCTTCATTACCCGTGGTTCTCTCAGCTCAGGCCAGGCTATGTCGTAGAGGACACATTTAGTGAGGATTCTCAAATAGGGTTCCCAGGGCAGCAGCACCAGGGTGACCTGAGAGCTGGTTAGAAATGCTAATGCAGGGTCTCTCCTCTACACCTACTGCCTAGGAAGCTCCGGAAGTCTGGGCCCCAACGCCTGTGTCGTCACAGTCCCTGCCAGTGTTTGTGATACATGTTAACATTTGAGAACCACTGACACAGGAAATGATGAAAACAACAGACAAGAAGAAAGTTACAGGTGGTTTCATGTCTGGCCAATTCTCCTGCTATCACCCCCAGAGACTGAGGTTTGTAGATAATGGTCATAAGAACTCAGACTAGAACGTACATTCTAGAAGGGAAGGTAGACAAACACAGCATCACACAGACTTTACAAAGGAAAAATATGAGGTGGGCAGGACTCCTAAGGTCATGGAGGAACTGAATTGTGGGTAAATCAAGGGACAGGTGTGGGTTGAGATCGGAGGAAGAGTAGGGAAGTGTTAGTCAGGTGAGGTGTGGCCGAGGAATGATACAGGAAGAGGGCAGCTGCGAAGGAACTAGGTGAGGGGAGGAAGTGCTGGCAGTTTTAAAATATCGAATAAGAAAAGCAAATGGGGCTTCATGAGCAAAGATGTGAGCAGGGAGAGAGGAAGCTGAAGTTTCAAGAGCAGGTTAGCAGGGCAGACTGGAGAGACCCTGAGGTTTCTGTCCACCAAAGAGTGAAGGATAGTGAAGCGAGAGGTTGGTTACATTTTTTGTGTGTCTGCTTGCCATATTTGCTTTTTGCTGTTAGTTTGGTTACTGCAGAGAATGTGTACAGAGGAGAAAGGATGGAGACGGGGAGAGCAGGGAGGGGACAAGACATTAATCCAAGTCAGAGCAGACAGTGGTTTGAATGGTGGTTTGAGAGGGGTTCACATCCAAACATATACAGGAAATGAAATCAACAGGACTCGATGATTTATTGGATGAGTGAGGCGAAGGAGTTATAAAGGGCAATTCTGAACTTTCTGGCATTAGACACCACGTGGGTGAGGTGCCATTTACTTTTGTAAAAATACAATTATCGGTGATGGAAGGAGAACTGACTCTGGGTGGTGAACACACAATGTAATTTATAGATGATGTGATACAGAATTGCACACCTGAAATCTATGTAATTTTAATAACAATTGTCACCCCAATAAATTAAAAAAAAATTTGAAAAAAAATACAATTGTGGAGAATTACTTCAGTGAGGTGCAAACACAGAACAGGCTTGTTGCAAT
The DNA here is from genome assembly GCF_004115265.2 of Rhinolophus ferrumequinum. NCBI lineage: Eukaryota > Metazoa > Chordata > Mammalia > Chiroptera > Rhinolophidae > Rhinolophus > Rhinolophus ferrumequinum. Next base: position 5,161,878 of record NC_046290.1, read on the forward strand.
AACCGCTATCATCTTTTCACGTGTGAGCCAGAGCCTCAGCTCATCTCCTCCCACCCCTTGTGTCAGACCTCAGAGAGAAGGAAGCCACTAATCAACAGGGTCTCACTACCTCTCATAAACATCCCCACTGTCTTCTGTGGTCCAGGTACTAAACATTCTCTGTACTGTGGTTAAATGTTTCATTACATTGTAGGACCGTTATCCTCTCGTACTGCCTTCTGCACATGGGACCTGGGATAGAATCACTCATGTGGCTGCCTGCATGGCGGTGGGAATAGCTGGTCAGTGGGTGTCTCCCTCTATTGATAATTGCTGCTTCCGATTTGCGAGCTAATGAAAGTAATGAAGCTCCTGGTGTCTTCGTGGTCGCATGGGGTTGTACAATACGGACATCTGATCTTGCCTCCCTCTTGGGTTAAGTGGTCCCTGTGTTCTCCCTTTCTGATGTCAGAGCAGAATGAAAGCCCAGAGGGGAGCTGGAACTTCCTGTCCCGAGGCCCCACCAGCAGCACAAAACCCTTACCCCCTCGGAGGAGGTGTTCTAGAACAGCCTGCCTCTCCTTCCCCTAAAGTTTAGATTCACACAAATAAAAATGTTTTTACAGAATCAGGTTTCCAGTTATAGCATACCTATGATGGGAGAGTGATTTATTCATGACAAAGCCACCAGCCAGGGTGTTTCTATCATTACTTCATTTATGAACGTTTAGCAACCTGAAGTCCTGGGCTAAGCATCCCATCTTCTCCCCAATAACTCAGTCTTTATTTATACTTGTAGGGACAAAAGACATGACAATTAACCACCTTCCACAACTAAAGAAAACAGAGACATTTAAAATAAAATGTGGGCAAGAGAAAATGCTTGGAATTTCCAAGTTTTTTTTTTTTTAAGCGAACAGAGATTATGTCCTAGAAAATATCACAACATGCTGTAAAATTACAATATTGATAGTTTGTTAGCTCAGAAAAAGAGTGAGACAATGGAACAGAAGAGAATTCAGCATATGAAATATGTTTAAAAATAGAAAGACAGCATTTCAAATCAGTAGTGGAAGTATGGCTGTTAGGAAAAAGCTACCAGTTTTAATAATGCCACACATCAAGAACCCAAATAAATTTGTATGGATTAACTATATAAATAAAGAAGCAGATTGAAAGAGAATGTAGAAGTTCATTTTCTAGTCAGAGTTAAGACTGTTTTACATCAAAGTTCACACGTGCAAAAAGGACATGTGCAAGGATGGGCGTGGGAGCTACACTTGTAACAGCAGAATAATTGGAAACAACCTACCTGCCCATTGGTGGAGGATGATAAAATAAATACTGTGGTATGACCTGCAGTGGCTAGAAAGAAAAATAATAAATCCACATGTTTTGATATGAAAATAATCCCAAGACATATTTTCAGTAATAAATGCATGGCAAAAAAAATGTACAACGTGATACCACTAATATAACAAAAATCCAACTCTCTCTCTCTCTCTCTCTCTCTCTCTCTCTATATATATATATATATATATATATATATATATATATATATATATATATATATATATGCATGTGTGCTTATATAAATGTAACTTCATAGACACAGAGCTGGCAAGCACACATTAAGCTTGAAACAGTCATTTGCTAAAAAGAAAATAACTGTATGGTCATCCTGCAAGAGGAATTTTGCAATTTAGTGTATGCTTTCTATATCATCATGATTTAAAAATAAATGAGATAAATTGATTCATCATACCAATATCAGAATGATTGTATTATATCTTCCCTTTGCAATCCCCATTTTTCCTGATTTCTATTCGTTCTATAGTCTGAGGTCCCTCATCAACGTTCCCCAAGTGATTATGTGGGAGATCTCTGGTAAGTAACTAAAATAGCTCCTTAAGAGTTCCTCATTCATCCACCTTCATGAGATTCGATTAATATCTCATTCTGTAAATGAGCAGAGAATGCCAGGGTGCAACCAAAACACTATAATCTGTTTCCCTTATAGCTCCCAGCTGCATTAGAGAAATATGGAGAATTGGAAAGGATTTTTACATGTCTGTAACTAGTATTCTTAAAGAAACCCTTATCAAATCTGACCACTAACTCATGGACTTGAGGGGCAGTTTGGAAGGGTTGTTTCATAGAGTCAAGAATGACTTTGCGTTCAACTAGATCACTGAATCTAGCCAATTTTACTTTGCATCCATGTATTCGATGAAAAATGTTCTCATTATTAGAAGGATTTGAAGTATTAAAAGTATCTGACTTTCTAGGTGAAGCCTTTACTACTACATTAATATTTAAACTGACATCACGAATGCTCTGAGACATTTTTCTACTATTGGACCCAACACATTAACAACTACAGTTTCATTTTTTGTTCATGTAAAAGGAAACTTGGAATCCAAAACAAGCAAGATGATTTAGAGAACTAAGCATATGACCTAAATAAAAAGTCATAATCTGAAGTGTGCTGTGTAAACCCAACCATGACCGCCGCACAAGACAGCTTCATGTTTTTGGAGGTACCCTTCTTTCAACACTTACAGACATTGGAGAAGATGCTGATGCAGACTTGTGTCTTCTGAGTTTCGTACGATCAGGGATATCACTACAAACTCCCGTGGTCTGTGGGAAATATTCTGGGCAAGTCACACGTTCACTATCAGCTGTCTTAAAATATGGAGTATTCAATACTGAATTTCTAATTTTTAAGCACTTTCAATTTTTAACCTCATTGATAACAGAGGAGTTTGTTGCAACATAGAGAAAGACTGTTACCAAAGATTATAAATAAATAAGTCTAAGTCTATTGTGGCCAGAGTATTCAGATTACTGTCAGCCGGCTCTGGAGCATGTGCAGTGAGGTTGATTCAATTCCTCCGAATCTGAGCAACCTGAGTGCTTGAAAGGGAGAAGCCACAGGCTCAGGAAGCAGAGGGTCAGCCCAGAGAGCTCTCCTGTATGTTACCAACCCAAAAAACCATCAGGTACACCTTCCCACTACAAGAACCAGGATGGGGCTGGAGAGCAGATTTTCTGATCACGCCCGATGACGCTAAGACAGGTCGTTTGAAGCCCTGAAGGGCAAAGACTGAAACTAACGACTCTTACTTATTCATTTGCTTGTTTGTTTAGTATTCTGTACTGCAGATGACACATACAGAAACATATCCCGACTGATGCTCCCCCATTCAGAATGGCACTGTCACTGGCAACTATTAGAGGCTTCTGTTTCTGGTGGGACAGGGATAAGGATGGAAGGGAGAACGCCCTACCTTCACTGGAATAAGTGCAAACTATTTCAGTGCCCTTAAAAATCTTTTTCAACAACCTAGACACATAGCGCTAGCAAATTACTCTGGAATATATAGAAATTTTAGACCAAAACAATTAAAAACTGTCATTGAAAAGTCATTTGTAAAAGGTTTTGCAATAGTGTCATCATGTACCATTATGCCATCAAGTCCGATTTTATTCCCACATAGTGCTGGAAGTCCAGTTACTCTCTGAATCTAATTCTATCCAGGCAGGGCCCTGTGCCAGACTACACGTATGAGAGAGAGACAGAGAGCTTTGATTGAAGGCTGTTTAGTGTCACTTTTCACATTTTCTATTCCCAAGCTATAACCAAGATCTAAAGTTTTGATTAGGGTCTTTTCATTTTCATCCTCAAGGTAGATATAGAAAGAGATATGGGAATTCAAAGACTGCATTCAATTTTTTTTCCCTAAAAGGGTTCATAACTATTTCCAGTATGAAAAGAAGCCTGTGTGAGGTCAAGTATAGAGCACAGTTTAGATTTTGTTTGGGGACTTAAACCTCTTGAAAAGCCTCATGTTCTCTGTCATGTTTTAGCTACGTGTGTGTGCTCTATTGATTTGCCATGAAGTCCTAAGGGTGAATAATATTTCATCAGTTAATCTAAAAGAAACAAAACCCCAGATCTTCAAAACTAGCAGTAGTTTATAACTCAGGAACTTTCCAAATATTTTGGATTCACTAAAAGTTGAACAAGATTAAAATAAATGAGTACATAATATAGCTGGCCTTGTTACAATTGGTGGAATTAAACTAGAGACGAGTCTCTACAAGAGAAAAAAATCAGAAATTTTCCTAGATTGCAAAGGGTGCATTTGATGACAATTAATCAAAAATGAATTTTCCCATTCAAAGCTAATATCTACTAATTATTGCAGTTTTATGTTCCAAAGTTGATATTGAGTGCGCTACATACTCGTATATTATCTCATTTATTTTTCACAACAATAATATAAAGTAGATATTATTTCCTCCTTTTTACAAGTGGGGAAATTTAGCTTTAAGAGGATAAATATCTTGTGTGAGTTTGTGCTGCTGGTAGATAAGCTACAACAGAGTACTGTGTTGTCCTTGGTCTGATCTTAGTTGTTTTTTGTTTGTGTGTGTGTTTTTAAACCAGTAACTCCAAAAAGTGGATTTGTCATAATAACACAGGAGAAAAAGGCGGAATTCCAGAGCTAAAAATTGGACTTTCTCCTTCAGTTTAGGGGATAAAACAGCCATCAGACTTTTGGGGTCCAATGTCACTACCAAGGCTATTTCTCATGTACCTAAATAATTTTTACAAAATTTTCAGGTCCAAGAGGTAAAATGATTCCATATTGGCCTGAAAAATGGAACCATTCAAGACAATTAAGTCTTTTTATTCTAATTCCCACTCAATAGACACGCTCATTCTTAAATAGGCCTGCCCACAGAAGAGATTTTTAAAAATCCAATGAACTTCAAATATTTTGACCCTGTATTGTATCAACGAATATGAGTAGCTTTTGAGTATGACTTGGTTTTCTGTGCAGCCTGACAAGAGAGAGGACATGCTAATAGATTATGATGACACAAGCATTTCCAGGATGCACGAGACTCGTATGATACTGTAGAGACATGAAATGTCATTGTGCTGTCCTGAGAATGGACGTGGTCAGAGGTCATGCGTTAGTCCCTCATGGCCTGATGTTTTGGGGCACCAGCAAGAGCAAGCTCACAGAGCAGGAGGTCAACCCAGTTGATTTCCTCTAAAGGACACATTTGAATGCTAGGTGCTCCTAGGGCTACTGTCCACAGTATCCACCAAAGGACTAACATCTGTGTGTTAGAACACACCCCATATTTTAAATCTTTCAAAGATGGAAGCCAGCACCTCCCCCATGTACAGGCAGGGAAGCTGAGGCCCTCAAGGTGAAGGTACTTAAGGCCCCGTATTCTGTCCCATATTCAGGAACAGAATCTGAACAGGGGTCTGTAAGCTTGGGCAGAGCTCTTTCAACCAATCCATGGGGGCCTCCACATAGTTACCTTTTAGGGACAAGCCTGACCACTTCTACGCTCAGGTGCTCCTCACGCTGCGGAAAAGTGTATTATGATCATTATAAAATCAATGGTGGGGCCTGAGAATATGCATATCTTATGAGAACGAATCTTACAGTTCTTTCCTTTTTCTAGGCTCTTAGCGGCATAAGGTCTGACTTGTACATAACAAGCCCTTACTACTTACCTGATAATTCACATCACCATCATATTTAATGTCATGGTGACATTGTTTTCCTCATTCACTATTGACTGAAAGGCTTTGGGTAAGTTTCACAACATTGAGCCTTGGTTTCCTCAGAGTTAAAGTGGGGCTGCCACGGCTACCTTGTAGTGTCTCCATGAGAACCACAGATGTATGAGACGTATGAAGCAGCTCAAACCCTTCCCAGTACTTGGGAGATAATTAATAAAAAGATAATTAATAAAAAATACCCCTGTGATTATTGTGCAATCATCATTATATCCCTCATCAATATATTTTCTCTTTCTGTGAAACCTCACAGAGAGAAATATGATAGATATTTAACAATGGGAGCTTAATAAATGCATGTTAGTTGATTAATTGTCAAGGAATGAAGGCTGAAAAGAAAAATCACCAGGGGAGCTTCTGGCAGAAGCTGCACTTTCTAATCCATCGCTGAACTTTTCTATGTGTCCCAGCTTTGACACCGAACTGCCTTAGCACACAATTAATAATGGGCTCTTCTGCCCGAGGGCTGTCTAAAGGCAATCACAGGATCTTCCACCCCAAAGATTGCTTCAACGATCAGGCCCCAGAGTCATAAAAAACAAAAACAAACCCTGAATAGATATATTTTAGTTCTCATGCAAAACAATTTAAGGCTGCATTAAAACTCTACTCAAACACAGTGGTAAAATGATTCCCTTCACACACAACCTGTTTGTGGTCTATGGCCTCAGGATTAATGTTTCCTAGGACACCCAGTCAATAGGAGAGTTCATGCATAGTAGCACAGAATGGCATTTTCCGGAAAGTATCTGTACTTGCGCCCATCTTGGGGGCAGCTTCTGAGGTGAGTATTCTAGGGTAACTGGTCCTTGAAGCTGCCTTTTCCATTTTAGTTTCATATAGTTTCCAAATTCCACCTCCTCTGTGAAATCTTTCCCAAAGCTCTTAGTGTCCTCATTTTCTGTCCCTTTGACATCAGTAAAGGTCTCTATGAGACCATGGGCCACATTTACTGTAATTATTCACTCACACATCTGTTTCTGCCAGATTACCTAGAAACTCTACATGGCTTATGGGAGAGACATAAGTGTTCCGTATTTTACCTGAAATACACTCTCCTCATGACCATTCACAACACAGGAATTTTTTCTTCTGCCTCTTCTTGCCATAATCTGTTAAGCATCTCCTTATCTGACACTCCAAAATTTTAACAGTTCTAGTTTATTGTCTTCTATTTTGTTTTCATGGTATTTTGTCATACCTTCTCAGATATCAAATAAGCCTTGATATTTCTTTTTCTGTGCAAAGTAAAATTTTTGAGGAAAGAATCAGAGAACAAGAGATCTACAAATCCAAAATTGAGTCCCAAGCAGGTATGAAAAGGTATTCAAGGTTTAAAATGGGAAAGAAGATGTGTGTGTGTGTGTGTGTGTGTGTGTGTGTGTAATCTCATGTATTAAGCTCAAAAAATTGATTTCTTACTGATGGTGATTTTAGATGAGACAGAAGCTGCATGAGAGCTGAACAGATTACCCAACATTTTATTGATCTTTTTGAAATTTGTCTCCAATGTTCTTATCCTTTTTTATTTAATCTTCACTTTTACAAAAGAGGGAGGTATACCAGAAGCCCAGTTGTGGTGAAAGATCAGAGAGATTGATTATAAAAAAGTAAAGATTATAAAACAAAGGAAAAAGAATCTCCTTTTCTTAACCTACATTTCAAAACCTATAGAGGAGGTTTTCTTGACTTTGGCACTAGTGACATTTGGGCTGGATGATTGTTTATTGTGGGCTGTGCTGTGCACTGCAGGGTGTCCAGCAGCATAGCTGGCCTCTGCCCTCTAGAGGACAATACCATCTCCCCATTGTGACAACCAAGTATCCCCTGTGCAGCAACATCACCCCGGATTTAGAACGACTGCTCTAGAACCACAGTTCCCAAACTGTGTGCCAAGGTTCCCCAGGGCACTGTCGGAACTCACAGGGGTGCCAAAGCACATTGTAAAATTTCTAGGGAACCACAGTGGCATTTGTCTGACACCACAGGACATACTAGTCTGAGGTAGTTCACAGTTTTAACATTAAACAGAACAGCTGTATTACTTTTGATCCTATATTTGTGAACTTGGATTTGGGGAATAGCCATTAAAAAACAAACAAACAAGTATTGAATAAAAACCAATGTGGAACTGGAAGTTAGAATGGCAATACCCAATCTGATTCCAAAGTTTGGGAATTTGTTCGGTGCTGATAGGTGCCAAGATATCAGGACTCAAATGCTTACAACACAGTTTTGATTTAAATATACAATGACCTGAATGGTAGGCCTTTCTTTTGGACTAAGCGTTCCGTAAACAAATAACTGATATACTATATAAACAATGAACCAAAAGAGTTTGGAACCTCTGCCTGAAGGCCAGCAAATATGGTCATTTCTAATATAAAGTAAGGAATTACTGAATGTATATATTTTCTTTCAAATCATTGATAAGCAACACTGAACACAATCATTTGTGGGAAATATTTGAGGGAGTTTGGATGTAAGTAGATATTATAATTCTTTTTGTCAATTCATATGAAGGTGAGTTGACAAAGCAGGTCATACTTGGGGTTATGACTGAGCCCGAGGACATTTTAGGGTGTATCCAAGGTGGTTGTAATTGATGAACTCTTTTAGCTTCACTAAATAATGGGCGCGATATTACAGAGACCCGGGCCCATTACCTCACCTCCACCCAAAACACACACTTAATATAAGGTTAGATATTCATGAGACATTTGTAGAACATAAAAAATCAATCTTCCTTTAAAAGGGAAATAATTGAGGCATGAATCAGGAAAGGAGAAGTATTGTTGTTGGCCTCAGGAAAAAAAGGTAATGGAAAGAAGGTATCGAGAAGGGTGAGGAAAGAGAGATGACCCTACAACCGAAGAAGGAGAGTAATATTATAGATACATGCATGTTAAGTTAAAATAGAATACATGTCATTGACAATTAGAAAGAAACAATGATGGCTAAACACAACAAGTGGTGGATTGGAAGAGAAAAGAAGTGGAGAGGCATGTTAGAAAAATGCTCACATGCAGGAAGGGAGAAAACATTAGAAGGAGGCCAGGTACAATTGGAGCTTAAGTTTTCGTATTGTACCTGAGCTGAATGGGAGGCAGTGCTGCCCTACCAGTCAGGAAACTGATGTGGAGAAGGACAACACATTGTGAATTTTAACTAATCAGCTGTGGTAGATCACTTTCCCAAAGATGGCAGTAAAAATACGTCCATTCCCACATGCATCCTTCGTGTAGCGATAAAGCCAAATTCCCTTCCCCTCAAATCTGGGCTGGCCCTATGGTTACTTTGAATAACAGAAGGAGATGTAAATCATATTCTGAAACTTCGGAGGACAGGCATTAAACAGACCTGGAAGCTTCTTTTGTGCCCTAGGGGAAGCTGGCCATTATGTAAGACGTCACAACATCTTTGACTATCCTGAGGTGGCCATGCTGTGCAAAGACCAGCATAGCCATGTGAAGACACTATGTGGGACAGAACCAAGGGCCCAACACAACCCTATCTGGGTGCCCAGCCAACAGCCAGGAGCGACGCCATTTCAGAAATGAAACATCTCACCCTAGTCGGGCCACCCAGCTGAGGCCACATGGAACAGAGTTGAGTTGTTCCCACTGAGCTCTGGCCAAATTGTAGAATTTCAAGCACATCGATATTTTAAACCATTGAGCCTTACAATACATAATTTGAGGTTCCCTAGCCTCAACAGTCTATGTATACAGAGGTGTATATTCACCATAATTGACCCATTTACTGGGGGAATCTTGCCTCCACTTGATTTATTTAATTGAGCCCAATAGAATTTACACTTGTTAGGGTCTAGACAAGAAAACAGAGACCACTCCAAAGATTTCAAACTGGGGAAATTCAATACAGGGATCTGTTACACATGAGACGGAAGAGTGAAGCCAAATGAAAAGCAGCCCAGCGTGCAGATAAACCCTTGAGAGCTGCTACGATCCTGGAACTGACAGAGTAATGGGAAGAAGGAGAGTTTCCAGGACCTGGAAGCTAGAAGCATCTTAAGGAGATGGCCTTGTGGAGTTGGGAGAGTGGAGGGTGAGGTTGGCCATCAGGAAGTAGAGCTGGAGGGAAGAAGCTTCCTTATGTCCCTCTCCCTCTTTCTTTAAGTCTCCCTCATTTGCAGGGACTGATGTATGAGGCCATGACTGCTCAGTTGAAAGAAACAGATCTGAGTGGCACCCATGACATTGTACGCAGTTCACATCCCCTGAGCCAAGAACACTTCTGATACAGGTTCATAACCAGAGGTTAGACCTGCTCTTCCCCTGAAGCTTCCGGCCACATGCAGCTTCACTTCTGATGGACCTCACTACTGGGAGGTGCGTTGGAAACGCTTTTTAAATGTGCTGACCTCAACGAGCTAAAGTGACTCTGTTGTTGGGGTCAGGTGACCTCCCAAGCGGGGAGCCCCACAGTGTGTGATCACAGTGGATAAAATTTGAGGGATAGGGATTCCTAAAGCCAGTCCTTTTTTTATTCTTTATTTTGCCAACTTTTTCTCACTAACTCATTCCTCTGACATCTTCTCAGGAACTTCATATGCCCTCTTGAACTGGCCTCTGAAAACGTTCTGCCTCCCTCAACTAAGCCCCACAGGGTAGATGCCTTGCTCACTTTGATTACCAGAGTGTGCCCCTAAGTGCAGGCCAGGAGAAGAGATGGTGGAGAAACACCACGTGAGAAACGCCACAACATCTCTGGGAGGAAATTAGCCTCTTTGCTTCAAAACTGGGTGAGCAGCAGTGGGTAAACAGCCAGAAACTAGAGATTTAAAATCTCAGCCAAGAACCCAGAGTGAATTAGGAACGTGCTGGGAGCAGCCCTGTAAAGCCCTCGCTCCCTAATTGCAGACATTAAAATGTGCCTCGTGCTTGGATGATTGATATTTTTATGAGCCATCCCTCATACGCAGTAATCACTTTACACAAAAATATAGGTCAGTCAGTAGCCTTTCAAACAGTGAAAAGTGCTAATCAGATGTCTATCAGGGTATCAGAATCTTTCAGAACACAGGAGTGATTTCATTACTGAATCACAGTGGTAAAAGGAAATTAAAATGTTATGGATAAAAAAATGAAAATACAAATATGAAGCAATAGAACCAGTTGCCTTATTAAGACATACTTGATTGATTTAAAGCAACTTCTCATTACCTTAGTTTTCTATTGTGAGAACCTGATTTTGTGTAAGTATTGTGCTGTACCATTCTAAGAGCAAAACTTCTTAATCCAGGGAAATGTTGTGGAAAAAAATTTTGTAGAAAAATTATTGCCATTTTTTTTTTAAATGAAGTCACCAGTAACACATTTGTTTCAAACTTAAGGTTTGTCTTGGCCTCTGGAAGCACCCATCACTGACCATTCTACAGACACCAGGATAGTCAAGAAGAAGAAAAGGGAGTAGGGAGCCCAGGGATGGCACTTCTGGCCGTCAGAAGTGGAAGGAGACATGTTGGGCCCACAGGTGCCAGGTTATGGCCTCTGAGAACCATCTGAGTGTGTCAGGTCCCATTTTCCACTGAATAAAAGGCACCCCCATTTTCTCACTCTCACTCTGCTAATTTCCTTCCCACTTCAGACTCCTTTGTTTCTGCACATGGAGGGACTATCCACCTTGTCACAGGTCAAGTTTTATGATTCACACAGCCATTAAAGCCTTGTTTGGGACACAAACAAGATGATCATAGTCTCTTCATTCGGCTTTCTCTCCTTCCTTAGTGTCTTGTTACCTAGCGGTGACCGAGGAAAGGATGACAAAAGGGAGGTTTGAAAAGCTCTGCGTGTTGGTCTTGTGAAAAAATGATGAGTTGCTTACCAAAAAAGTCCTGCACAGCACTCGTGGAATGGAAAAGCTCAAACCACCCCTCCTAACATCTCTCTTCTTTCCATCAGGAAATACTGTGACCTTTTATCCCTTTAGGAGCCACCACTGTCCCTTCTCCCCCTTCCTTCCCAAATATATTTGTCCTCTCAGGTGCAAATGACATGATTGCAAATCAGAAGAATCTGGATAGGTGGGAAAGGTCAGCTTGGCAGGGGTGGCCCCGATGCCATCTGGACATGGGGGGGTTTTCTTTGACCATGTAAGGTGAATATTTCATTCCACATCATTAATTATGATACTAATTCCACAGCTCTCGTGGCATACCCAAACGGTTAATTAGCCTTGGTCAGTCTTCTTAGGTCAATAAATCTGTTAACTTTGCTCCATTCTCAAGACAAGTGTGTTTTGGTTTTTCCTTATTACTTGAAATCACATACATTTTAAATCAGCAAGGAAAAAGATGCAAAAGGGAAAAATTAAATCTTTCTATTCTGAATGGACATTTCACACACATACAAAATAAAGTATTTGCAATGTCTTTTAAGCCAGTTGTGGAGATAATGGTCCAACCAGTTACTGAAGAAGTTACTGAAGGCGTTGTGCGCATTTGTCCACTAGGGGTTGGTTCTCAGTGGGGTCAGCAGAATTGAGTTAGCTGGCCATCAGCCACAGAAATAAGAGCCACCTTTTGGGAGGACTTAGCCCACACCAGACTGGGTTAAGTAAGGTCTTTATGTAGAGTTTCAACTTGTTACTAAAAACAACATGCAAGGGAGTCACCGTCATTCACGAGTGAAACTCTGAGCCCTAAGGGTTAAGAGGCCCACACAAGTGTCTAGTGTTCTCAAGCTTAGCTTTGGAGTTAGCAGAAGCGTATTCTTCAGCTTCTGCTCTTTCTGCTGCTCTAGGTGGTCCCTGAGGACAGAACTCCAGAAATAAGTGCAAAAATTAGTGGGAATGATCATGAGAAGGCCTCCCATCTCTACCCTGCCCACAGAGAAAATAAAACAAACAACAAAAACTGCAGTGAAAACAGGAGAAAAGGACTAAAACCAAATGGTTTGCCTCCCAGACGAATATATCATTCACTTCTATTGGAATACTTTTAATTTTGAAAACTTTTAGGGTCAAGTAGATATCCCATTGAAATGGATAACTGATTTCACTTTTCTCAGCATTCGAATATAAATATCGCTATATTTTATAAGGCAAATGATCTTTCGTGTTTGTTTCCTCGCTGATGTTATGCTTTCCTATACCCAAACAGAACTGTTTGATTGGACCTTATTTTAAATAATGTCAATAATAAAAATCCTTGGTTTTAAAAACCAGGGTGTTTTATTTTCTGCTAATGACCCACTAATTGCCACAATGGATAACAGCATAAATGATGATGTCGCCAATCAATCAAAAAATCCACATGCTTTAAAATTGAGAATTGGGATTCTTTTCAAGACTGAGTACCAAAAGTCGTTTGTGGTCATTCCAGCTGCCACTGAATTACAAAAATTCCAAAAGAAACACATTTGTTAATATAAAAGGAGTGAAAAAAGTGTGCATTTTCAAGTTTGGCAAATACAAAGGTAATTGATAATTCTCTCTGAAAATGACTGGGACTTGGTTTTTCAGATATTTATAAATATTCTAAAGTGACACCACTGAAAAATCATTCAGAGAGTTTAAGAGCAATATAGCCTGACTCCCTCCAGAAGCATTTCTGAGCTCCTCTGTGTTTTCCAATCACTTGGGCTTCAGCGTAAACAGGATTAACAGTATCATTGGAAAAGCAATTTCAAGGTCTGGAAGATTTTTCCAGGTATGATGGCTTATTTTTAATGGGATGTCTTTCCAAGGGGAAGAAATACGTCTTTTATTAAAATATGATTGGTTTCATAAAAAAGCATACATATGCAGCTGTGAAAATGAATTTAGGGCCTTTTTCTCCAAACAAGAAGATTAAAGCTCTTGAAAGTATCTTGAAATTTATCTTTCCTTACAGGTATACGCCTTCACTGCCATGCACACTATTCTGTGCATCTAGTGACGCTGTCTGTGGGGACAGGGAACTGAGATGGTCCCCTTCACAGTTCAATGGTGTCTGCGTGTCGTCACCCTGGAGCTTACAGTAATTTGCAGATATATCCCTATATACCTGCTGATTTGCTCAGACTGTGTTAGAAGTAAAAAGTCAGAGTTTAATAGCTCTATAAGTGTATGTGCCCAATTTAACTATTATCTACGGCCGGATTTTAGTTGTGATCATTTAAGAGAACAATTTTGTTCTGTTCTGATAGTGGGTAAATACATAAAAGAGAGACAATTTCTATGACTCTTGTGTGAAATTATAAGTGGAAGAGGAATAAGAATTCAGGAAACAAAAAGTCATCCATGTATATGCTATTGAAGGATTCAGGCTGTTACCTTCCCAATGACCCGGGAGGTGGAATTTAATCATATCTCCAAAAGAGTAATATACTTCATACATGCAGTGTGCCATACAATTTGATAAGCTCACCTACATATTACTGCAAGAGGCTTAAAAATTTGTTTTCTCCACCAACTCATAGTATAGAGTACCATACAATATTTGTTTCCATTTATAAAGCTTTAGCCTATCGATTTACCTTGCTTCCATGAAAAAAATACATTTACATAGACTCTATGATTTGGCCAGTTTGCAAAGCATAATATGCTTGCAACTTTTCAAGCCTCTTAGAAAAGTATATTAGTTAAATAATACTTCCTTTATTTCAAATAGGCTTGCATATTCACTTATTTTAGTTAATAAAAATACTTAATATAATATTCCAACCACTAAAGTATATATAATAGTTAAGAAAATGGATTTATGCAGTGCTTTTCTTCCAGGAATCTCCAGTGTGCCACTCATGTCTTTATGTACATTTTCAGGACTCATATCTTCATTTTCCCCTAGTATTTACTGAGGTTCTTACGGACTTACATAATATGGAAATTGTATGATTGGCAAAGTGTAGAAGTCTAGACATTCAGCAAACTCATGGCATGTCAAATCTGGGAAAATTTCCCACAGTGATTTCATCAGTTGAAAAGTACCACGTATAAAAAAATACAATAAAATCAACTCACACAGTACTATGGCTACGAATACATCACTTATTGTAGTGAAAATTGTGGAAACGATCCAAGTTTCTTTGGCAGTGCTTTCAGCAGTTTTAATTTGTTTACTAGTCTGTAAATATACCTATGAAATAGTTTGATGGAAGCAGAACTAGTGAGAAAACATAGTTAAAAGTAACATGAAACGAAAACCATCATGCTGCAATCTGATTACTGCAGATTTCTATATTTTACCTTAGGGAACGTGTTTTGTATTGTTAGTGAATGTGGCATTAATGTATATGGTTACAGCTCTGAGATGAATAGGATCCATTTCCCAAAGCCTGGAACAATTTGGATACAAATAGAATGGAGTTAAATATAGAGGTAAGGCTGAACAGCAATGGAGCGATTCAGAAACCAGACCTTCACCTGTTAACCTGGGGTAATTTACTAGAGAGAGGTTAACCCAGGGAAAGAATTCTAAACCCCTAGGAAAGAAAAATGACTTTGCCAGACCGACTGAAATGTGTATGTCTTACATGATTCGTGACTTTTCCCTTGTATTCATTGCATCGTGTGATTTCAGTATCAGAGCTAAGCTTTATCATTGGTTGGTTTCCTGACTTCCCTCCAAATATTCTAAAACCTTATTCATAATTTGCTTTGCAGACACCCGCTTTAATCTTTTGTTTGATAAAGTTTTCATTCAAAAAGTTAAGCTACAAAGTGCTTGTTTGACAAGCTCCACAAAAATGAGTGTTAATTAAGGGATAAGATGACATTTTTCTGGTTCTTTCCATTCCTGAGTAACCCAGTGTACTTAAATTGTCCATTTGAGAAACACAGATACCTACACACAAATAAACTATATGGGGCATTGTCCTTTTTAGATTGTTAAAACAGAAAATGAGTTTTTCTGGGCTATTACAGTCTTGATCTGTATATTATTAAACCCATGTCAAAAATCTGATCGAATTAACTAATTTTTATGCAAATAGGCTAAACAGTCCATCTAATTACTTTAAACAGTGGCTCTATACCAATCAATCAAGAAAAGCAGCAAATTATGCACTTGAGTTAAATGACCTCATCCTCTTAAAACGTCGCTTTCTCTAAGCAACATAGCAAAAGTGTACTCTCAGTTATTCTCAATTGATGTTATTAAAATAGCATATACAATTTATTCGAGTATTTGCAATGGACAATCTTGATGAAGAAAGAGTTGTTTCGGCCCACCATCAGTGCCGACAGAGTTGTCACAGACAAACGTCAGTGCTCGCAGGACGGCTCTGTCAGGAGGGATTGGTTAGGCTGCAGTCAGGCTAACAGCATTCAAGTTCAAGTGCCTTGAAACAACAGTGGTTTCTATCTTGTTGGAGGAGACCAGTGTGGGTTAGGTGGGGGCTGCACTAGGCTGTCCTCATTCACCGAAGCCGACCAAGTCTCCCGCGTCTGGATTGAGCCCCGACCATGGGGCGCTTGCCCGTGACGCGGCACGCCACTTCTGCTCACATTTTATTGACCAGAGCAAGTCACTTGCAGTTCCCGATCTCTAAAAAGAGGGAGACTGTTTTTAGGTGAACAGTAGTGATGACTACAACCGTCCAGAATAAAGGATCACGCGAGAACCTTTTCTAATAACTCAGGTGGGCAAAGCTTTGATTCCCACCCCCACCCTTGGACTTAAGATCTTTTTTTTTTTTTTGTCAATAATAAGAATAATTTAACTCACCCCTCCTTTTTAGTTTCTCTCTAACTTCTCTTCCAATAAACTCAAAGTTAGTCTTGAAGCTTCACTCTGCTTCAACTATGGGGCCTTACAATTTGAGATTCTATTATATATATATATACACACACACACACATATATATATTTATATATATATGTATATATATAATATGTGTTATATGTAATATGTATAACATATATACCTAATTATTATATCATATACATATATATTAGGTTGGTGCAAAAATAATTGCAATTTAAAAGGTTTAAAATAATCACATAAACCGCAATTACTTTTGCACCAACCTTATGTGTATGTGTGTGTGTGTGTGTGTGTGTGTATATATATATATATATATGGTTGGTATATATATATATATATATATATATATATATATATATACACACTAGCACTTATATATATGGTACTTACTAGCTGGGAGCAGCCCCAGGGAGTGAGGCCTCAGTGGGAACTCAACGGTGAATCTCAGGTTGAGAAGCTGGAGGCTGTCAGCCAACTGTGTGCCCCCTTAGCTTGTTTTCTTCAAGTGAGATCTGAGCAGAGCACCCCATGGCCACCACAGACAATTAATGTGGGATTGCAGTAATCTATAGCAGCATTATAAATTATATGCACATGTATATATGTCAAATTTTACGTAATATATATTTCAAGTAAATGTAAACTCCAAGTTAGCCCAACAGCTAACAACCAAGAGACAGAATTGCCTACTTATCATCCAAGGTAAATGAATCAGCTATTAAACATACTCAACATTATTCACTTTTTTCCGCAATTAAAAACACTTGTCTTAAAGCAGAATTATTTATTTTCCATGAATTTCTTTTTCCAAACATATAGTGATCTGATTTTAAAATGGATACCTTTATTGTTTTTCTCAAAAATTACTCTTGAACACCTTTGGGAATCATTTGTTGATTAAATCATTCTTTGGCCTCTCACCAAAATGTTTTGAAATTTCATACAGAATCTATACTTCTTTTGCTTTAAAAATTTGCAATTCAAATATTTACCCTTTGAGGTACATCTTTAGGATGACATGTTCTCTTGGCAAATAGAGTTGACCATATGTGGCTGGAGAAAAAGTGGTTTCTAATAAAAAGGCTGATCCTTCCTCTCTGGGTAATACCTTCAAGCTGCATGATCGCGAAACAGCAAGGGATGGGAAGATCTTTACAGATGGTTCCTCCAACCCTAATAAGACTGAAATGTCATGGAATGTGGCTTTGTGCCTGATGCTTTAATGTCACTAAATATTTTGTTTGTCTTCCACAGCATGTTATTTCTAGTAAAGTAATCATTCCTGGCTTCACTTTAAATTTTACCAAAAGGAAAAAGGAATACTAGTGTAAATAAAACTAGGGGGTTCTTTTATTGACAAGGAGGCTAATTACAGGGAGGGTAAGAAGCTTACTCTGAAGAGAAAAAGAGCTCCTACATCTAGGAGCTTCCCTACCCGCACTCAGCAGTTATCTACAGAATCTACATGGGTTGAATTTCCACCAGTTTCCGTGTGTCTCAGTGGAAGACAGAAGACCCCATAAGTGAATGACTTAGTTGCTTTAAAACTACGTTAATAATTCTAATATATTTGTAGCAAATAAATGTAAAGTTTTGGTACTTATGTATAAAGTAATAAACACTGGCGAACATTCCTTTTGGATAACAGGCATGGTGTGTATGTGTGTGTGTGTGTGTATGTGTGTATTGGTGCTAAAGGAATCTAATATTATATTCTCACTCCAAAACACACACAGATTGAGATTTGCACCATTTCATTTCAGGTTGCTCATAACTAGCTAACTGATTCCAGGAAAATGGTGGTGGTTTGAGATAGCTGAAATTCCTTGAGGCTCATAGGACTGGTGCCCTATACGTAATTACCTCATTTTGAATTTGAATATTTATAGCTTTTCTTAAAGAGATGCTCTAACACTGAGTGAGCTCCAGGCTCCCAAACCTACATCACACTGATAGTCGCCATTCCTCTCTCAATGTCCTCTGAAAGCTTGTTGAACCAATGGGCTTTAAAATCTTTTTCAGCTTCATGATAGGGGGGTCAGATAACCGTCATGTTTATTAACTCATGCATGACAAGAAAAATTCTGAGATGTCCTAAATTAAATCACAGCAGGCCAGAGGGTGGAAGGAAGAGACAGAGAGGTTAATTAGTTAACAACTACAGGGCAAACCAACAAAAGACTGTTTACACTCCTGACTATGCTGAAACTTTGAATTAATTTCCAGGTGGCTATTTCTGCAACTATTCAAAGAGAATGGCCGACCAGACATCACCAACCACCAGGCACCACGTACCACCATGTACCACAGACCACCAGGTACCACAGACCACCAGGAACCACTGGCCAACAGGAACCACCAGCCACCAGGCACCACTGACCTACAGGTACCACTGGCCAACATGCACCACCGACCACCAGGTACCACCAGCCAACAGGCACCACCAACCACCAGGTACTACCAGCCACCAGGCACCACCGACCACCAGGTACCACCAGCCACCGGGCACCACCGACCACCAGGTACCACCAGGCACCAGGCACCACTTACCACCAGGTACTACCGACCAGCAGGCACCACCAGCCACCAGGTGCCTCCACTTCTTGCTGACACATGAACTTTCTGGACCGTTGCCCACCACCAAACCACAGGAGCAAGCCTTGTTCCTTACCAACTACACACTATCCCGGAACTAGCTCTGCCTCACCTTCCCCCACCCTTATCTATAGCCAATGTCAATTCTTTCAAAACAACTTACGTGTTTCTTCCCCAAATTGCATAAAAGAGCAGGTGGATCCCAGGAAGACAAACATGTTGTCTTCTCCATCTAGCCCTGCGGCTGGTGTTGACCTCAAGCTCCCGGAACCTGGTCCTCTTCCTGGCTGGCAATTGGCTCAATAAACACTTTCTTTCAGAAAAAAACTTTCAGCTGTGCAAAGTTTTTCACAACTGAAAGTTTTTCATTTAATACACAGCAGATCAAAGACAACCAAATCTTAAGCCAACCCTGAGGCAAACCAAAAAGTAACTCGATTCACACCATGGAACCATCAATAGTACTGGAATTTGGGGTACGTTATGTTTGTAGATTTGGTTGAAAATAAGCCTCAGATCAGAAAGTAGGTGGAGACTTTCCCTTTACAAGAATCTGCCCTGCTTTGGTGTCAGCACCCGAGCACAGGAAGCGTCTTTGTACGTGGAGATCATCATCCCTCCTCCCTGTGAGTGCTCCATCTCTCTGCAGGCCAACATTTAGTAAATGTTCATTCCTCCAATAGCAAATGAGTTTCTGCCATGTGCAGTGCACTGAGCTTGTGCAGTAGAGACACACTTTGTAGTTATTTTTCCATAAAGATGTGCTTCAATGAGATTTCTAAAAATAAAAGTAGATTTTTATCTCACTTGGAGTTCTTACTGATGGAGTTGAAATGGTAAATTTACCAGACTGAAATTTTCGGTTCTTTCTCAGGTCAGCCAGACTCTTTGAGTCAGCCCTTGACTGAAGCAGTCTGTGACTTTGTCAGGATTACAGAATGTGGCAAGATGTAAAAAGAGCAACTAAGAAAGTCAAGACAGGTGCCTGTAGAGTAAAATCCATGAATACCTATGCTGACTTTTTAATTTTAACAGAATCCCATAGGATGACTATGGGGACAGAGCCAGAAGAGCAGTTTCCAGGCTCTTGGCCTCATGTGG
The DNA here is from genome assembly GCF_004115265.2 of Rhinolophus ferrumequinum. Taxonomy (NCBI): domain Eukaryota; kingdom Metazoa; phylum Chordata; class Mammalia; order Chiroptera; family Rhinolophidae; genus Rhinolophus; species Rhinolophus ferrumequinum. Next base: position 5,181,875 of record NC_046290.1, read on the forward strand.
AAAGGTGCTGGCATGGGTAGTAGATGGTCATCAGCTGTGACTAGTTGGCCATCAGCTGTTACCGGTTAGTCATTAGCCACTGTTATAACCGCCATGGCTAAGCTAGCAAGGGCAGATTGCAGTTAGCCTGTGGGGTTGATTGGCTGAGAAGCGGATGGTGGATTGCAGATCGTGTGGCTCCTGCTTCCTGTGTCTCCAACCTAGTTGTCAGCGAGACTACAGTGGTATGAACCCCCTATCTATGGCTCCGTTCATATTCCTTTTTGGCCTCACCATATCCTGTGTTCTTATGCGGGGAGCGGGACCAGAGACCCCCTTAACAATGACTCAAAGGAAAGCCTTGAGGCAAACACAGGACACTTTATGCTTAAATACTAGGAGGTTAGCGTAAGGACTGGTTTGTAAATAAAGCAAAGGACAAAAGGTGTATATTTTTAATATTTGCCATAAAAAAAAGATGACAGACAAAAATAGTTAAGAAGACTACCATGCATTCCTTAAATGCAGTCCAGGAGAGGGAGGTGTGAAAGTGTTAAAAGGGAAGTCAAAATTCAAGTGGGAAGTGTGAGGGAGTAAAGAGATAACAGGTCCCTTTAAATTGGGAATATTTCCAGTGATAGTTTAGTTTTTTTAAAAGCTAAAAGTTCTACTCCAACATGTCTGTAATTCCTCGTGAATTATTGAGTTATCCTTTGTTCATTACTCAAGAATAGGATAAATTGGAATTGGAGTGGCTCATTTGTTATAAGGTTTAAAAATACTTCTAGTAATTTTATTCAAATTGGAATTCCTGTGAGTCACTAAAATTAGGCTAATAAAAATATATAAAGAAAACAAATAGATTGGTGCATAGCCCCTAACATGTATTTATTTGCCCAAAATATTATTATGTTGTTTCTCAAGTGATAAAATTGAAAAAAAAAAAAAAAAACCAGCTAGTCTTTGTCAACTTGTCTTTGGCAATTACTGAGCTCATGGTTCATGGGTTGTGATGTGGCTTTTCTCAGGCACCAGTGACATTCTCTGGATGACCTTGGCATGCTTCCTTTGAGCTCTTGCAGCTCACTCAGACATTCACTGTTGTTTAATGATGGTGGCAGTACAGTTTCTCCTTTTTATACCAGTGCAAAACCAATGAATTGTAGAATGCTGGTACGATCCTTGTAGTAAAATCCGAACCATCCTGTAAGTAACCTAGAATCCTTCTTTTTAAAGTTACCTGTGGATCACATTAAATTAGCTCTGTTTCTTACATTGTTGTGGTACCACAGAGTTTTCATAACTTCTTCTGCCCAGAAGAGTATGTGAGGCTGAAAATGAAAGACCAAGAATCTAGTTGCAAGAGAGTCTCTCTAAGAAGGCAAGAGAACATTCATTTGTGGAAACTTTGTGTTTATTTCTTGTTTCTTTGTACCTGCTGGAACTTAAATGCAGAAAATATACTTTATAAATTGCAACCCTGTAGGGAAAATAGAATTGGTCAGGCTACCTCCCCAGCCATCTGGTGGCCCTGACCTGGCGACCCACCAGTCACATGAGATGGAATGTTGCTCAAGTGCTGTCCATCCTGAAGATGCTGTTGTTTGTATATACTCTTATGTAAGCCCCTTGGCTGTGAGCCGCTATTGTCTCTGTGTGGTATAAAAGGGTCCAGCCATTTTACAGGGTTGGCTGCTGAGAAATGGGGCTGCTGCTGGAGGCTGTACTGTACTGTGTTGTGCCCAGCAAGAGGGGCTACCGTTTGTACCCTGAGAAAGCCTGGCTGTACCCAGAGAGCCAGTGAATAAAGTATGTCTACTCTGCCTGCAGCTCCATGAATCTTCTTCTAGCTCCCAGAGTCGCAGAAACCTTACCCCCAGGACACCACCCACTCGGACATCGACATGACAAACCCTCTCTGAAATAGCCATGTATCCCGGGATTGTGTAAAATGACAATAAATCTGCCATACCACATCAGAGCCATATGTACAACCATTGTCTCCAAAACTCACTGTGGTCAAAGACCCCGCCAGAGCCTTGTAACACGTCCCTGCGGCTCTCACACTGCAAGTGCTGGGCCTACCCTTATTCTGTGTTATCTGAGATTTGTCTAATATTTAGTCTGGCTGCATACCTGTGTCCAGAACCACATTTTTAATAGATCCTGTGATAGCTAAAGGCAGTTTTCTTCTGACTAGATGGTTCATCCAAGAAGAAGCTAAATTCCTGGGATCAGCACATGTAACGGGTGCCATTCTGAGTCTTTTCTGATACTCATTATATGAAAGTGTTCACAACCTTCGTGCTTTGCATGTCAAATATGACAATCTTAGTGTCAGATAAATAGCTTCCCTGTCAACACATTTCATGTGAAGGCTGACTCGGTGGGACCAGGTGTTCCCACGTTCTTAGTGAAATCCCCACATGGAATATTTCTGTGCCTTGAAAGATCAACCAAGCTTCCTAGAAATCTATTCCCATGGAAGAGCTTTCAAAAAAAAAATAATAATGTACAGTGTCTAACAGTCTCCACAGCTTGGGAAGTACGGCTGCCTGCCCTACATTCATCACAGGAACACCAAATTAATGTCATTATTAATTTGTGCTTAGAAATTGAGTACCTTACAGAAGCTAGCATCTCAAAATTAAAAATGTGTACCTTCAAACTATTGACTCACAAAATGAGTTTCCTGATTATCTGCATGATATTGTTTTCGTCTTACACTGCCTTCAGAAAAGTTCAAATGGACACACAGGCGTGCTTTAGTGCAGTCATTCTCAAAATCTATTGGGTACTAGTCGCCTGGAGAGCTGGTTAAAACCTGAATTGCTGGGATGTCCCCCGACTTCTGATTTAGTCGGCCTAGGGTGGGGCCTGAGAATTCTAGAAAGTTCCCAGGTGATGTCCATGCTTCTAATGTGGGGACCACACACTGGAACCACTGATTTAGGGGATCACTGGCACTAAATTACATTCCTTTCATGGGACACAAAAGAAGATAATATTGTATTCGTTATATGAGGAACAGCATTACGTTTCTCTCTTCAGAACTTTTTTAAAAATTACTTTCAGAATTATTTAAGAGTTTACAAAAATTATGACAGCAACCATAATGAGAGGCTGTCATTCTCTTGCTAACCTTTTTTTTTTTTTCTTTATTCTGAACCCCGCTGGGAAGACAACACTATTTAGGGATCTCCTTCTCGTTTCTCTTTTCAGAACTGTTTGATTTTAACCATAGCCTCTAAATCACCACTTGGAGGCTGCTTTATTCTTATTCCATATATTCCCAGAAAGAGGGGAAAAAATCAGTAACTTTTTTTTTTCTTTAATCAACTGATATGTTGTATATTTTTTCCCTCCAGAGAATAGTTTGGCTCATATAAAATACTTTTCCATCATTTCCATTAGTGCAGCATTTAGTTTTCTCTGTAAGTGATCAACTTATTAATGCATTCTGTCTGTTGTGTTTGTTTGAGGTAATAAGAAAAAAAATATCCATCAAATCATCCCCTTAAAGAAGGCTGTGTGGTGGAGAACGATCCTGATTGTGCATCAGAGTGATTGAGGTGTGAGGCCAATTTCGCCCCTGCGAAAAGCCCTGTGACTAGCACGTCACTGACGCTCTCTGGACCTTAGAGTCCCCATTGAAAAACAGAGGTGGTGGTGGGATGACCGCTGAGCACTCAAAATCTCTCTTAAAATCTATTTAAAATGGTTACTAACAAATAAAATTAATTATATTAACACATTATAATTTATAATAGCTGTAGGTTACATAGCAAAGTATTATAACCTTAAGAGCTATTTAATGTAAAATAAATTATATTAAAGTTATCCTTATTTCCAGAACTTATATATTAATCATTGTTAATGTTAAGTTTTAATACATTTATTTCTAAGACCCTGAAAATCTACTTAAAGAAAAGAAATGTTTGACTTGGATTTTTAAAAATAATTTATTGGGGTGACTTGGATTTTAAATGAATTCACAGGTATTTTAAGTGTTTCTACTCATTGAATTTAACAAGAAGTTTCCTAGACCTTAACAAAGATGACAGTTTAGTAGATATTTTGATTTTGGTTGGATGTATTTAAAGCTGACTATATCAGGAATAGTCATCACGATTTCACTGTTATAGTTATATAATTTAGTTTAAAAGAGGAAATTTTATGTTATCCCAACGTATATCTTACACAGTAAAATTGTAATTTTTAAGATTACATGTAATTTAATCTTTGATGTATTTCTTATGCAATATATTTTAATAGTATAATTTTGCTACTCATTTTCAAATTCATGTTCTTAAGAGCATATTAAGCACAGAACGCTGCTCAGAGCAGAAGAAAGCTGTGATACTTCCAAAGCCTGCAATTGCAATGCATTTTTAACTGCATGTAGCGCAACATGTGCTGGTCACATAAATGCATACACAACATTCAGAAATAGAAAGAATTCACTTCCTCCCCATATTCTCCAACAAGTAGTGAAGTTGGATGACTTACGAAGCTCTGAGTTCATATTTTAGAAAGTTGTAAAATTGTTGCATTTCACATCTGTTTATAAATTCCTCTTTCCCTGAACACATGTGATCACTCTATTCAATACTCATTTATTATTTGTATATTATTGGTATATCTAATAAAGAACATACCACTACTTCATAAATATGATTATATTTTGATTACCAAAAATGATCAAAGTAGTTTTGTTTGGATAACAGAACAAATCTTTTCATGGTGGAAAATAAAAATAATTAAACATTTGTCTTGGTGGGGAAAGTTTGAGAACCTTTATGACTGACTGCCCAGCTCCACCCTTTAATACGTGATGTACACTTGGGTTCATACTGATGAAATGGCTTACAGAATATCCTATAGTGAGAGAGCCCAGACCAGAAACCCAGATTTCCAGATGGGACAGACCTGAGTTCTTAACCCTATATCCCTTAGAAGAAGTAAAACCAAATTACTCTTTAAATGTGTCCAGGGACTGAGGAGCTAGCTCAGATGATCCATCACAGGACTAAACTAAGAAGACATGACAAACGAAATGCAGTGTGGACCCTGAACCAGCAAATGGGCATTTGTGGGACGTGGTGTGAAAAGGTCTGGCGATGAGTTTACAGTGTTGTTATCAGTTGTCTCTATTTTTTAATAAAGCAACTCATTTAAAACACTTAATTCTTCCGTAGCTAATGTTTTCATATAGCATTAGCCAATAACTCAAAATATTGCAATGATGTTGGCGTAAATCATTACATTTACCCAAATTTATTATAAAGGTGGAGTGATTTAAGGGGTACTGTGACATGAGAAATGTCTTCCCCTCCCAATGTTTTTCTGTGAATCCATTAACCTGAAACCGCGGTAAATTCGTGGAGCCAAGTCTTTGCCCCGAGATAAGGCACAGTAAGCCTGACAGGCCGACCTGGCTGGTCTTTATCTGAATTTGCTGGAAATAGTTTAATAATCTGCCCCAGACTCTCTGCTCACTCGATCCTGTACTTTTTGAGGTTTCATCTCCATCAATTATTAATTTGGCATTAACTACGAGACACTGTCTTAGTTCTGATCATTATTTATGTGCTTTTAAAACAGGAATCAACATTTCCCTTTTAAATATTTAAATAACTTCTTTTGCCAGTTCCCTAGAATAATGAAATTAGTTGTGTCTGCTGGCACAAATAGTGGTATTATATTGAAGAGAATACTGCATGGGGCGGCCGGATGGCTCAGTTGGTTAGAGTGCGCACTCTCAACAACAAGGTTGCCGGTTCAATTCCCCACATGGGATGGTGGGCTGAGCCCCTGCAACTAAGATTGAAAACAGCGACTGGACTTGGAGCTGAGCTGCGCCCTCCACAACTAGATTAAAGGACAATGACTTGGAGCTAATAGGCCCTGGAGAAGACACATTGTTCCATAATATTCCCCAATAAAATTAAAAATAATAAAGGAAATACTACACAAAGTAACCAAACCTGCAAGAGCCTGTTTCCTATTGACTTCATGTTTTAATAAGGCAGTGGACTGAATGCCCAAAGGTCACTGCGTACTGATCACAGCTGGGGTACAGAGACTGCTGCAGTCTACCCTCCGACAAGCACAAGCTTGCAGGGACCCTCGTGACTTTAGATCTTGGCTTGTGTCGGAGTCCAAGAAACTTCTAAGAATAATTCATAAGTTCCTGGGTCCCGTGGGGATGTCTACATTCACGAAACAGCTTGTTAGATTCTTTGTCCAGAAGAAATGTCTGCTTCTATAACAGGAATAGTTGAAGACATTTTCCTCTTATACCACAATTCTAATTTGTATCTAAGTTTATTTTTTTCTCCTTGAAAATCATTTTGTATGAATGCTGTTCAAAGACTTCAGTGGCATTGTCATAATGTGGAGTTACTGTATGGCACCTACGGATTTCAGTTACACATGTAATGAATTATTGCATACTTCTAGAATCCTAAAGCAGCCTAAAAATAGCCAGAAATTCCTCCTGACTCCATTGTAAAATTGTTCGAATGTCTATTGCTTCATGAGGGACTCTGCTGTTGAGGTGTGGGATGAGTGAGCTTTGGAAGCAGGCCCATCTGACTTGTAGTCACACGTTTGCTGCACGTACCTTGGAAAGTCACCTAGGTCACTAGTTCTCCATTTCATCACCTGCGGAATGGAGGTAACTCTTACCTCCAAAGACGGTTGTGAGGAAGGTGTGAAATCCAAAGGCTTGTTTCTTCGAGTATGTGCTCAACACATGCAAGTTCCCACGCCCTACTAATACATTTAACAGAACTCAACTGGGAGAGTCCTCAGCCCTTCATTCACTTTCTAAGTGGTCATTCAATTTTCAATTCTGGAAAACCTGCTCAGTTACACGATTCCTCAAACTCACTCTAGTTCGTCTCAAGTCTTATGACCTGTGTTTTAAAATCAACAGATGATTTTGGCAGGCCCCGTGGGTTGCCTTCTCAACGGCCATTTCCACCTCAGCATCATTAAGGATCTGCTAAATCAAGGGGTAAGAGGTCCATGGGACCGGCACAAGGCAAGGCATAATGACGTCATACTTCCGTTAGGACAGTGAGCGCGGAAGCAGGGAAGGACTCCAGAGTGCAACGAATAAGTATTCAAGGTCCCTGAAACAGGAGAGGTCAAGAGCACTGTCATGGCTTATAACAGGCCACTGACAGACGTCTATTATTCACTCATCCTTACAAACACCCTGTCAGGTCGGTGCCACTTTGTAGCTAAGTATTAATTCCTTTAAGTTGAAACTCTGAAACAAAGGTCTAGCCTATATTGCCAAACGTTTTCTTCCAATCAGCAAATGATAATTATGCAGGAGGTTGTTTCCTTTATTCACCACATAAGAGAATAACAGTTTTGTGTAAGTTGGCAGTTGGGTTCATTGTTTGGTCTAGATGGATCACCTTCCTCAAAGAATTTAGAGTCTCCACAGAGTCTTGGTTACTGAACTTAGAGAATTTAACCATCAAATGAATTGGTCATCTATATAATCTATATAGATGGGACTCAGAACAGATGAAAAGAAAGGCTTCTAAGTTGCCAATCAGAGGTTATTAACCGTCTGTTATACAGCCCAAGAATGTCATCATCAGCTTTGAGCTTATATTCCACTCTGACCCTAACTCTCCAGATTCTGTGATTTGTGGGGCCCTAGTGACTGGAAGAAGAAAATGGAAGGTAAGACAGGGGCTGTTATAAGAAACTCGTTGCTACCCAGGTTCAACAGCAATAGCAGAAGTGGACACCTATAAAAAGCAAAACCCAGACCTCAGATGGGTCCTTCAACCCATTCCCCTCTTGTTCCACCAACGTGAGACAAGAGCTAAAATAACATGCTTATTGTGTTAAATCTCTGAAATTTAAGCTTTGTCTATCACAACACTAACATACTCTTATCTACCAGAGATTTGCATTCAAATCCTAACTGTGACTGTTATACGCTGTTTAACGCTCTACTGAAGTGACTTGAAGCCCCACAAAGTAGCTATGAGAGTTGCAGGGGGAAGGGTGGGACCCCAGACAGGAATTACAACCAGCCCTGCAGAAACCTGAAGCTCCACATGAGTGTTTTTCAATCTCTCTCGCCCTCCCTCTCTCCGTCCATCCATCCCTCCCTCCCTCCCTCTCCTCATAATCAAGAAGCAGTGGAATTTATGTAACTGAAAGTCCATTTTCTTTTCCTATCCTGCTGTATTCTGAGGAATAAAAGGGATCTGGGGTGAGATTTGGAAGTAGGAGCTGGGATTCATAGATTCACTACTAACAAAAGCACATTGTGGCCAAAATGACACAGAGACATAAAGTTTCCATATGACAAGAGTACATCTGCGTTAAAGAAATGTATTTTCATCCCAGATGCACCCAGAGTAGGTTGTTGGTATGATGTAATATGGTACAGTTTCTGAAGATACAATCCTTTTTAATATTCTCCAAACATTCTGTTTTTCTGGAATTCTCCCAGGAAGAAATTAAAGTGTCAAGCTTTTATGATTTCAATCTCTTATTATGATTCATTTATGCAGTAATTCTCCTTAATGAAATGACACCCACCGGTCAGGCCACATTCTTTAGAGAAGCATCAGTGCTTGATATCCCAGCTCCCCTGCAAGTACCATCCTCCTGGTGAGGAGCAGGTAAGGGGGTGGGGGTGGGGACAGGACATGCCTTCCCACACAGGCGCGTGTGCAGGGCTGAGCCTGCCAGGGGCAAGGAAGCTGGCTGGGCAAGGGGCCCTGGCAGAGGCAGGAGTTGATGGTGAGCTGGGGGAGTCTGCCCTCTGTGTGCTGCATACCTGCCTGAGACGGTCAGGGACTGAAAGCCAATAGAAGAAGGCCTGGGAGCCGCAGTGGGAGAAATAAACAAACACCAACCATCAGTGCGAAGTTAATATGAAATGACTCATGCCCCACCATGCCATGTTGCTTCTGCAGTGGTCCCATTCCAGCTTCTGGAACAGGGGCTTTGGGACCTGTCTTCATACACGATGCTCCTACCTTAGCCTAAATCTCAGAGAAGGTCGACAAGCAGTATTTTGCAAGTCTCCTGCTATCTGAATACATCGGTTAGATAACTGTGTGTCTCCCCATCTCTAAATAGGACCTTCCAGTTGCTGAAGCCCAAAACCCTGGAGTCCTTCTTCACCCGATTGTTTAAAGCTCGGACCTTATTGGGAGGCCTTGAACTTACCTGGACAGGAATGGCCGTGGACTACAGGGTAGAGGAGAGGCTAAACAAAGCCAAGCAGAAATGAGACTGCCGGGTGTGGGAGCTGGGAGGGCCCGGGGACTCCAGTAGTTTGAGTGCTTGGGAACCACAAGGGGCTGGAAGGTGGATACCATCTTTGGCTCACAAATGAGAGGTTTCTTATCTACAGGACAAGGAGAGGCAGTTTTAGTCAAAGGGGCAATGCCTGCACGAGCAGTGTACATAATCATAAAAATCAAAAGAGTAGAGCGAATAAGCTGCTGCCAGTAATGTTCAGGCACAGCTTGTGGAATCCGGGCCTCGTGCATTCCACCCACTGCAGTCGTCAGGGCTGTTTGCAGCGTCGGATCTGCTTCCTGGGCAGGTAAATGGCTAACTCTTCTCAGAAAGAAGAACATTTTAGATGTCTTTACACAGTTTGGAAATTTCAAGAAAAGGTCACGGAGTTTCTTTTGGAGACACTTTTTCCTACTTTCAACTGTCAGAATATCGGGGAATCACATTTCAACTGGTAACATTTTAATAAGAAATTGAAAACAAATGCGCGAGTATTTGATTAAAAAAATCTGTTAACGAGCCCCCGGAGTAATCTAACCTAGAGGCCGCTCCTCCCACTGTTGACGTAACTGGGTGTGAACAGCACAGTGCAGGTGAGAATATGAGGAACAGCTCAGGGCTTGTGCTGAAATGGAATCATTACTTGTCCATGATGCCACACCGTAGAGAGCATATAAAATGTATTGTATATGTTGGATTGAGGTTTGCAAAACAAGTTGTTTACTAGTAGGGACAGGACCATGGCCACACATGTGTGAGACTGATAAGAGTAAAGGGAAAGTAAACATGTGTATGTTTTTGTGTGAAACTGAGCATAATAAAATTGAGTGATAAACATGTTCCCCTAAGAAGAAAACAAGTCCTGGCAAACCACTTCTGGTTATCACCTAAGAAGTAAACCAGTCCAAGGAAAAGAGGGTGAAGGCAGAACTGCAGAGCGATGCTGTGAGCAGTCTGACTGGGCGGGCTGGCTGAGACCCTCTGCGAGGTGCAAGCCGCGACACTCCGGGACTCTCCCAAGTTCTTCCCTGCAAGACCAGCTCACCTCAGACCCATCATGGACCCAGTTGCCTCTCCCGGACCAGGGACCTTCTCCACCTCAATTGACTCTGGGACTTGGTTTGTTATTAAATTCTATTCTATTCTGTATAACCTTCTGCGCTTACCAGAGCACTGGCCTCTGGAGGGACATTGGCTCCCAAATAAAGCTGTGTCCCTCACTCTATCTGAACCTGTGTGCTGGGACTTTGTTCCCCACTCATGTCACGAGTACCACGCAGGGACATAGGACCCTGCCGAGGGGTTAATGTCCCCTTGACTTTCAGGAAGAGACTGAAACGTAGCAGACTACCTATACAGGCGCTTGTGACACACTTTGCGAGAGGAATACTTGAAGCACTGTCTCAGAGGGAGAGATGGACGCTCCAAAGTGAGGGGGCCTGAGGTTTTGCTAACAAACCGGCCTGAAGGAAAACACCGAGCTAGCCTCCCACAAGTGCTGTAATGCCCCATGCAAACCCAGCAGAGGTTGACAGAGCCTCCCAGCAGGAGGCCTCCCTTTCCTGCCCCACTGTGAAAACTGATTGAGATTATCCCTCCCTAGACCAGACAACTCGTTCCAGTTACATATCTCAGAGGGCTCAGTGCTTTGTTAACCTGGCTACTTCAGGGAGTAAACCACAGGGCACTTAAGAAAAGAGGCGTGCACTTAAGACATTAAATAACAGTAACTGCTAGCACCTGTAACCTAAAGAAGCCACAAGGTGTTCACATTCTCCTTTACAGGACACATTTTATGGAAGACGAGAAATTCTCAGGAAGCACAACTTTGAAAAAACAAATTTAATAGGCTAATGAACATCCTGAAGGAAAAGATGTAAAACTGAAGCAAATAAATGATTTTCCTATGAAAATAGAGTCAAATGACTAGTGAACTTGTTATAATTATGTAATTTAACCCAGTGTTAACTGTGTAACCAACCCTCCAAAAAAGTCTTGTTTGAAATATCTTCTGTGGACAAATCATTTGAAAAGGGACACACACTCAAACACACACACACAAACACACAATTTATTTACTTACAAATGACAATATCTCTCAGGCAAAGGCTTCAAAACTAGCAACTGAGTCATGTCACAGATTATTTGGAGGAATAAAATGAAAACTTTTATCACCTTGTTCCATGATTTATTCTCCTTATTTTTCAAGAGTAGTTCCATATTTTCTAATAATATTGACAAAGCGTATTGACAGAAACATAATTTTTTAACTAATAAATCACAGTAAGCAAGCTAAAATCGGAGTCCTGAGTTTACATCCCTCAATTTCACATTCCAGAGTCGGCATCCTCTGTTGTAAAAGACAGATGGAGAGACTGGTTTCAGAGGATGGTGCAGGTTGTGCTTTCCCAGGAGGTTGGTGGGAAGGATCTGAAAGTAGAGGAGGAATGAGGGAAGATACTGCTCTGTCTCCTGCTGCATGCTAAGCCAGTCAGCCAAGACCACCTAGACCTTTTGGAGACCTCTTGGGGCCATGCTCCTCTTCCTCACCATGGTCTGCTGTCTCACTGGGCATCTGAGCCCATCCACAGGTAACACATACAAAGTCTGACAATTAAGTTCAGGAACTTGTTGCAACGATGTTGCTAACCTTTTTTTTTTTTTTATCAGAGAGATTGTTCATAATGAATTTGTACCAACTGGACAAACAGTTAACTAAGTTTACTATTTGGAAGTGCTAAAAGTATGTGTGAAAAAGTTAGACGACACGAACTTTTTGCCAGCAGTTCATGGCTCTTGCATCACGACAATGCACCAGCTCACATGGCACTGTCTGTGAGGGAGTTTTTAGCCAGTAAACAAATACCTGAAGATAAAGAAAATATTGAAAGGAAGACATTTTCATGACATTCAGGACATCAAGGGTAATACGTACTCTGATGGCCATTCCAGAAAAAAGAGTTCCAAAATTGCTTTGAAGTGTAGACTAGGCGCTGGCATCGGTGCACAGCTTCCCAAGGGGAGTATTTTGAAGGTGACTGTAGTGATATCAGCAGTGAGGTATGTAGCACTTTTTCTAGGATGAGTTGGCGAACGTAATTTTCCAATCTCCTATGTCTTACCCAACACTTATGTTCTGGACAAGGCAGCATATCTGCTACTTCATGGGCTGCCTCCTTTTCCTCTTTTGCTTTTTCTTTGTTTTTAATTAAAGTTTATTAGGGTGACAATTGTTAGTAAAGTTACATAGGTTTCAGGGGTAGCATTCTGTAACACATCATCTATATCTCACATTGTGTGTTCACCACCCAGAGTCAGTTCTCCTTCCATCACCATATATTTGATCCCTTTTACCTCATCTACCACTTCCCTTCCCCCTTACCCTCTGGTAACCACTAAACTATTGTCTGTGTCTATGAGTTTTTGTTTCTTCACGTTTGTCTTGTTCCTTTGTTGCTTTCAGTTTTATATCCCACATATCAGTGAAATCATAAGGTTCTCGACTTTTTCTGTCTGACTTATTCATTGCCTTCATGAAACCAAACATTGTGAGGGGGAACAGTTAATAAAATATTTACTTATAAAGGATTCAAAAATCACATGGGCATGACGCGTCCTCATGAAACAGCCACCAACTTCCTGCCCCCAACACCTCACCATTTACCTCCAGAGCACACAGAGGGGATCCCCTGTAGATGGGATCATGCAGTGGGAACCCTAGAGAAGAAATGGAGAGAGCCTGCTTTGTAGCCTGGCTCAGCCAACACTGGCTGTGTCTCTTTGGCAACAACCAGGTCCTATCTTTCCAAATGGGTCTAACAATACTGACTTTGCAGAACCGTTGTTAAAATAAAATAAAATCAATGGGAATCGCCCTGCATGGTTCCTGAAATACATTAGTGACTCAATAAATTTTAGCTGCTATTGCTAGCTTAGAACGATTTTTTCCCACCGCCTTAGCACCTGCTGAGCTGTCAGTTTTACTGAGAGGTGGAGGCAGGGGAATGGTGAAAACAGGATCAGATCTTAGCACTATCTATTCAGATGACCTAAGCCAACATTGAAATCTCGTCCAAGTAAGAGGACTTGACCTTTAATCAAAGTGTCGTTTCAGGAAGAACTTCTTGAGTATTGGGACCGATTTCTTATTTTCTGTTGGTTGATACTGGCAAGAAGAAAATGGGTATTTATTTTCCTGCATGGTTTTAGAACTCAGTCTGATGAGTCTTTGAAGACTTCTCCAGAATTACTAAACAAGTGAAGACCTTACTTAAGATCTTTAACATCCGTTCCTGGGCGTGCTGACTGCACCAGCAGCCGATCACTGACCTGAATGAATGTTTTATTAAAACTGTCCCCAATCACCTTGCTGGAGGAAATTGTGCCTAAGGAAGCATGGTTTTATATGCTT